>NW_012267313.1:11392923-11474594 GCF_000151885.1 Dipodomys ordii | reverse complement strand
CAACACCCCATTAAATGTGTAGGAGAGTCAGTCTGGTGAGTGAAGGAGAGCTGACCAGGCAGAAGCGGCATCCCGACTTCTCCCAGAGCCCTCTAGAGAGAAATGGCCAAGCCCCCAAAGCCAAGCGTCCTCGGCTTCAGAGGTGACCGGCCTTTCAGCTAAAGGCCGTAGGAGCTCTCTGGCATGGTGCCATGTCTGGACAGAGACTGAGCAACAGAGAACCGTAGAGAGTAGTTTCACTCACCAGAGTAGAGAAGTGGTGTGGACATGGATGTGAAGGCCAGCAATGATATCGATGTGCTGTGTCTGCAGCAGACAGACGGGTTTGCAAAAGGCCGTCAGAACTGTGGTATTCCTCAGAGCAAAAAGGGAAAAGCAAACAAAAAAAGAAAAAAGAGGAAAACACCGGAGAGGAATCCCACCTATCCTGACTTTAAACCCTTTATCCAAGGCACAACACCATTTATGTTAGGTTTTTAAAAAGAGGTAGTTGAGTTAAGAACAGCACCACGCATGTGGTATTCAGGTAAGAGGTAGGTTTATTCATCGTTCTGGCTGGCATCAGGCCATGTTGGCCCTCCACGTGGCTGGGAAAGGCCTCAGAAAGAGAGCTGGGAAATAGAGAGAGCAGGGGAAAAGAGCTAAGAGAGAGCTAGAAAAGAGAGAAAATAGCTAGAAAAGAGAAGAGCTAGAAAAGAGCTAGAGAAGAGCAGAGAGAGAGTGTTGAACTATTTTGAATAAGATTTTTAAATGACTTGAAAGAGTCATATCACTTTTTCTCCTTTAATCAACAATTTAAATTATATTAACAATGTCAAACCATCCTTGCATTAATGAAATAAATATGCCTCCGTTAGATATAAAATATATACTGCACACATTTTATGTGATAAGGTTTATTATGTTTTTACTATTTTATCATCTAAATCATATCTAATTGACCTAAGTTTTCTCCTCTTCTTTTTTCATTGTTTAGACTTATAAAAGATTAATATAGACACGTGCTTTTGGCTCATGTTTATAACCCTAGCTACTTTGGAAGTTGAGAGAGAGAAGATTTTGGTTCAAATCCAGCAAGACAGAAAAATCCTTGTGATTCTGTCTCCATAATAAACCCTTATAAACCTTGGCTGTAAGAATGGGTCAAATGGTAAAAAACTGGTCAAGTGGAAGAAAACCAGCCAAGTGAGCAAGCAAGCTGACCAAGTATGAGGCTCTGCGTTCAAATTATGCTACCAGTCTAAAATACATAAATAAAAGCAATAGTATAAAGTATACTATACGACTGCTATAAATATTCCTCTGAAATCCCTTGCACAATTAAATAAATAGCTTAAAGCTCACTACCTGAAATAATGGCCTTAGAAAAGTAACCTGGGAGTTGCTCCTATCTAATTAAGATTTAGATAGGAGTAATATGTAATCATTCTAGTATTATTATGGTATTAGTAATAACACAATATTAGTAATAACTCAATATTAAAACAACAATAATAGTAATCAATAAACTTTCATAGTTTTGTCAGGCATCAGACAAGTGCAAATTCAGCCTTCCATCTCCAAGCATTCTTCCAACAGAATTTTATTAAAAAACAAAATTCATGAGCAGTAGGAGCACACTGGGGCCTTCCACCAATTATAGTGGATTAAGATGGATGCAAATAATGACAGCACCCCTCTTTCTAAAAACTACTGCTACTTGTTATCTTAGGTAGCCCTCCCTGGCCCCTGGACATCATTTTTATCATCCCCCCCAACACTTCCCACACACAATGTTTCTGTAGGTTAGTATGCTGTCTACAAATCTTCTATTTCTATTTTTAGGGTCATTTTCATATTCTTTCTTTCTTTTTTGGGATTGTGGGGTGGAGGATGGTTGGCCTTGGGCTAGCCCTCTACCATTTTCTTCCTTAATGAAATGAAACAAATAGAAGCTTTAGAATGAAGACAATCTTTGTGGTCAGATTGCTTAGTTTATTTTTATCTAAAAATGACTATATTTTGTCCTGATTTCTTTCTACTTTGTTGTTGTTGTTGCTGCTGCTGCTGCTGTTGTTGATCATGGGGCTTGAACTCAAGGCCTGAGTGGTGTCCCTTGGCCTTTGAGCACAAGGCTAGCACTCTGCCACTTGAGTCACAGATTCACTTCCAGGTTGTAGTTTTTGTTTTGTTTTGTTTGTTTTCTGTTTTTTGTTTTGTTGTTGTTGGATCAATTGGAGATAAGCCTCATGGGGACTTTTCTGCACAGGCTGGCTTCAAACTCTGAACCTCAGATCTCACCTCCTGGGAAGCTAGGATTATAAGTGTGAGACACTAGCGCCTGGCTTGACCTGGTTTTTTAATGGCTGGTTTTAAGATTAAAAAGATAGGCTGATTCTTAACTTCTATTTTACAACACTGCAACTTAAGCACCTTGACTTGTGGTTGAGGAAAAATCAGCTGTCACTCAAATTTTTCATATATACATATGTATACACACATATATGTATACATAAAGGAATAAAATGTTTCATTTTTATCTTATTCTGATCCTTTTTTCTATCTTGTATTTTCTTACTTATATCCCATTTCTACATCTAGATTTTCTTAGTTTTTCTGCTTATCAGCAGACTGCTCTTTATATTTGATCTAGATCACTATTTGTTATATCAATTTTCAGCAATTATCACTTAGAATATTGGTTCTTCCCCACTTTTTATGAAAATTTGATTAGACAAATGGCAAATTTCTTAATTATGCAGTATTTCTTAATATATTTTGTCCTGTTCTCAGGCTTATCTTTCAGCCTTTATTTCTAAGATACATATCCAGTTTTATCTTTCAATTTGCAATTTCTTTCCTTTTGTTTTAACTTAATCTGATATTGAATATATCTGCAGATTTATTTTAAAGTTGGCAGTGTATGTTTTACATATAAAACATATATTGCTTTCTCTTTTCAACGATAGCTTTGCAGTGCCTGTAATCTTTTTATTCTATTTCATATTTTATAGATTTGAAAAATAATTCTTTATCACATATCTGATAATTTGGGTATAAGAAAGTGGGTGTTGTTCTAACATTGCTCAATTGTGATAGCTATTCCCTCATATTTGATCACTATTTCCCGAATTGGGATTTTGCATTGTGTAGAAAACAAATTGTGGGAAACCAGAGAGCCCAAATTGAATGTGCTTCCAACCAGAGAAAATTGTGCTGGCCTCAGCTGAATACCAGGTTGTGCCTCCTACCCAAAACCTATTTAATTTAACATCTCAGCTTGAGGTTTTCATGACTAACAGATTAGTGTAAATTTAAAACCTGGATTTATATGAGACTGGCTAAAGGCAGCCTATTGTCTGTAAAGAGCATAATTAATATTTTCCCCGGTGACAACCTTGGGTCAAAGAGCAACTTTCTTAGTAGGATCTAATATTAGATTAGTAAAATTATTTAGTAGCCCATTCTTTTCCTTTGCATAGTCTCTGTGAAGGTCTAGGCCTACTTGAGTCATCTGAAATCTATATTTGAAGATTCTTAGGCTTAGAATGCCAAGTTTACCTTGGCTGCAATTCCTGCTCTTTGGTTTCTCATGCTTTCAAAATACATGTAGTTCATAGCTCTATGTTCATCTGCTTATTTATGTGTTTGTTTAGTTGGGCCCATAGTGAGTGCTAATTATATTGATCCTAGGTCAATCAGTTTCAGTTTATTTTGTAGCATAGGAACATTTCATCCAACTCAAGTTACTATTCTGCCAAAGGTGCAGTGTTTCGAATTTCTTGAAGTTCTTCTTAATAGTATTTTTAGTGCAACAGGTGAAAAGAAGGAATTAAAAGGGGGTTGAAATATCTAAGAAAACTAAGTTGACACACTTTGAAAAACCTTTCTCTACCTCATTGTAACCCCTATTCTCCCAGGCTTCTGGTAATTTTCATTCTCATGTCAATTTCTATGAGGTCAGCCTTTCTTCTACATATGAATGATGTGAATGTGAGTGATACTGAACAACCTTTTCATATACCTTTGGGTCATTTGTATGTCTTCTTTAGAGAAACATTTATTCAAGTGTGTTGCCTTCTCCTCCTCTCCTTCTTTGTCCTGCCTCCTTCTTCATGTCTTCCACCACACCTTCCTCCTCCTCCTTCTTCTTGCATCAATTATTTTGTAGTTTTTTATATATCCCTAATTTCAACTCCTTGTCAAATGTACACTTTGTAAATATTATCTCCCAATTTTTTTGGGGGGGAGGGGTCCCGTGGTGGGGCCTGAACTCTGAGCCTGGGCGCTGTCCCTCAGCCCTTCAGCTCAAGGCTAGTGCTCTACCACTTGAGCCCCAGCACCACTTCCGGCTTTTTCCTTTTGGCTTATGTGGTGCTGAGGAATTGAACCCAGGGCCTCAGGCATGTAAGGCAAGCGCTCTACCACTGAGCCACCTTCCCAGCCCATATCTCCCAATATTTTTAGGTTAGCTTTTCACTCTGTTGTTTATTTCCTTTGCCATGCAGAAGCTTTTCAGTCTTGTGGAATTCCATGTGTCTATTATTCCCATGTTTCTTATACTCCCAGAAAATCCCATGCACAGACAGACCAATGTGCTAAATTCAATACATCTGGATATATGTAAACATTTATGAAACCCATCACCATCATGTCGTCACTACTAAACATTTCCTCATGTCCTTGTATACCTTCTGCCTGTTATTACCTTCCATTCATCTGTAGACAACCACCGATGGGTTTCCTGTGGTTATATGTCCATTGAGATTTCCAGTTATCCCATTTTCTCTAGCTATATTTATTCAGACTAATTATTGGAGTTTCATCAGAAGAACAGCATGTGCCAAATTCTTTCCATTTGATTTATGAGTAGCATTCCGTTGTATCTTGAATTTCATTATTTATATTGGTATAAGTTCTTTATCAGATTTATGGTTTAAACATGTCTTCCAATACTGGGTTTCATGTCTCTATCATATTAATAGGAGAATAGAAATCTTTAATTTCTTTAGTTGAGTTTAGCAATTTGTTCTTGTATAGGTCATAGATACCTAAGAAGTCTTTTTTGTTCTTGTTGTTGTGAAGTTGACATACAGAGGGGTTACAGTTGCATAAGTAAGGTAATGTGTAAATTTCTTGTCAAACGTGTTACCCCTTCCCTCATTTTTCTCCTTCTTTTCTCCCTAACCCTCCCAAGTTTTACAGATTATTTCCAACAAGACATATTGTCTTGTCTATATCATTGTTGTGTATATGGCATTGTGTATATTGTTGTCCTTTGTCTCACCATTCTGTTGTTCCCCTTCCCTTCCCTATTTCAAATAAAAATATATCCAAAACCAGGGTACCAAAATCAAATACAGAGACAACAGGGGATATACCATAAGGGGAAGAAAATGCATTATAAACAACAACAGCAAAGCAAATCCTCTTGTGTTCATTTCACTTAACTTCATCTTTTTTTGTTTTGGGGGTCTGGTCGTGGGTTCTGAACTCTGGGCTTGGGTGCTGTCCCTCAGCTCTTCAGCTCAAGGCAAGTGCTCTACCACTTGAGGCAAAGCACCACTTTCAGCCTTTTTCTTTTTGCTTATCTGGTGCTGAGGAATTGAACCCAGGGTCTCAGGCATGCAAGGCAAGTGCTCTACCACTGAGCCACCTTCCCACCCTTAACTTCATCTTATAAGGCCATATGTACATAGCTATTGAGCTATTTTGCTCATCTGCTATGATTATCCTGGACGTATATTAATTATTACAAATAAGGGAAACCATGGGACCTGTTTCTTTGGGCCTGGCTTACTTCACTTTATATGATATTTTCCAACTCTTTCCATTTCCTAACAAATGGGGCAATGTCTTTCTGATGGAGGCAGAGAATTCCACCAATGGATACATACATTTGATACATACATACATACATACATACATATATATATATATATATATAATCACATTTTCTTGATCCATTCATCTACTGAGGGGCATCTGGGTTGGTTCCATATCTTATCCATGGTGAATAATGATGCAATAAATATAATGGTGCTGGTAGCTTTAGTGTGGTCTTGTTTGTGATCATTTGGGTAAATGCCCGAAAGTGGGATTGCTGGTCATAGGGGAGCTCTATGTGGAGTCTTTTGAGGAACCTCCATACTGCTTTCCAAAGTGGTTGAACAAGTTTACACTCCCACCAACAATGCAATAGCATTCCCTTTTGGCCACATCCCCTCCAGCATCTGTTGTTATTACAGTTCTTGATTATAGCCATTCTAACTGGGGTGAGGTGGAATCTCGATGTTATTTTGATTTGCATTTCTTTTATAGCCAGAGAAGTTGAGCATTTCTTCATGTGTCTACTGGCCCATTCTTATTTTCTCTTCGGAGAAGTCTCTTTAAGACTTCAGCCCACTTATTAATCGGGCAGTTGTTTCTTTGAGGATTTGTTGTTGGGGGATTTAATTTTTGGGTTCTAAGTATATTTTAGATATGAGATCCTTGTCTGTTGTATGGCTAGTGAAGATCTTCTCCCAATCCGTGGGTTTTCTATTGATCTTGCTAGCAATGTCCTTTGCCATGCAGAAGCTCTGCAGTTTCATGCAATCCCATTTGTCCAACCTTTCTTTGATTTGTTGTGTTTCTGGGTCTTATTAAGAAAATTTTGGACTGTGCCAAGGCGCCCTAGAGTTTCTCCCATTCCTTCCTATAATGTGTTCAGGATGTCTGCTTTGACTTCAAGGTCTTTTATCAATTTGAAGTTGATTCTGGTGCAGGGTGATATATAAGGATCTAATTTATTTTTCTACAGGTGTTTAACCAATTTTGCCAGCACCATTTACTGAAGAGACTGTCTTTCTTCCACCCCCCCCCCTTTTTTTTGCTCCCTTATCAAAGTTTTGGTGACTATAGGTCTGTGTGTTCATTTCTGGGTCTTTAGTTTTTTTCCATTGGTCATCAGGTCTGTTCTTGTGCCTGTACCAACCTGTTTTGATTATTATGGCTTTGTAATAGTGTTTTCCAGCACTGTTCTTTCTGCTAAGGATTGTTTTTGCTATGCAGGGTCTTTTATTGTTCCATATAAATTTTTGGATTGCTTTTTCTATTTCATTAAAGAATGAGATTGGGATATTGATGGGTATTGCATTTAAAGTGTAGATAGCTTTTGGCTATATTACCATTTCATTTCATGATGTTAATCCTCTCATTCCAGGGGCAGGGAAGGTTTTTAAAATTTTCATCATAAAGGTCCTTCACTTAACTCCTAGGTATTTTATTGAGGGGGGGCTATTACAAAAGCAGTTGTTTTCCTGATGTAAGCCATGCTCTTCTCATTATTGCCATACAGAAAAGCCCTTTTGTGGGTTAATTTTATACTCTGATACTTTGCCAAAGTTTCAAACTAGCTCGAGTACCTACCCTCAAAATGATATTTTTTTCTCCTGGAATTTTTTTTAAAGTTTTACATTGAGATTCGTGATTTACTTTTAATTAGTCTTTGTATAAAGTATAAAATGATATATATGTAATTATTTCCTTATATTTCCTGAAAGATAGTTGCTCAAATTAGTTCTGCTGATACAAAAAATTATAATAGAAATTGAGAAGAACATCATTTCCTTCATTCCACATTATAGAAGCTCATGTTAGAGAATACATTTTCCATTGCAGAAGACAGACATATAGTCAATAATTGTCAAAAACAGCAAAAAATGCACTGTATGCTTTTCAGAAATGATCATGATCATAGTTCAATATATGTTACATGAAAATGAGTTTACAAAATTTCTAGTCATCTGTATTTTATATGTGTGTTTCATTTTGAGTTCAAAAAATCAGTATTATATCACTTTTGAAAGAATAAAACATCTTAACAATTGCATTGCTTCCATTTAAAATTAAAATTAATCACCTTATCAAACACACACTTAATTTCTTGCATCTTCCTCTAATTTTTTTCTATCATATTTATAAGAGATTGGAGCTAATATTAGAGACAATTCTTCTCTAGCATTTACCATCATCAACACCTTAGCAAATCACAGCTATTAGTCTACTATCCAATGTTAGAAATGTGTCTCAGAGATATTAAACAACCACTCCAAATGATGTGGCCAGTCTAAGAATTAGACCAATCCTATTTTTTTTCTTCCAACTACTTTTCTCAGTACTTGGAAAATGTCTTCAAGGAAAATTACTGAAAATATTAGCTAAATAAGATGTTCTAAATATTTTTGGAAAATCATAATTTATGAATAGTCCTGTTAAAATCATAATAAATCAGTGTCTCTAAAATGTATTTTCACTCTGTCTCTCTTGTGATTGTTTTAAATTACATTTAATGAATGTTTTAATATTTCCAACTGACAAATTAATGATTGAGACTAAAATTTGACACTTCTGTTTTGTATAAATGAATTGCTTAACTATGTAAAGAAAGAGATTCTGCCTAATTATCAAAACAAGCAAATAAAAATAGACTTTCCTGAAGATTCTGGTTGTTCATTCAAAATATTTAAAATACTCAGCTAGGGCTGGGAAGGTGGCTCAGTGGTAGACTTTTGCCTTGCATGCATGAGGCCCTGGGTTCAATTCCTCAGCACCACATAAGCAAAAAAAAAAAAAAAAAAAAAAGAAAGAAAGAAAGAAAAAAAGCCAGAAGTGGCGCTGTGGCTCAAGTGGTAGAGCGCTAGCCTTGAGCTGAAGGGTGAGGGACAGTGCCCAGGCCCAGAATTCAGGCCCCACAACCAGACCCACAAAAATAATAAAAATAAAAAAATAAAATACTCAGCTATACTAGATTTTCTAAGGCTTTAATTGTGGCAAATTACAATATAAGTTAGTATGAATGACATTGTTCATTCCATAGATGCAAATGTTCATCTAATATACGTGAAGTTTCTACAAGGCATTGTGATGAATTGAATCCAAGTAATAGAAGTCTCTCTCCCTAAGGAACTTGTGGTTCAAAGGACAGGTGAAACAATTTCACAAATGACTGGTTTGAAACACAAATTATAGTTTCTGGCCAAAGAAAAGGAACAAACATGAATGGAGGGGAAGGAAAGGGAGATTAATGAAGGCTTCATAATGAATGGGAAAAATATTTCGACTTCCTCCCAAATCCTATGAGACATTATTTATACCATCTTGAGGAAGAAATTAAACTTATGTAATGTAATCAAATCACAAATGGAATCTTCCCAATTTATGAGAGAAGAAATAGAGTACTATTTATAGACACCTTATAACAGCATCTCACCTGCAAATCCTCTTCATTAAATTTAGTCAGAAGGCCTAAAATATGGGATATTACCTTTAGGTAATAAGTAGATTACTTTTCAAATTCATCTGTTGATTTAGATTGAGATCAAAGCCTTTCATAAAAAGTGGTATGAGGAGATCTGAGTATTCAAAAATTGGTTTAGAACTGTATTACTTAGTCCCGAAGATTTCCAACATAATTTTATGCATCTCCATGTAGATCAAAAGTAGGGGGGAAAAAAGCTTTATAATCAGCCCCTAAAACACTAGGTACATTGTAAT
The DNA here is from genome assembly GCF_000151885.1 of Dipodomys ordii. Lineage (NCBI taxonomy): Eukaryota > Metazoa > Chordata > Mammalia > Rodentia > Heteromyidae > Dipodomys > Dipodomys ordii. The sequence continues at coordinate 11,465,078 of NW_012267313.1, read as the reverse complement.
CCAATAGATTTCTTTTCAGCTAAGAAATGACTCGTTGAAACATAAACCAGAGTGATGTTATTATAAGAGTAATCTTGGACCCAGTCTAATTTGTAAATGCTAAATCATTTGTAAAATTTCAACACTTTCTTACTAATAATGAATTGCTTCAGATTTGCTTCACAGCTGTGAGAATACATCATCTTAGAATTACTGCTTCAAAACAGAGGAAAGGAGCCAGGAAGAACCAGGAGATGGTTGCTCAGAGCAAATCCTAGTAATCTAGTGTCTGGTACTCCCGCTCATAATTCTACAAACTATTTCTAACTAGTCCCAACATGGTGTTCAACCTAGGGGAAATGGACCGTGTTTGTTATTTGATACGATATTGACCTTTGGAAGCTAAAGACAAATGTTATTATTTACAGGGGCTAGCTCATGAGGTGGTTAAGAAAGTCTGAGCTTTTCTCCAGGGCAAACTGCTTCTTCATTTTAGCATAAATAAAGGACAGCTGAGTATGACATGAGAAGAGAGTCAGGGAAATGCCCAGATCAAGAAAATGTGAAGATACATCCATGTTCCCTTAATATACAGTTTCTAATTATGCAGAAACTTTTTTACTCTTCTGATTCAATGACTCCCCATTGGATATAAATAAGAACATTTGCTACTCTGAAGTAAACCTTTCTACACTTACCAGTCAACTAATCCTTTATAAGTGAATGTAATCATAATATTAAACTCCTCTCAAATCCATGCTGATTTCAAATAGCTTGCTGTGAATGTTACATTCTTTAAAAAAACATTTATAGTTGGAAAATATTTAATTATATGTGTAGGATCATAATAATGTGATTATAGTAGTATTCATGTGCCTTGTGGATATGCTTCAATGATTTTTTTTATGCCAGTATTGAGACTTGAACTCCACATAGATGCTGTTCCTTAGCTTTTTGCTCATGGCTGGTGCTCTACCACTTGAGTCAAGTCACAGCTCTACTTCAGGCATTTTTGTCTTTACTTGGAGATATGTATCTAATGGACTTTCCTTTCCAGGTATGCTTTGAACTGCAGTCCTCAGATCTCAGCCTCCTGAGTAGCTCTCACCTCTTCAGTGAATTGTTTTAAAAGAGCCTGACCTCATTTCTCAGAATATTCTGAGCTTATTTACACTCACCTTCAGGTGCTAATGGAATATGACATTTCAGTTATTTTAATCATTGATCAAAACTAGAGAAAATAAATAGAAACCCAAAGGCAAACACGAAAAGCTCTATTTTTCAAAGCCAATATGTTTTGCCTTCGCTATTAGTCTTGTGTTTAACTAGAATAATCTTTCCATCTTTTAGCACATGAAAGCAAATAATAACTATATTGAATTTTTATGGATTTAATGGTTATCAAAAAGAGCCATAGGACATTTGAAGAAAGAAATCACATGGCATTTTAGCAGAAGTTATAGTTCCATGAGTAACTTTCCTAAAATAAATGCTGAAAATAGTGGTTTGGGATGAATTTTGAAATTTACCAAAATGCAAACTGACTTTGCTTTCCTTATCTATCGACTAGAAATAATAATGACATTTCCATCATTAGAGTTATTCAGACTAAATAATGTTGAGAAGTTAGCACAGCAAGTTCAATAAATGCTAATTATAATCACTAAAATTCACAGAGAATTCCTTCAATTCAACTCAGATTGCATATTTTAAACTATTAAGCCATAAGACAAATATATTCAAATGGTTAACAATTACTGAATTGTTTGGCATTCATGAAAAAAGACATTTTGTCTTACAACAAAGTGTTCTAAGACAAATATTGCTAACTTGTCAGAATTTAGGAATATATTTCTTTGAATATTTAAACCTATACTGGTCATAAAGTTACTAACAGATGGAAATTATTGGTAAACAATGGAAGGAAAATATGAGTGAATACAAAACCTGATATATCATTCATTTGTTTGGAAAATGAAATTTATTTTCAAATGTAATAGTATGTATTTGTTAAAAAAGCCAATGAACAAATTATTCCAATATATAATCAATCTCTCATATTTATGGGGTACATAATCACTGAATAAACCAAACAAAACATTGTGCAAAAACCTAAAGAGACTTTCTACTATTCCACTGAAAAAAATAATTCCCTGTATTGAGTATATGCATATATTACTTAGTTACAGAAACCTTCAGCTGAGCAAAAATATAAACTCTAAACTGGGCACTGGTGGCTCATGTCTGTAATCCTAGCTACTTAGGAGGCTGAGATTTGAGGTTCAAAGTTCTAGGCCAGCCCATACAGGAAAGTCTCCAATTAATCACCTGAAAACTGGAAGTGGAGCTGTGGTTCAAAGTGGTAGCACACTAGCCTTGAGCAAAAGAGCTCAGGAACAGCACCCAGTCCCTGAGTTCGAGCTCCACAACCAAACAACAACAACAAGTTCTTGGAAAATTATTAAATGCAAAGCAACTAGAAAATTAAAAGAGAAACATTATGCTGAAAAGAAAATGTAAGCATTTCATCTTTAAATAATTAAAAAAAGTGAACAAAAGTAAAGTTTCAAAATCTACAAAGTTGAAATTTCTATAAATTTCCAATTATCAGGAACATAATTTACATTTTATCAAACAGTGGATTTATAGTGGTTCAAGATAATTTAGTCATTTTTTAAAAAAACAATTTGGTAAAATAAAACCATTACCATCTTAACCATCAAAGGAAAAAAGAAAAAAAATACCACCTAATTTGAGGTATTTCAATGGAAACAGAGCTTCAAATGACTCATTCACATGTATATTTTTAAACACAAGAATCTTTTCATCAGATTTTTCCTCGTAGCTTTTCTTGGATTCTCCTGAAACTTGATTTCTCCTATGGACTCTACTTGCTTAGTGATTGATGAGATTTGGGGGGGAGTTTGGGGTGGTAAGTATCAAACTCAGTGCCCATGCCACACCATCCCATCATGGATGCTCCAAGAAAGATTTGTGAAGGAGTTGGTTTTGATAGTTCCAGTCCAACATGTGATGCTATTTTCTATAGTAAGAATCCAAAACTTTTCTATGGCCAGATGTCTTTTTCTTTCCTTATACTTAACTTTATTCCATGATTAATCAATAGCAGTAAAGCTTTCAAGGTTACCATAAGTCAATGACATTGTATGATTTTTTATACAAGAAAGGAATATTTTACTGAACATGAAATCTTTATGTACAAAACAGATAATCCATTGATAATAACATTATGGAGGGTGAATGGGTGAGTACTCAAACTCATCCAGTTGCCCATTGCTCCACATCTTTATTATCAATGTCAACCTAACAGTTCTCCTCTGCTCTTTCCTTCTGAACTATATCAACCATTCCAGTAAATCTTTGTCCTCACCACTAACAACCGAGCCTTCATCCACTAGCCTCCTCTACGGTTTCCAGACCTATTCTCCGTTCTTCTTTTCTTTGCTCTCATAGAAATCTTCCTTTCTTCTGCTTCTTGAATTTAATAAATAAGTTTAGTAGACTCCTTGAGAAGTTAGGATAATCAATACCAGAAAGCACACATGTGCGTGCAAACACACACACACAAACACACGTATACATACATGTATATTATATAATTATATTGCTTTATTAAGGAGTTGCACAGAAGGTTTAAAATTCCAAAAGCCCAGTAATGAGTGCAATTTTTCTTGGACAATATTATCGCTTCTTTCACTTTTCCCCAGTTACTTCTGGCTTTTTGGATAGTTAACTGGAGATAAGAGCTCCATGGACTTTGCCAGGGTTGGTTTTAAATGGTGACCTCAGATCTCAGCTTCCAGAATAGCTAGGATTGCAGGCATGAGCCACCAGCACCAACCTGGTATTTTATTTTTTATCTTTTTTTTAGATTTCTTACACTAATTTGGGATGGAATCCAGGGTTCATGCACACTAGGCAAATGCATTACCACTAAGCTATATTCCTAGCCTATGTGCCTAACCCTTAACTCAAAGATTAAATCCTTTGAGTTCATAAGAGCACTTGAAATTTATTTCCATACTCATAAATTTCTTGAAGTTGTTTTTGAAGAATCCCTACTTTAGAAAACATCAAGTAATATTCACATTGCAACTTTCCATGGTTTGGCACTGCATTAATAGACTGCAAGTCATGGAAAGGAAAAGAAGAACCAGAGTTGTTATGATGTCCTGTAGTCAATTTCCTAGAGTCTGAACACAATTCTTTAAGGCCTGAGTGATAGGAAAAGAAATGCAGTGATGGGCAGTGCTATGCAATGATTCCTATCATTCTCTCTCACACACTCACCAGGGCCATTTCAAACATTTCCGTTTTTTTGCATACTCTTTTGTACAGGCGTAAATTGTAGTGCTCACTGATCACTTCAAATATTTCTCAGCCTTACTAGTTTGAAAAAAATACCTTATAAAAATAAAAGATTGAGAGAATAAGATCCTTTGTATCACCAACAATTTGTGACACAGTTGGATGACGTCTATTTACAACAGCACTATGTGCTTGGTGCGGACTGAGAAATACTTTGTTCAATTTTCCAAGAATTTTCCTTCCGTGTTAAGAAATACAGAACTCTATAAGTACCCTCCTCTGTGTCCACAGTTGGAGTTCTAAACTGTTTATTAAATGATAAGGAAAAATAAAGTAGATAGAGATCATATTAAGGGTTATATTAATAGTACCAATGAAAAGCCAGATCGTGGAACATACACGGTAAAAAAAAGCCTACATTTAACAGATATTTTATTCACTGTAAGCTCATCATAGAATATGCTGTGAAGGCCCTCTCCTATCCATTTTGTTTATGAAACACTGAAAGCAAAGCATGATGGAGCAGAACAGATGTTATTTGAGATAAAGAGAGGGAGGGAGAGAGGGAGCTAGCTATGTGCTCTTATCTCCAAAACTCATCAATAAAGTGACTCCCTCTTCTCTCTTGGCAGAATCCAGGAGTGTTACAAAAATACAGATTCTTGTACATTAAAGGAAATTATGTGAGTCAAATAAGGACTGTCATTTAAAGGAATTGACTTAGGATCTTGGAGAGTACCTGTTAACCCTGCTCCATAACAGGCGAGGTTATCAACATAGCTGTAGAGCCTTGCTTTGCTTTTTCCTAGCATATGATTTAACAAGTATTTGTGGACACAGGATGAGGAAGAAACAACTCTAATGTCAGAGTGACTGACAATCACCAAGCCCAGCCACCTCTCCTAGGATTTGTCCACTGTAAGATAACAACTGCTGTTATTCTGACATTGGTGGAAGAATAGGGGTTCAAGAAAATTCAAGAAGGGTTTTCTCTTTTCTTAATTCCTCAAGTAAGAACTCTACCACCTTCTTAAGTCCAAAGTAAGAGAAAGTAATAGAGTATTTTTCAAAAATAGTGGACTTGTTATCTTCCTGTAAGGATTTTCTTAATGTTTGAAAAATCTGCCATTATCTCTCCTACCATTTAACCTAAACATTGATTCTTACCTATAATTTGTCTTGGCAACTACAGTAAACAATTTTTTTTCTTGCGTCAAAAGTATAATGACAGGCTTTTAGATTGTTGTCATGCATTTTTAGGCAGATGTTTACTTTCTAGTTCCTATCTGTACTGTGCTGTGTTTTCTGTTATAAGACACAGTGTCATATAACATTATTAAGCATGCATCGGGTAACTTTACTAACGTGCTATATTTAGAAATGCAAGGCTTGTATGCACAAACTTCCTGTTGCCATTTGATCATTGTTGTTTAAAGTTAGGGTCATACATCAAGCAGAAAGAACTGGCCCACAGAAGGATAGAGAAAACCTACCCTGGAAATGAGTGTAAGAGACTCAGCAACAAGCAGAGGAATCTCTGAATTACTTTTTCTTTCTGTTTTCCTAAACCTGTAGATTTATATGAAATGTATTTCTATATACTATGTATACACTATACTACTTAAGGAATACGAGGACTCAAATGGAAGACAAAAGACTAACAGAAAGTATCTGCAAGATGATAATGTTCTCAGGAGGCAGTATTTGTATAAAGAAGACTGTGCATTCATCCCCTTGAGAAGATCCAGAATTTACCCAGCAATTTTCTTTGACTAGTCCTTAAAGAACCTGTTTATCAACCCATTTGTTACCCCATTATCTTCTCTGTTCCCATCACGCACTGGCTCTGATATGCCTGTAGTATCTAAAAGATTTGGCATTGATCTTTGAAAGCCTTATTTTGTCCAATGTTTCTTACCAAAAGAAGTAGTGAAAGGATAAAATTCTGAAAAATCAATATAATTAAGATATTCACTATTGGCTATGTTTCAAAAAGACAAAAGTAAGTTGTATAAAAGCATATGTTATCCTAATAGGTGAATATAAAATACAATACAGATAAAATTTCTAGCTTCTTATTATGATTCCAAAGGATTCCAGTTGATTAAAAAAACAGCTACACTCTATGAAAATAATTCCAAAGGAATTGTTTTGTCCATTACAATACTAAATAACATATGAAGATTCAGTACCAGATTATGTCTTGGGGATAAAAGAAAACAATACTTTACATAATATTGTGATCATTAACCTATCTGTTTGATTTTGTTAGGATAGCCAGATAGCAGAAAAGTCAAGGAAGTGGCCTGCCAAGTTTTAGAAAGCATAAAATCCAATCAGTCTGGACATTACATTGGGGAAAATGTCCTCTAAAAGGGGCACAAGTTAAAATTATAGATAGTCATAATGTTTTCCAACATTTGCAAAACAGTGTGAGTCTTGTGTGGTGTGCTACAGACAGTTTGTGACAATTAGTAAGTGTCCAGAATTGTCAGACCAGCTTTGGGAGCTTGAAATATGTATACAACACAGAAATCATCAAGGCTATCAATGAAAACCTTATTTTTCCTTCCAGAGAGGTAATTATTAAACATTTACCTTCCCCCATATGGGACTATCATACTCTAAAATAATTTTATATGAACTAGGAATTATAATCCCCATAAAACAAAATATACATTAAAATCTACCATGTCTTTTGCAAAAGGATGATGCAATATTCTGTTCTATCCTCAATACAGGGCCTAAAATTATCCCCACTCAGCCAAAGAGTTATATGAAATCATGTAAGACGAACATTACAAAACAAAAAATATTAAGTGATAGTTGACTGGATCTGAAAGGGGTGGTACTCATTGGGAGTTAAAGAACACACTGTGAGAACTTTCTAAGACTTTACTTGAGTTTGTCCCTAAGGAATGATGAAATAGGAAAAACAAATACACCTGCAGAAGAAAATATTTGATTTCACTGCTGTTAGAAATTTTAAAATGCTGAAACCAATGATTGCTTTATCTGAATTTTATCTTAACTGAGATAGAAACGAAAAGTGCTTTGTAAGTAAAAACAATGCAAGACTATTAGTAAGTAAGAGTCCAGGCATAGAACAAATATTAACTCTCTTACAAGTCATTCTCTCATCATGGGTTATAACAATTAAGTAGAAATATTTTCTATCCCAAAAGAATGCAAGAGAAAACTAAAAGAGGTTGTAATTTAAACAGATTGTATGTTTCATTAAATAATGGCTAAAAAGCAAAATTTTATCTTACTAATCTCAACTGAACAGCTACATGAAAGTGAACAGCTAAATGAAAGGATTTCATAGAAATAGTAAACACAGCTATCAAAATAAGAAAACATTATAGGAGTACTTTTTTATTTCCTCTTAACTTATGACCTTAGGAACAAATTAATCTAATGATACAATAAAACTTACCTGCACAAGGATGCGAAATAATGTAGCAGCAACATACGCTGTAGATGACCACTTTCAAATCTTTAGGACCAAGATATACAAACTATTTGAATTAGACTATGCCTAAATATTTTATTAGAGTTTTGTTTTGATAGTTTAAAAGAACCAGATTATTTTTATAATTAAAGTTAAATAATAGTTAACAGGAAAGAATTAAGAAGTATGGAAGGGGATAGATATCTGTGTCTCAGGCCTGTAATCCTAGCTACTCAGGAGGGTGAGATCCAAGGATCATGGTTGAAATCCAGCCTGGATAGGAAAGTCTGTGAGAGTCTTATTTCCAATAAACCACCAGAAAACCGGAAATGGTGCTGTGGCTCAAGTGGCAGGGTGCTAGCCTTGAGCTGAAGAGCTGAAGGCCAAGAGTTCAAGCTCCACTACTGACCAAAAATAAAAGTATGGAAGGGTTCAAAAGAATTCCAAATCTCTTCATTTGGAGGTTTTAGTAATTATGTTTTCATAAGTTTTCATAAGTTTTTAAAATATACACAACATATGCTTGCACATTTATATAAAATATATGTACTATTCAACTGTTTTATATGATTTAAGTCCATCGTTCATATACAGTTACTGGGAGCTGACAAATTTTAGGCTGCATATTCAAAACTGCATTACCTCAAATTCTGCTTTTTATCTATTAATATGGGATTTGATTCTCCAAGCCATGAGCACAAAATATTTAAATGTCTCTAAAGATATCTCCTATAGTATAGCATATAATTAAAAAAACCATCCACTAAGTAACCTTTCAGACTTGCTCCTTTTACTTAGCACTATTCCTTCAAGGTTCCTTCTATCTTTTCCTAGCTTGGTATCATTGAATAATATTCCACAGTATTTTGTACCATATTTAACCACTCTCCTGTTGAAGAACATCATCAACTCCAGATTTTGCCAATTGTGAACAAAGCTATTATAAACAATCATGTCCAGATTTTTGTAAAGACTATATTTTCTTTTCAATGGAGTAAAAAAATCTGAGTTCAGTTGCTGTTTTGTACTAACTGTTAGACTACATCGCTTTTCAAGAAACTGTCTTCCACAGCGAATAATCAATTTGGAACCATCTCCCCATTGAAATGGATTTACTTCTTTGTTAAAAATTAGTTGCATGTATTTATGTAAGTTGGTTTATGGACTTCCTTATGGTACTCTCTTATAGGCTTCTTCATTTATGTCATATCTACATGGTATAAACATACTATATTTATAACACATTGGACTTAATTTGCTAATATTGTGTTGAGAATTTTGAATGGATATTAATGCGATAGTGATCTGTATATTTCCTTTCAAAATGATTTTATATTGTTTAAGAATTAAAGTAATATTGGTTTTATGGAGTAGAAATATTCCAATCACTTGTTTTCTAGAAGAAAGTAGAGAGTCGATATCATTTCACTTCAATATTAAAATAAAACAGTAAATTATAGAGAGGATAAAATATTCATAGCTGGTATTTATAAGGTTTACTGTTTCTGATACCCTTCTCATAGTTCAGGTATAACAATTTATTTAGTTGTAAGGAAAATTCCAAAAATGGTTAGTTGAAGCTTGGAGTCATGGAGAAACAAAAAATAGAGAAGTAAAATCTTTGATCAAAGTCAAACATTTAGGAACTAGCAAATAAAGAAATTTAACTCAGGAAGAAAAATCCAACCTAAAAACCCTTAGCTACTAAATTAATCATCTAGTAAACCCCCTTGGAAATGCTAGACTGTCAATAGAAGTTTGTTTGTTTGTTTTTTCTGCCTTTATTTCATGATTGAATTGATTCAGGAATCAATGTCAATCTAGAAGGGGAAATCTATCAGCAAATCACAGAACAACCCAAGTTAACACTTGTATAACTATCTCCCCAAGAACACAGAGGTCAAGAAAATTAATTTTGCTGAAAGATACTAAAGACACAAAATAAAAGTGCAAATAAATGATATTAGCAATATTGCATGATAGCCAATGAGTTTTATTATCAATGGAAGTAGATGCAAAATTGTGATCAGAAATCAAAGATTAAACTTGAACACATATATCAATTCCTGAGGTCACTTAAATCCTATTACTAGTTCATTTACACACTTTTGGAAGAATTATATAAAAACCCTCAAAAGGAATTTGCATAATTTGCACTAATTTCTCAGGAATGGTAATGAAAGAAATCTTGTAAAAGAAACATTTTCCCAATATTTGAAGACTTCATATGGTTCATAATGACATAGAATTAATTTCACATTTGTTGAACTGTGACAAATTTGAATAGAATTCATAATATTAAATGATTCTGAAACAGATTTTTATTTAAAAACCTCAGAAAAGTTGATTTGATAGTTAAAATAGTGATGTAAGTCATAAATAGGAAATGTTGTTAATTTAAAGAAATCATCAGAGACCTGTTCTGATAACATCACATTGGCTTTTCCCAAATGAATCACAGAGGACAGATAGCAGTGGATGGCTGACCAGTTCCAAGAGTAAAGTTGTCTCTCAAGAATACTCTATACTCTGATGAAATTTTTTTCGATATTTGTATTTATCAGTGCTACCAAACTTCGGTGATTTTTTTCTTTCGTGTGTGACAGAAACTAAAACTAATGATCGCACTATCACCCTGTGACAGATATTTAAAAATGATGAAAACTTTACAGCTTCATAATCCTATATAGGGAATATCAGATGCCAGAATCATGGCAACTGCTAAAAACAACTATATATTCCATCAAAACAGAGTCAATGAAAACAGCCCATAAATTTGTAAGGTGCCTAGGTTCAAGAGACCTAAAATCAATAAAGCCATTGAAATCAATCCACCTCTCTCATGAATACAGTCAGTTAACTAATCAGAGCTTAAAAGATGCTGCCTGCCTGAATATAAATGCCTGACTGTGGTGAGTTCTCTGTGGATCAAGCTATTCCTCATTAGCATGCCAGATTCATTAGAAATAGCTTATTGATCCACCAATCAATGAAACATATTCACAAATTCCTGAAAGGGTTATTTATGAAAATCCTTCATTACAGATAACTTCAATGATCTCTAATTACTTGGACAATGGGTAAAGATTTTTGCATGGAAAATGTCTAAATACTAAGGAAATAAAATTCATTTCCGAGATTCATGTATTTCTATAGAAACTGTTAGCTTTCTCTGCTCCTAAATTTAATAATGTTGGCTATAAAATTGTTTAAATCTGGAAATTAATTTAACAAGATCATGATTATAAATAGGCCCATCTTATATCAAATAAATACATTTACATGCGCAAACGTGTGTATATTCATAGATAATATAAAAATAAGCCAAGACAAGAACTTCTTTATTTTTCCCAAAACTACCTTTAAAAGTACACAAACTAAACTCTATTATTTCTAAGCTAGATTTAAGGGTGTTTTTCCCCCTTCCTTCACTTCCCATATGAAATTTATTTTAAACAACAATACCTCTAGGTCCCAACACTGAACTCCAACAATTATTATATTTTGTAATATTTACTTATTTATTTTCCACCCTTCTAGTTTTGGTAGTAGATGTTAAAGTACAGTGTAGCTTTTATATCACTCAACGTATGTTTTAATGAGATCCAATGTCTCATGACCATATTTTTAACAATATGTTGAGCATTTTTCTGTAGAAAAATATTTTCCTCTGAAGTATAATAATAGTTGAGTATTTAAGCTTAATATTCACAAATTTATTTATCAGTTATCTTTACTCAAATATTTCATTAGTTTGTTTTTCACTATTTTATTGGGTTTTGCCTGTGCTCGCATTATTAGGACCTTGCCTACTTTGATTTCTTTACAATAAGTTTTTAAAAGCTGAATTGTGTTCGCAAGGTCTGGTACCTCCAGGGTATGTGTGAGGGAGACAGAGTATTGTATTTGTATTTGACATCACGCTATATTTAAAATGAAAAGGTTCCTATTAGTGGATTGCATGTTGAATTATTCATTAAGGAAAAACCTAACATAACTTTTAGAATTAAGATCTTTGTGTATCTAGTATAGGCTTGTGGTTTTTAAGAAGGTTTTATATGATGTGTTTGTACCTATGAAAAAATCAGACCCTTTGTATGGTCTTTTCAAGTAATCACTAGTTTTTTCAATAAATCTATTAGCTAGACAATATTATAATTACTTTCTCATCTTGAAACTATGTTAATGAAATAGTAAAGTTGATGTCCTGGGGCCATGTCCTATTGATCTTTTAATGCAAATGATCAAAACCCAGAGATTGGCTGCTTATGAATAAAGACTTCAGACATGATTTTTAGATAAGTTTACACAAAAGAGAATCATGAAAAAGAACAGGCAGAGCCAGGACTTGAATTAGAATTGGTTTTCATATTATTATGAATCAATATCTAATAAATACTCAAAGTCACTAGAATATTACCAAGCTGCATTAAAAAATAAAATCAATGACTTGAGTCAGTTGGAAAATAGGCACATATAATAAATAAAATAAAGTAAATCAATGTGACTTTCAATGTTACTTTCAACTGATTTTCAAGGAAGTTTATCAAATAATGTTGAGTAAAAAATATAATGGTACTTTTCTTACCATAACATATGTAAATATGTAATTAGTAAATTATTTTTTTCTGGAATTCAATACTGTTTTCAAGAAACAAAGTTTTTGTTGTTGTTGTTATTGTTGTTTACTTGCTTTTTTGGGTATCTATTAGTCAGTATTTGGTGACATGTTTCAGAACAGCAACAGAATAGTTTGTTCTACTCTGTTCTTTTCTAAACTCTTCTACAGATTTCTTGTAGCACTGCAAATACATCTCCCTAAAAAGTAATTTAAAACAAAACAAAACATTACAGAGACGGAATGTTCTTTGCAAATTTGATGTAGGAGTCATGAGGAGCAGGTGGTTGATTCAAAGAGCCTTCCACTTGAGTAATAAAACAGGAAGCACTGAAGTAAGAAGTAAACACAGATGGAGGCAGGGAGAGGGGTCTCTCAAACCCAGAGGAGAAACTTTAGGTTAGGTGGGCAAAGTTCTCCTTCACAAGCAACTGTCAGTGTCCATTGCTGCCTTCTCTTAGCCATGGAGAAAGAACAGAGGACAATTATTTTCTAAACAGAGATTAGCATAACCTTTCAGACTTCTTGAGTAGGGAACTGGAAGGCAGACACTCATCTATTTTCTGCAGCCTGAGAACAATGTGACAGAAAGGAAAATTCTCACCAGTGTGAGAAGGAACAGTCTGAGTTTTAATATAATTGTGATTTGTAGAAAAAGATAAAATTGAGGAGAATTTCTCATGCAAGCATAACCTATGCTAATAGCCCATTATAAATATGTTTCAGAAATGAATAAATCCCTATCAGAATATTTTTACAGAAGCTGAAAATATTGCAGGGATACATTCTAATTACCTGGGTCACTTTTGTAGTGATTACTCTTATATAGTGTAGGCCTTCACAATAAAGGTATTTGTTGAAAATTTTTATTGTGTTTCACAAAGATAGCTGCAACTGTAGAGGGATGTCTTCTAAATACATTTGAATAGCAATCAGAAATACTAATATGAGCTTTAGCTATATCATATTAGTCTGTTAACTTCGTATGTTTGTGTAGAATGAATCCAAGTGAGTCAAGAAGGTACAATAATTTGTGAAACCTTAAACAACAACGTAGCATAATATTTTGAGTTGGCTCCATTATGTGTTATAATTACACTATAGGCATCCCATCACTTTATTTTAAACCATTAATATAGAGAGAGTTACATACAGTATTTGTCAAAAAAACAAACACAATGCATGTCTTCCTTTACAACCTGCATAGACTAGTCTAGTAACTTCTATTTTTTATTTTTATTTTTATTGTGAACACACTGTACAGAAGGGTGACAATTACATGGGCAAGATAGTGAGTACATTTCTTATCAATCATTGCAGCCTGCTCCTTTGTTTACCCTTCACATCCCTTCCCAGCCTCCCCCAACCCACCCCCGTAGTCTAATAACTTCTAATTTATACTAATCCCATTGAGAACATGTAAGCTTAAGTGAATTCCAAGAAATATAAATATGACGCCATTGATTATTTTATAATAGGTACTTCTCTAGGTTTAGGATAAATCAGGACAGTTTAGAACAGGTGCTAAGCAGATACATACTACACAATACGGCATGGAGACAGGAAGAGTTAGGCCACTCGCCTCATAATCCTCATACCGCCATCCTTGCCAACATTCACTGCTCATTTTATAGTCGGAGTGACCAAGGGTCAAGCACTCTGCAAGATCTAACACTTTATCCTTCTGTAAATTAACAAGTTAGTTTCAAGAATGCAGGTACAAGGCAGGAGATACCTGAGCAAGGAACAAAAGACTCTATTAAACACCAAAAAGAGTAGTAAGCCTTTCATTTTTGTTCCCCACAATTTTCTTTTGCTCCAGTGCACACGAGCATCCAAAAGAACCTGTACAGATCAGGTTAGGCTACTATAATGGAATACTATGGAAAAGGTTTTTCTCATACTTTGGGATCTGGAAATCCACAGATCACAATGGCAGCTTGGTTGGTGGTCCCTGAGAGTCACATACTGAAAAGAGAAAGAATAGGAGAGAGGTAGAGGCAGGCAGAAACAGAGTGAACCTCTGAGTAGGCCTGTGACTTAATTTATCTCTAATTAATACGTAATGACTATATTCATATCTAGTGGCTTTGGTGGTAAGATAGAAATCTTGGGTGTCCCAGTTCAGTTTATAGAGAGATGAATATGTTTTCCAGCCCTTGTAAAGTTCCATTGTTGAAGAGAGTAGTGATTGTGGAGCTTTCTTGATTTTAGAGTAAGCAGAAGGGGAAACCAATAGACATCCAATCAGGCTCACTGAGAGAACAGCCCTGAGAAACCTGGAGATCCAAGTCAGGCATAGACAAGGCTTTGTATCTTTGGCAAACCGAGTAAGTACAATCAGGAAAACTCAGGACTCATGGCAGATTGCCTTGTCCTTTACCGAAGTAGAACTGAATTTCGGTCCCTGTATCTCTATGTACCTGGGGTTATCTGTAGAGTCCAAGCTTCACCTGAAACCATCTGTCAGCAATGCCTGTCTTCATTGTTTCATAGAGGGAGAAGGAAGAAAAGCATCCACAAAGAGCTAATATTCCCTGGTGCCAAGGTATTAACACTGATTCAGGGAACAAAGGGCGACTCAGCCAGAACAAGGAACAGCAGGAGAAAGAAGTGTCCTCTTTGTGCTCTGTCAGAGTGCCATTAAACAGAAGACTTCTATTTCAAGTGGAACTGTTAAAAAAAAAAAAGGAACAGGAAATATAGAAGCCTAAATGGTGATTTATTTGTTTGCTAGATTATTCCTTTGCTTTGCTGTTTTATGTAAGCCATAATGTTCAGTTCTCAGAAACACAGTTGAGTGGTCATTCCAATCAGGACCTGACAGGATCTTGAAAATAAAATCTCAGGTTCAATTGACCTAACTAGGTTGATTAAAACAACCCAGTTTGTGTGGTGTGTGTGTGTGGTGTGTGTGTGTGTGTGTGTGTGTGGGTGGGTGTGGGTGTGTAGTTTATCAACATATTACAGAGCAATGAACTCTATTATTGCATTTTACCTTAAAAAAATCTTTCAAAAATTTTTAAATGGGGCTGGGAAGGTGGCCCAGTGGTAGAGCACTTGCCTTGCATGCCTGAGGCCCTGGGTTCGATTCCTCAGCACCACATAAGCAAAAAGCAAAAAGCCAGAAGTGGCACTGTGGCTCAAGTAGTAGAGCGCTAGCCTTGAGCTGAAGAGCTGAGGGACAGTGCCCAGCCCAAAGTTCAGGCCCCATGACCAGACCCCCCCCAAAAAAATTTTTTAAATTATTTTCTATACCAAGAGAATTTGGTCATTGTTAACAAATATAAACCTTTAGTTATTCATTATCAATATTTATTTACAGATTAATTATCACACAGATAAGAATGATGGTTGAAATTAACTATTAAAAGGTATAAAAAAGGGTGATATTTTTCCTAGTATCTTTTAGAGCTCTGGCGTGTTTTGTTTTTGGCACTTAAACAGGTTCACATTTTAATTACACTTAAATTACTTTTAAAACAAGATAATGAGAGAAATAAAAATGTCATTATTATTATATGGTGGCAATGTGTCTACAACTAACAAAATAATTGTTCTTGGATAGTTAAGTTTTCCTATTCTAGTGTATTTTGTCTTTTGAACCATTGTCATTGCTGTAGCATTCCTGGACCTAGTAATCAATATTTGACTTGGATGCTATGTATCTATCTGTGAACCCATCAATACTGACAAAGTTGCTTTTCTTAGACTGAGAGCTCCTAGACTTCAAGATCTCTAGATGTATATGAGAAAAAAAGTCTTATTATATGTGAACTATAGCATGGTCTTAATTTTTTAAACAAAGCATATGTTCCGACAATTATTTTTTCTTTTCTCTTTTTCTGAAGATGTATTTCTAGAATGGCTTTTGTAGGAAATAAAATTGATAATCATATTCTTCATTTATTTAATTATATTATCATAAGACAAAACATAAAAACTGCTGATCAGATAGAAATCATGTTTATGGGTATGGAATAAGCATGCAAAATGAAATTATTTAGTTATGTAGTTTTAAGACAATGTTAGGATTTTGTAAAGCTATAAATTAAATGAGAGAAATTAATTCAAGTAAAATTTAGGTCAATTGAATTTGCAATATTCTTGAAATATATAGATACATGCATATGTATACTGAAATGTCTTTAAATGAATTTTATAAATGTATTTTCTGTATAAAATATAAATGTGCACAGTATTGTGATCAACTTTGTGATATGATTTCTTTCTCCCAAGGAATAGGGGATGTAAGTAATTTTTAGTTGTATGAGATAAAAATACAAAACTATAATTATTTATTCTTCATATTTTATAACTTCCAAATTATGCTTTATGATACCTAACACAGAGAAATATACTCAAAATGCCAGTAAAAATTTGGAATTCTAAAATAGGTAAGAAAATAAGCCTATGAATTAAAAATCTATAAATGATAAGCAGAAAACTAGAAATAAAAGATGGTAGTCATAAAACTAACCATATAAGTAATCGCATTAAATATAATCTAAACATAATATTTTCAAAAAGAGCTATTTTGAACCAGGCACCAGTGGCTCATGCCTATAATTTTAGCTGTTCAAAAGGCTGAGATCTGAGTATCATAGTTTGAAGCTAGTCCAGGCAAGAAAGTCCATGAGACTCTTGTCTTCAGTTAAACACCAGAAAGCCAAAAGTGGAGGTGTGCTCAAGTGGTAGAACGCTAACTTGAGCAACAAAGCTCAAGGACAGTGTCTAGGGCTTGAACTCAAGACCATTTTTTTTAATTTAAAGAAAGAACTATTTCATATCAGATTAAAATAATACAACATGCTGCCTAAAGAAATATTCACCACTTAGACTATATTTATTATTTGAACATAAGACTTATTCAGTTAAATTCAATTTGAAGCCTGGTGTAACACTAGTTACTCAGGAGTTTGAAATCCAGAAGACTACAGTTGGAAACCAACCTGGGCAGAAAAGCTAAGGCTCTGACTTCAAAATAACCACCAACACGTGAGTCCAGAAGCATGGCACAAATGGCAGAGCCACAGGCAAGCAAGCCAAGCAGGATGACCTAGAACGGTCAATAAAAACAAAACAGTGGAATTTTTCAAAGAGTGCTTTTGAATGTGAAATCAAACAACTAATCAAGTAGATAACAGAATGGAGAAAGGCATTCCATAAATACTTGGAAATTAGATGAACATTATTTAATAGTTAATAAAGAGATAAAATTAGAAAGTGTTTTTCAACAAATATTAAAATACAATACATCAAAGCTTGGTGAGTCTAAAAACTTTAATGAAAGATGAATCTAAAGAAGACAGGAAAATGCATAGCTTTAAAATGCCTATGTTAGGAAAGAAGTGACAAATTAATAACTACAGTTCCTATTTTAAGGAAAACTAAACTACAAAAAGAACAAACTCCAAATAAGCATACTAGTGAAAATAATTAAACCAAAAGTAATTTTTAATATACTAGTAAAACTGATAAATCTTCACTGATGAAGAATAAAAAGCAAATAAGATAAAATTTACCTATGGAAATAGCAAGAGATTCGAGCAACATCCAAAGGATAATATTGATACAAATATCTATTCATATAAATTCAACAAATTAGATATATTTGACCAACATATTGAAAGACAGAGCACCAAAACAAATTCTCAAGTAGAAAGATAACTTTGACAGTCAGTTAGTTACACAGATAAAAGAAACTGTTGCTGAAAATTTCCCTAAAAATAGAAGAAAAGTCCAGGCCCACATTATAGTCTTGGTAAATTGCCCAAAATATTCAGTTAAAGTACTACCAGTTCCACAAAACCTTTTCCCAGAAAATAAAACTGAAATTTTCTGAAAAATCGAAAATGATTCATTTTGATAACAAAAATGAAAAAAATAAGAAAATATAACCATATAGACAAAAAGTATTCAACAAAATATTAGAAAATTAAACCCAGAGTTATATAAAAAGAAGTGTGCATCATGGGTAAGTGAGGTTTATCTCAGAAATGGAAAGCTGTATTACCATTTTTAAAAAAATGTAATTGCCTATTCTAACAGACTAAATAAGGAAAACACCGTAATGTCAACATATTCAGGAGACATATTTTGAGATATCAACATACATCATGGAGTTAAAAGCAAACAAACACAATTTCAGAAAGCTAGGAATAAAGAAAACTCAATCTGAGAAAGAATATCTCCAAACACTTCCAATCAAACGAGACGTTCCAGTGAAAAGCTGGGTAGACCTCAGATCAGGATCCATGCACAGATGTTTGCTCTTACAGTGGTTCAGTAATGCTTTGAAAATCATAACTAGTGCAACAGGACAAGGAGATGAAAGACATGCACATCGGAAAAAGAAATAAAATCATCCTTATTCTCTAGCAGTATTATTTGTCTTTGTAGAAAATTCCAAAACAGTTTCCAAAATTTTTCTAGAAGTGAATCAGCTTAGTGAGAGCAACATACAAAGACAGTCATATTTTTATAGCGAACACTGAGCAACTGGAAGCAAACTTTTTAAGATACTGTATCATTTATAATACTTTCAAAAAACTGAAAAATGTATGCACGGCTCCAAAAACCATATTTTTAAGATTCATATGCTAAAATCTGTAGAACTACAAAGAAAGAAATCAGAGGAGATTTAGATAAAGAATGTGATAATGTTTACTAAACTGGAAAAATATCTATTATAATTACGAAGCCAGCTTTTTCCAAACTTATCTACAAATTCTGTTTAAAAGTACTCCAAATCTTAGTGAATTCTTTGAAAGTACAGAAAAGTGAGTTTTATTCTTTATACCCAAAGGGAAAACAACTGTAGTAGGTAACTTTGAAGAAAACCCAGAAAGTTGGGAAACATACAATGACATATTTTAAAACTTTCTAGACAGACACGATCCTTTAGACAGTGTCATCCTGGGTTAGGAATAAACATGTAAGTGGAGTACATGGACAGATTCCAGAAAAGCAATTCCAAAATGCAAGACTATAATGTACATCTACATTTCAAACATACATATATATATATATATATATATACACACACACAAACAGATGTACACATACAAGCACAAATAACCCAAACAACTAAAGCCCCCAAAATTCAAAATATCAAATACACTATTTCACAATATATTTTAAAAAAACAGGATTATAAATCAACTATGAGAAAATATAAACTCTGAAACTCATAGAAGAAAACCAAATACCTTAGTGACTTTATCTGATTTTAGTATAAGGTAATTCAGGCTTCTCCATTGTTGATCGTTTCTTTTACTGTACCAATGCCTCTTCGTTTAATACAATTCCAGTCTCTATGTTTTCTTTTGCTGTGATTTTGGAGTCTCATCTAAAAATATCTTGACCTTTACCAATGTCTTAAAAACACTTTTTAATATTTTCTTCCAGTAGTTTCATTGAGGACTTTGGCATACTTTGAGTTGGAGGGGGGTGAATATAGTACAAGACTACAAATAGTCAAAAGCAATCTAAAGAAGGCATCACAACCCTTGGCCATACAATATACCACAAAGGTATACTAAACAGCATGGTACAGGTAGAGAAAATAACATATAAACCAAGGATGGTGAGCTCAGAAATATACTAAAGTGCTGAGTACATTTATCCGGGGTTGTAACCAACTAATTTTTAAAAAGGAAAAAAAAACAGAAAAAGCATTTATTGGAGAAAAGATAGGTTTATCAATCAATAGAACTGAGAAAGATGGAGTATACATATGTCAAAGAATGAAAATTCATGTTTATAAATGGTTTTCACTTATAAATTCAAATAAACATACATACACATATATTCATACTCACACCTTATATTTAACTTCATCTGTCAAGTTTTGAAGAAGTAGAGGACCAAATGGAAGCTAAGGCCCAGTTGCCCAGAGAAATATCCCTAGTGCATTCATAGAAACACAGAAAATTGGCCCTGATAGAGTGAGAAATTGCTGTTAAGTATAAATGGAAAAGGCCGCATTTTTGAAGACTATTTATCCTAATGGCAATGGTGGACCTTAATGCCAATTTAAGCAGTAAATTGATGACAAAATTCCTGAATGAATCAAGGTGAAATGTTAGCATGAAACTGAAGCACAAGGAGAGAATACAGTTAAGAAAGAAGCGTTTGGCACAAAAGTAATAAGGACACAAATTAAGGTGAAGGAAATAGACATAATATGAAAACCAGAATGTCATAAGTCTTCCTTTGTTGGGTTTGCTTCTGAGTTTCCCACATGCTTTAGTATTTATTCTCCTATTCTCTGTGTGTATCTCTGTGTCTGTCTGTGTCTCTGTGTCTGTCTGTCTGTCTCTTTGTTTTTGGTATTGGGGCTTATTAGAAGTTTGTGCTTCATGCTTGCTAGGCAGATGTTCTAGTATTTGAGGCATACTCTCAATCTTTTTGCTTTAATTCTTTTTGCCCCAAGCAGGATTGGACCACAATCCTCCTATTTATGATCCTTGCAGAACTTTCAAGACATCCATATACCACAAACCAGTTTTTTAATATATATGTATATTCTTTTATTAGAAAGATACTGTACAGAGGGGTTACAGTTACATGAGTAAGGTAATGAGTACATTTCCTATCGAGCATTGTTACCTCCTCCTTTACTTTTCCCTACCATCTCTTCCCTCCCCCCCTCTCCAACTTTTCCCTCTCCCCTGCCCATGAAATGGTAAAGTTCGTTTTCAACATAGTGTCTTGTACATCTCATTGCTACAATGGGTCCACCTGTATCCTTATTTCAGCATTTTGTTATTTCCCTTCACCTCCCCAAATTAGAAAAATGTATTTACAAGATGCAAGGTACCAGAATCAAATACAGTGAAAACAGGGTTTACCCACACACACAAAATCACATAGGACATTATAAGTACATTAAAAGCAACAGTAAGAAAAATAAAACCTCTTGTGTCCCTATCTTGGGGTTTATTTCGCTTAACATCATCTTATCTGGTCATATGTCCATAGCTTTTGACCTTTTCTGCTTGTCCTAGTCATATACTAGTTATTGCAGATAAGGGAAGCCGGTTTTTATGGCTGACATCAAGTCTTGAATGCTTGTTGCCCAGCTAGCCTTGAGCTTCAGGCTCTCTGATCTCCATAGCTAGGATTACAGGTATGAGCCACAGTACCCATTGTGTTTTTCTTTTTCATCTTCAAAATAATCATCAGAGGAAACCTACGTTTGCAGAGATGTTCCATAACATCTTTAAATACATATATCTAGAAAGTGGTTGACAAGGATTCGAATTAAATTCTTTTTGCAAAGTTGCCTTTCCAAAAAAAGAATGTAGAGATATAAATGAATAATTTATAAACAGATGTCAGAATTTTTCATTGGCTAGAAAGATTTGAGGGTAGAAAAAAAAGGTAAATGACTAGCTAAAGGAATAAAGAACAAAAGAAATCAAATAAATGTAATGTTTGACATACATATATATATATGACTATAAGGAGGAGGAATTGTTATTTCTGGCTGAAACACAGGAAATTAGAAGCTTATTTTGGAGGTGGAATTTAAAATAACATAATATGTATAGATGAAAATATCTGATTGACAGTTGTGCACAGTTGGAACTATGAGGCTAAAATTTACCTTTCTGTTTCATAACAAAAAGGTATTGTACATTTTTCTATCTCTATATCTCTAGTATCTACCTCTCTGTAACTGCCAAATGAATATTTCTTGATATAAATTATTAATTTTATATAATATTTGATCTGAATAAATATTAAAGTTTTTTTTCAAATGACTACTCAACCTAATTGGATATATTCAGAAGAAATCCTCAAACTTGAAATATCAATGCTAGAGAGATCACTATGTAGTCTCAAAAAAACTCTAAATTAAATAAAAGAAAAGAAAAAGAAGCAGTTTACAAGCAAGAGCTATCAACCTCTTATCTCACCATAACTAGGACAATTTTTTTTCTTTTGTCCGTCGTGGGGCTTGAGCTCTGTCCCTCAGCTCTTCAGCTCAATACTAACGCCCTACTACTTGAGCCACAGCACCACTTCCAGCGCTTTTTTTTTTTGCTTATATGGTGCTGAAGAATCAAACCTAGGGCCTCATGCATGTGAGGCAAGTGCTCTACCATGAGCCACCTTCCCAGCCCAACTAGGACAATTTTTGAAGATGAAATATCTTTTCTAAACAAAACACTTTTTTCATGAAATGTGTATGCACCAAATTTTGTTCTTCAAGCTTCTAATGCCTAGTTGAGAAAAAAATATTAATGAAATATTTTGATTTTAACTTTTTCTTAATACCACATCATTTACAAACAACTTATGAATATTAAATGGTTTCCTTATCCAGAACAAGTATAAATTGCATCACTTAATTTTTCTCCTTATTACCTTTTCCTTTAAAGACATTAACCATGGTAAAAATTTATTCAGCTAATTTTCTGGGAGGGTGTTTATTGGTAAGTGTTGTACCACATTAAATAGACAAGAAAATACCTGTGGGTTTTTTTCCCCGTGACTTGATTTAGACATTTATGAGATCTAGATCATTCTGTGAAGATTGGTAATCTCCCCATAGGTAAATTCTCATCACGATATATTTTTAAAGCCTTTTCAGGAATATCAGGAAACCGATCTTCTTTCCTCCACTCTCGACCCACATCCCCACAGGAGGGCCAATTAGCTAGCTAGTCACCTGGAAAATGTCCAATATTTCTCTAAGTGACTTTAGCACTGATTGTGTTGTGAGCATGGAGGTTATGCTAAATAAAGGTCTGCTGTTCTGGGAACACAGATGACAACACTTAAAGCATGTTTATGTCCCTTTAATTGGATTTTTTTCTTTGTGGGAAACTTGACATTATTTTAATGCAAACCAAATTAATCCTCCACCCCTTGCACCGTGCTCCAACCTAAAGCATGCACGCTAGCGATGCCTTGTCCCAGAAGTTACCTCATGAAAGAAACTTACAGATTCCTGTATCTAAATATAGCTTACAGGTTTGTGTTTGGAGGCTGGTTTGTGGTTTTGATTCAGATGACAAATTTTTCTTTCCTATTTAAATTGACCTTCTCAAGATGACATTCCCTGATGATATATTACATTACACAGAAATATTTCTACTGACCTTAACTTGATGAAAGATAAACATGTTGATGTTTTTCTTCTGGTTTCAATACTATGTATCTGTCAAATATATTTGATTATTGGCACATCTCTCTTTTGCCTGACATTGAGCCACTTGAAATCAAATTCCATATTTTTATACTAGCAGATGAGAATAAGTCCCTTTTTAGATGGATTGAAGACAGGACTGGCCAAGATAGTTTTATTTTACTTTGTGGAGTCTTGTGTTGTTACTATGTTTTGTTTTTGTATGGGTTTTTGCTTTTGGGTTTAGGTTTTTGGACAATTTTAAATCACATAAAAAGTCCAGTTTATTTGTTTACCAAATTATTATTCCTAATAGCATTTTGCTTTCAGTTGTTTTGTTCTGTGCATATCACAAGTTACATCTTTCATTATATTTCAAATTATTCATTAATATAAACCTTTACTCTAAATAATCATGATGGAGTAATAAAATCAATTATACTAAAGTCAGGTACTACAAGGGCATGCAAACTTACTATTGGCTACTATTCAATGCAAGAATTTTAATCGCAATTTTTATCAGCAGCATATGAGAATGTTATTGTTTATGAATGCATAACAAGATCGAGATAACAAACATAGTTCTTATTCCCCAGGATAATTTAACAGAGTTCCAAAAGCATGAGGGGAAGAAAAGAAAGGATAATAATCTAGCATTAGAAATGTTAGATCAACAGAAAAAGAATAACAGCAAGCATTAGCCAATTCAAATTATGGCTTTGAGATAAGTTGGAAAGTAAAATGTAAGAGAAAGACTTCAATACAAGGGAAAAAAATAGGAGTGGGTAAAGAGAAGGAGGAAAGAAGAAATGACCATACAAGGCAAAGAAGAAAATAAATATCCAATGCTCTTACAAAACATTAACATCATATATTCAAACCAAAGAGAAATTACTGTTATTTATCATCATAAATGACTTCTATGTACATATTCTATTACTGTCTCCATACCATAATACTTCTCTTACACTTCTTTTAACCTTTCCACTGCTCTTAATTTATGTTCTCATAATCTAACTCTGTGTACTCCCACATCATCTCCCCTTCTGCCATCTCTTCTATTTCATGAAAAGCTCTAGCCTGTCAGCAGAGCTCCAGCTCAACAGTACACAGTGGATTGTGGTATTCCCTAAACCAAATAAATTACACAAGTCATATCACCCTGCTCTCTGTTTCTAGTTTAATTTCTTCTATTTCATTGGTCTCCTGTTTTTGCCACACTACAAATTTTTACCGTTAATGCATTTTCTATATCATCAGAGTTGTGTTCTTGTCCATATTCTTCCTGGTTATCTTTCAGCATAAAGTTTTCAATAACCTATGGCTAAAGATTTTTTAGAATCATGTGACAAAATAATTTTTTAATATCTCAGCCTCTTTGGTTATTTTATTCAGGTATTTTCCCTAACCATTTAAAAGTGTAAGTAGGTTACTGAATAGTGTGAACTAGAAAGGAGTTATACTGTAGACATAAAACAATTCTTCTCTATTGTTTCAACTATTTTATGTCACATTTACTTTTTCCTGTCTCTTCATAAGATTGCAAACATATTCCATTTCATTGTTGTTGTTGTCCTGTGGGATGGGTCGTGTTTGCTAGTCTAGTTCTGTTCTTAAAATTCTCATGTGTTTAGCAGGTCTCTGCACTACTTCCCCTGTTGCTAACTACATCTTGGCCCAAGGAAATAACAGTAGACACATAACACACCTGCTCTTTCATTCTTATCCTTTCCTTCCTGGGATTCTAGGTCTCTTGTGATTTTGATCTGTTCAGAGGAATGAGAAGAAAATACCAAGGTTTTGTTTTGTTTTTTTTTTAAACCCAGGTATGCAATTGTCACTTGTTGGTTATTGAAGCTTCTCAGTTACCAGAATTGATAACCCTCTTCTTCTTCAGCAAACCCAACAGGTGAGATTGATTTTTCCCTCTTTTGACTCCATTTCAATTACACAGAATCCTGCTTCTGTCTTCTAGTCTTCATTATTTCCTTAGTTTTCTGCTTTGGGTAGACAGGGAATGGAACAAAGAGTAGAAATTGGGGCATAACAGTTAAAGAACAGAATTAATTCTTAGAAGAATGCTTTCCTGCTTTACAAAGTTGTGTTTTTTGCAATTTGCTTCTCCAAATTTAAGCATCCTTTGTTATTTTGGGCAAAAGAGGAAATATTTCATTCATCAGCCTCATTGTAGGTAATACATATTTGTCCTATGCATCAGTGAATGGACGATCAGTCTCCTTTCTGAGATTCAATTCTCAGAGTTTACATTATCAGGATGGAATCTATTACAGAGAATTAGACAACTCACAGAATCACTAGAATGCACAAGGAAATAGGTTGGAGGGTATATATCAGGAACAAAACAGTCATTAAATAAACATTGGTTTCTTAGAATTAATCTAATATTAAATCCACTGCCATTCTGCAGTAATGACCACAGGGGTTGGAGGAGTTGTCTGTCTACTCATCTCCCAAACATATCCATCTTCCCTTACTGAAGAGAAGAAAACAAATAAATCTTTTATTTAAAAAAACAGGAATACTATGGGATACTGTCTTACTCAACTGAAATGTGGTCACCTCTCAAAAGAGAAGATCCTTATTTTTACCAGACACAAAAAGCATCACAGATGTTTCTGTATTTCTGTGCATAGTGTAGTCACAATCTTAAACACTCCTCTCCCCTTCACACTAAGTGATCTTTAATGGTTACTCACATAATTGGCCTAAATAATAAAACATTGGGTTTAAAATGCATGCACCTACATATACACACTATCAAATAAGAAACTGTGAGTTACAACTTACTTTGGGGGACTTTTTGCCTCCAACAAATACTTTATATGTATATTTAAAATTATTTTAAGCTAACTCTAGGTCTCTGTAACTGTTCACAAAGCTATGGTTTATATTTATACCTTTTCCTTCTGCAACTACATAGTCTGTTCACTCCTGAGAAGTATTTTAATGGGCTATGGCTCTTTCATCACAAAGAAAAGGTGAAATTTTCCTATATAGACACCTATGGCAGGTGTCTGTACACTTCTGTCTACTGGGGACAGATACAGTATTTGATAGACGTGTATCACTGAGTGCACTGCAGGCAAGATTCTTTTTATTCCCATTGTGAATTAGCACAACCACACCACTTGCTAATGAAGTCAAGATGCTTTGACTACATAAAAATGCAATATGGAAAAAAGGGATGCTTTGACTATTAGTTCAGTCTTCTAGTGCCGATGAACCCAAAATAGCTAGTTGATTCTCTCAGCTCCTTGTTCAATGGCAACAATGTACCCATTGTTGGACACATTGATTCCTTGTTTTCTAACTTTTCTGAACCAGCATTGTTTAAAGTCATAGGAATTGGAGACAAAAAAAAGAAGCATTCTCTTTTCCACCCCCTAATTCCAAGACCCATACTCACATTTAAGCTCTGAGGAAACCATCACTCCAAATTGTGTGTTTATTGTGTGGTTATCAATCTGCAGAAGCTGTGTAGAAAAGTACCAATACGGTAAAGCATTCTCTTCAATCTGACTTTGAACTTCATTTTTTTAGCACATTATATTCTCTAGAGGGCACGGGGCTCCTTTATGATGCGATGCATTTTTGAAAATTTTTAAAAATAATTTCACCATTATCAGATCATTCCTTAGCCAGAAGTTATTTTTCCCTTCTTTCTTCCTGTCTTTCTCTTTCTCTCCTTTCTTTTGTTTTTGCTTGATGACAGAGAGTTAGAAACATCTCTGGTTATGAAGTATTCCTGGCAGTGATGAATAAAGGTAAACTCCATATCTGCAAAAAGAATCAATTTCAATGAGGATAAGTCTTTGACCTTTCACAATGGAATAGTGTAAACTGATGGAGCTCTTCCCAAGGTCCTGGTTTTGCCTCCAAGTTTTCATGCTCAATCAGGAGTTCTGTGAATGCCCCTGCTCCTCACAGGTGAAATTCTCTAAAATACCTTACCAAAAGTACAGTTAAGGGCTGGGCATAGTGACACATGTCTGTAATCTCAGCTACAGAGGGTAGAGATAGGCAGATCGAAGTTCAAGGCTGACCTCAAGCAAGCCAGGCAAAAGCACAAGACCTATCTGTGAAACAAAATTAAAAAGAAATAAAAAGATTCAACTGGTACAGAGTTTGCCTAGCACGGTAAAGGCCATAAGTCTAAATGCCAATATTGCAAGAAATAAAAGAAAATACCATTAAGGAGAGGAAGACTAAAATCTATGTTACTAATCTTATCTTTATAATCTTCCCTGGGTTATCATGTGACTTCATTCATGATCACATAAAATAAAAGCTGAGATGAGTGTAGAAAGAGACTGACAGTATGTAATCATGTGACGTGGGGTCTCTTCTCCACACAAAACCATCTGCTGATCCATCACATGGGACCAAGTTGCTCCAAATATGAGACCCATATATATAATTTCCCCTCAAAACTTCGCACCCATCTTCTGAACCTCACCTTCCAAGTTCCCGATCATCTGGCCCCAAACTAGCTGTAAATCAGAAATTTAAGTGAAGTCACAGCCCACTCTTTGGTCCTTCTAAACTAAGTGACTATTTTTTAAATCCTCCTTAAAATTAGGCCTACTGGGAGGATTTCTTTCCTTTCTACACTGTCACTCAGGGCCAGGTAAAGAATATCTTTGGATTGTTTTAACTCCTTATTGATGCCAGATAATCACCCATAGTTATCCACAGTTTCTTTGCAATCTTATCATCCTCAGTCATTAGAAACAGGAAACTCCCATGGCTATAAGCAGAAGATGAGGAAGAAATATCAGAGCACTGGAGTCAGCAATGGACACGGCAATCACCTGTGCATTCATCTTTTGTGTATTATCCATCAATAACTGGCTTTCATATACCAATTCTTTATTTATCCAAAATTGAATGTAATTGTATAGATAGGTAGATGACAGAGAAATGATAGATAGATAGATAGATAAATAGATAGATAGATAGACAGACAGATAGCAAGCTAAACCATATTGGGAAGCCTGGAATACATGATTGCCTAATATTTTATTTTTTTTCATTTTTTTAATTTAATTTTATTTTATTTGTGAACATACTGTACAGAGGGGTTACAATTTCATGGGCAGGATAATGCGTACATTTCTTACCAAGCATTGCAGCCTCCTCCTTTGTTTACCCTTCCCATCCCTTCCCAGCCTCCCCCCTCCCTCCCATCCCAATCCTTCTCCTTCCCCCCTCCCCCCCTCCCTTCCCCCCCCCCCACCGACGTTGTAAAGCTCGTTTTGGACATGACAACTTGTACTTCTCATTGTTGCATCAGATCCACCTGTATCCTTAAACAACTGGTTTTTCCCCATCTCCTCCACAAGTTATACTGACATCAAATATAGTGAAAGCAGGGGTTATACTGTGGGGGAGGGACATACAAAGCAACAAAGAGATAATCTTATAAATGCGTTAGAAACACATGTATGAAAGAAAAAACATTAAAATACATATCTAAGGGTTCATTTTCCTGACATCACATTATCTGACCTTTTCCGCTTGACTCGTCCATATACTAGATATTGCAAATAAGGGAAACCATGAAACCTATGTTTCTTTGGGCCTGATTGCCTAATATTTTAATACATGAAGTTAGCGTCAGTGCTTGCAAACCTATCAGTTAGTGCCATGATACTGTTATGGATTTTATGGTGGATTCTTTTAAGCATCTCAGTTGGTCATGTGTGTTAAATCTGCTGCTCCTTAAGGACTAAGTGCTGAAACCTCCCATATTCCAGCCCAAATATACTAGTATGTCTTCTTTTATTTGGAGGTCCAATTAAAAATGGTTCACCTCATTACCTAAGGAGTAGATTTTTCTTATATTTACACCAAATGTCACAGAAGTTGCCTTTGAAATTCAAATTGTTTTTCTGCTTCTAGATAGGGTTTAACAAAGAATTATTTCACTCTGAGACTCTTCTTGGAAATGTTGCTATTCTTCTGCAAGTCTAAATGCCAGAGTTTATCTCCTGCCCTCTAGCACACGTGTGTCTTATCAAAGCATCTAAGTAGCTGCTCTTTCTTCTTCCCTAGATCCTATTCTCCTGTGTATCCATGAAAGGGACTAGTATGATGTCCTGAGAGATGGTAAAAGGATGAGCCTCTCTGCAGATGAAATTGTGGCCCAGAGGTACAGAAATGACAGATATCTAAATCTAAACACTGAAAGGATAGTATTTTGCTAGCCAACTGAAATGAACTCCATCTTTTGTTCTCAACTTACCGAAACAGAAAGGTGTCTGAATCAATAACTGTATATCAAGTGCCATGGTGCAGTGGTGGTACTAATTTGTTTCGCTAAGAAGTCCTATAACATATAAAATATTATCAGCATTAGTTCTACAATACTCTTCTATCATTCTACACCAATATGCTTTCTCTATAAGCTAGCAAGTAACTTAATAGGAATAGATCAAAGTTCCTGTATCTTTTAAATCTCTCTTCCACTTTAATACCTCACATTCATAATTTTACAGTACTCACATAATTAACAATAACCCGGTGCCCACCATGCAATAATCACCAGCCAATATGACTGTATACTATTCCCACCACCCAGTTACTTTGGGCCTAACAATCATAAACTCTTTTGATGAAGGGTATTGGAAGAAATCTTATTTTATATTCTTGCCATGTTTCAACTACCTTCCACTGAAAATCTTGGCTTTGAATCTTTTATACAATGCTGAGTCTCTAAACATATTTTGGTCTGGCAAATGCACATAGCATCCCTCCTTTCCCTAGATGCTTGTGCTGCTGTAGTGTCTTATAGAGTAGAACCTTTGGGACTTCTCGAGGAATATTAGAGGGTAAGAGTTAGGGATATACTGAATGTTGTCCAATTTTCCAGTCTGTCTAAGTCATCACATTTTTCTCGACATTCTTCTCTATGAAAATTTTGTTATCTAATATGCATTCAGGACAAACTTTTTCTGAGATAGTAAGGCAAAAATAATCACCTCTTAATTGAATCTAGACTTGCAGGAATTGAAATAATTCATTAAAAATAGGTTTTTTCCCACCCCCCCAAACCAACTCAAAGTCATAGTCCACTGATTTTGCATTAACCCTTCTTATTCCATAGTCTTTTCAAAGGCTGCAAATGCAAGCAACCAACCATTGTAACACAATAGCATCCAAAATTAAACTCTGCATCTTATTTTTGTGGTCAATCAGTGTTTCAATGGGACAGATTATATTTCTTGTTTCTTTTCCTTGTCTTCCTTTTCTTTTGGTTTCTTTGATATGGGAGAAGTCATTCAAAACCTTAATCAGGTCTTTCTTTCCATAAAATCTCTACTTCAGCTAGAAAGAACAACTTTATCTCACAATTTAGATTCTTCCTGCTTTTCAAAATAATAAATCACAGTTAGTCTATGAAATCATTGGTTTATGAGGACATTCATGTGACGTGTCAAGCAGGAAAATAATCATGAGATATTACACATCATGTACTGCCATTGTATCATTTTCCAATGCTTGCACGGCCTCGTCCTTTCAACTACAACCCGCAAGAGTAAATAAATTTTAGATTTCATATCTTTGAGATTATGTCACTAGAAATAATTGGTTTTGGTCAAGATTCTTAGTTACAGATGGTAGCATCCATTGTAGACTGTGTTTAAATGAAGAAGAGCCTATTAATATTTGCAAAATGTCTAGAAAGCTCAAGAAGTTCATCAGCATATTGAAGAAGGTGCACTAACGTGATTTCCCATCTCCCATGATATGTGCTTAAAATCAGGGACAATGGATTCTATGTTGATAATGCTGCCCAGCTCTGATCTGCCTGGTGTGAATGGCTATGTCAGCATGGCTAGTTTCTACTGTCCAGTTTTTTGATCAAATTGTACCTAGATATGTCTGTGGATGGATTTTTTAAAGATTTTTTTTTCACTTAACACTTTTTTAAACACTGAAAATCTGTCAACATAGAATAAAGCAAATTATCCTTCCTTGTGTTTGTGTGTGTCATTCAAAGATCCACTAAATAACAATAAGAAGAAAAAAATGCAAAAGAAGAGAAATGGGACAGCCTTATATCTCCAGTCTATTATCTCGGCAAGAGTTCCAGCATGTTCATCAGCTTTGTAGATTTTGGACTCAAATGTGCAGCACTACCAGAATTTCCACCTTGTTATTCTACCCTCCAAACTTGCCCTCTGATGGCTTCCAGGGTCATAAACTAGTCTTCAGCAGTGTCATGAGCCATGTTCTACATAGCATACTGGCTGTGTGTAACACATAGAATGCCGCCTGTGTACAAACTCATTCCAGCCAAATAATACTACCACACACTTGTTAACATATATGTGTATATCTATATATACATACATATATATGTATGTATATGTATATACATACACATGCATATTCATACATATGGATTCATTATATTTGCTCTCAATTTATCATTTATGAAGAACTTAAGCTATTTGCACTGTTTGCTAGCTTGATATTACATCTATATGGATAAAAGGGAAAGACTGTGAATATTCATTTTGAGGGCCTTAAAAGGCCCTAAGGATGAACAACATAACCCAATGAAGTAACAAAACAAATGCAAGTCTTGTATGTCCTAAATTAGTGTACTCTTCACTCTACTAGGCATAAGTAAACATAATCATCAAGAAATACTGACTTAACTGCAGTCTGACTTAGCCATGTGTACATTAACCAAAACAGCTGAAAGAGATCTAGCATGGAAAGAGGAGATCACAAAAGAGACAAGATCTTAAAGCTCATTGTTCTACATAGGGATGAAATGCATAGCACTCATTCTTTGCCTTGAGTGTTTGATTTGCTAGCTCTCCATTTACATGTGGAAAGTAGAAAACACTCCAAAACCTAGCAGCAGTCCATGCCCGTTCACTGAATTCAAATAGTCCATTTTTATTGAACATTTTACTAAGCTTAGATAAATCACAGAGATTATCCCAAAGCATTTGGCTCATTGTAAAAAACACCAGAGAGACCTTTAAAAGGATTGTAAAGACTCTCAATCAAACCAGTTCTCACAGAAAATGTGTAAGAGGACAGAGGACACAGCTAAGAAGCGGAGAGCAGGATCCATTTCCACAGCTGCTGTTTAAATCCAGGTCTTTGTGACTTCCACCCAAATTCTCTCACTACCCTCTGAAATTGTTTCTAGTTCCTAGCCATTACCTTTCAATTCTACCTGGAAACAGTGTTTCCAGATTTATCCTGTAGAAGTAGTCATGGTATCTTATTCATTAAACAGTGAAGAACTAAAAGTCAGTGACCTTGCTTCCAATTGCAATCTGATCCTGAGCAGTATGCATTCTTCCTTCCCTATTTCTGCTTGTCTCTCTGTCTCTCTCTGTCTGTCTGTCTGTCTCTCTTTCTCTCTCACTTCCTCCTTGCCTCCCTCTCTCTCTCTCCTAACCTAATCTATCTATGTCTCTCTTTCTCTCCCTGGTATTTTCTTCTTACTCAATTGCAGTATTAAACAATCACTTCCATAATACATGATTCTTATTTATAAGCATAGGAAAAAACTAATTTGATAAAAGTATTGAATAATTTCAATTATAAATTAGAAAACCTAGAATAGTTTGAGGCCATTCAAGGTCCAGCCAATAGCGTATACAATTTTAATTACAAAAATTGAATAGCCTGTACAATAGCCTATACAATTTTAATTACACAAATGCGTATATTCTTCTATATCAGTTTGTCATTGTACAACCCATGAAAATAAAATTAACTTTGAGCATTTTAAGTAAAACAATGTATTAATTCAAAGTCAAATTCCTCGGTCTGTTGGCTGTCTGTTGTCTATTCCCTGTCGGCAGCATTGTGCCAAAAAAGTCCTGTCTGTGGAGTAGGCTATAAACTAGCATTCCACTTTGTTACTATATTCTTCACTGCCCCAAATAAATACTTGTAGGTCTGAACATATATACAAACGCATTTGCACACATATACACATTCGCAAAGACACACATATCCATACATTTTGCAAACATGTAATCCTTTATTGAATTTACAGTGAAATCATCTAATTATCTCAATGACAACATTAAGGACTATTTTCAAATGCCCTATTTAAAAGAGAACTGTTACTAAGATTTTAGTTGAATAGTTCTAAGTTCTAAAAATGTCTAAGGCTGAAAATTATTTCACTGTTATAGAATACCACAATTCATTCCAACTGTAATAAGGTTACTTTTAATGTTATTTTACTTAGAACTAAATCCACACTGATATTCTACAATTTTTTCCAGGCACTCAGTTAGGTGGTTCTCTATTATTATGTAAATGAAAGAAGTGAGTATATTTACTTATTCTCCACCTACTCCCACATAGCACAAACCCAGGTTGAAGAAAGTATGGAGTTAAGATTAATATCCCTGGAATCTTAAATAAAATTGATTTAGAATAATGATAGCTCAAGCTCCTGATAGAAATAAATGATCTGCTTTAATAGTATGCCCTTGCTTTTATAATATACTATTTCTAGCTTTTTACCTTTCTGAGCTAAGCTTTTATTTAAATATCAACCAATTTTGTTATGCAATATGGGATACATTAAAATGCTAAATAAGTATATATGTGAAAGCATGAATGTAGATGTGTGTAGAAAAAATTATTTACAGCTTAAATTATTGTGCTAATATAATAAAACCCACTTATTTAAAACATAGGTTCAGATATTGAATTTGATGGTGCCAAGAATCTCCAATATTGTTATTAAATGAGTCTGTAATTTAAAATCTGTCTATCTCTGTCTCTGTCTCTCTCTTTCTGTCTCTCTCTTTCTTTCTCTTTCTCTCTCTCTCTTGCTCACTTGCTTGCTCACTTTCTTGTTCTCTTAGTCCTGGGGTTTGAATGCATCCTCATGCTTCGTTGGCTTCTCTTTGGGTTGATGCTGGGTAAAGTACCCGAGTATCAAGCTGGAGACACTGAGTTCAAACCTCGGTATGATGAAAAGGAAAAGAAAGCAAAAGGATGAGAAAGGCAAAGAAGGGAAGGAGAAGGGACGGCAGGGTGTGGGAGAAAGGCCAGAAAGGGAAAGAGTGGAAGGGAACAGAAAAATCATAAGGGTAATGATTTAGTTAGAAGAAAAAGAAAATAAATGTACAAAGAGACCCCTAAAAATAAGTGTGTGCTGTAGATTTTAAATTCATGTACAGAGCTGGGAAGGTGGCCCAGTGGTAGAGTGCTTGCCTTGCACAAGGCCCTGGGTTCAATTCCTCGAGTATCATATGAGCAGAAAAAGTCGGAAGTGTCTCTGTGGCTCAAGCAGTAAAGTGCTAGCCTTGAGCTCAAGAGCAGAGTAACAGCATTCAGACCCAGAGTTCAGTCCCCCAAATCAACAAAATAAGTAAACAAACAAACAAATAAATAATTAAATGTATAAGTAGTTCATGAAAGTGACATGAAAGAGTTGACAAGGGTAAAAAAATAAGTAAAAATAATCACCTAGATTACAGTTAATAAAGTATACATGATATCCGAGTAAAAATATTTACTGCAGTAGGTCAGAAGAGTAGTATAGGATTCTATACTAACAATTTAAGAAACAAACTTTAATAAAAAGCATTTGATTACTCAAAAGGCCAACTTTAAGGTCTGAAGGGACATATATTTCCTAAAGATTAGTGGTATTTTAGAAACAAATTCATTATAAGGAAGTTAAATGTAAGTCATAATAACATCTCTTCAATGAAGACTTGAATAGAATGAATTACAAGTAATGTATGCATGTGAATGTAATATAATATACACATGTAATGCATTAATGTATACATTTAATGTAATATAGAACATATAACATGCAAACGAAGTAATTCAACCCATTTTCATAACCATACTGAAAATTGATTTGACACAATTTATTAACCCAGTAATTCTGGAATTAAGTAAATATAGCAAGAATCTTTGCTTATGTTCACCAAAACATAAATAAAAGAAATGTTCATGCAAATAAGATGATCTGTGCTCCAGGACTTGTATTTAATTTACGTGTGGATATTATTGGAAAATGTCTAGAAAGAGAGTCAAAATCTTCAAGTCATATCCAAGTAACTTTATACAATCTTCACTATGTTATTTAAATATTTGCAATGAATAAGCAAAAAAGGTAAAATTTTTAGCATATATTCTATCTGAAAAACATGCCTTTACCTAAATGAATGCTATGACCACTTCAAAAAATTACACCACCCTCTTTCTCTCCTGTAGTACATTTAAAATCTTTTAAAAGTTCATTTTTTTCAAATAAAATCAATTGACACCTAACCAACATATTATAGTTTGATTTTTTTTGTTTTTGTTTTTTTTTGGATTTTTTTTGTCAGTCATGGGGCTTGAACTCCTGGCTTAAGTGAAGTTCTTGCATTCTTCAGCTCAAGGCGAGTGCTATACCACTTGAGCCACAGTGCCACTTCCAGTTTTCTAGTGGTTAATTGGAGATAAGAGTCTCACAGACTTTCCTGCCGAGGCTGGGTTTGAACCACAATCCTCAGATCTCAGTCTCCTGAGTAGCTAGGATTACAGGTGTGAGCCACTGGCCGGCGTCCAGGTATAGTTTAATTTTTAAAGATGCAAAAAATAATTGTCACATTCCCGTTATTTGTTTCCAGTGACAGAATTTGGGTAAAAGCTTTACCTATAACTCTCTTTCTTTGTGTAAACATAAATATACTGAACAACAGAATAAAAACCAGCTATCTTGGAATGGAAATGTACAGCAAAATCTATGGTCTAAAGCTTGCAAATATTCCAAACTGAAGTAGGATTTCCTCTCTGTAATCCTTTACTGATAGGTTTATATGTAAGTTTATTAAGTTTATCAATCTTCTTTAACGTACTTACATGCTGTAAAACATCTGGTAAGGAAAAACAGAACACACTATTTGGCTTAGTACTAGGGTAGCAGGATATATATTTCTTATTATATTAGTAACAGGCTCAATTCTACAATACAATAAGTAAAATGTTTCCTCTTAAAAGCAAAGTACTCCCTTCTTGGAAATAAATTACTCTGGCTAGAGCCATCATGGAGCTCCTGGGAATAAGTAATTCATTTCAAATGAATGAACCCTCAGCTAAAGGAAAAGAGTTGTAATAGGCAAAAATTAAGCTGCCACAAGTTTCTACCTTGGTTTCCTTGTTTAAAAGATGGTACCAAATTTCTTATTTTAACCAAAAAAGAAAAACATACATTTGCTTGGAGGTGAAGAATGTATCTGAAGAGAGAAAAAATTCTTTGTACACATACAAAACAATGGAAGTTCCAGAATTAAATTTTATCTGTTTTTTTCACTCAATCTAAATTCTCAGCCTCCTCTTACATGTATCTACACACGGAATTAAAAGGCTTTTGGGCTTTCTTGCTATAGCAACACCATCCCATGAGTTTCTTGAGATGAATATGAAGAATTCTAGAGGTAATGGGTATCTCTACTTCCTATAAAAAGATTGTCATTGTTGGGGATTTTGAATTAAACTGAGCATTTAGTATCTTTTTCAATTGTACAGTACTTATAACACTGAACATTTTATCTTTATCTGGATACTTTGTTTATTCATTGTTGAGTGAACTATTTTGAACTGGAGCTTTAACATTTACTTGTTTTTCTCACTCTTTAGCAAAAAGATTTGTATGCATAACTCCTACACGGTGTTTGAAAAAAATACACTTTATTGACCTATAATTGGTGCTTTGTGGTTTCCTAGACTGTTACTACATCTTTAATTCCAGCTTGATCCCAGAGAGCTCCCAAAGGGAACGCTTGATGACTGGGAGAGCTAGGATTCACAAGGTGTGTGGGAACAATGTCTACCTCTCCAAGCTTCACCAGACACATGGGCTCTGACCTCACAGCTGTCCATTCTTGTCCTCCAGTGGAAAGATGCACAGTCATTTCAGATCACATTGGAACATGTGGAAGTTAATGATGCATTCTGTTGCTTCCCCTTAGATCTACGTAAAACTTTTTTATGCATTCATCTTCTGTACGGCATCTTTTGTAGAAATAACTTGGTTATCATGAACTGCTACAATAAGCATGGAAACGCAGGTACTTTTATTGTATCTTATCTTACAATCTTTCCCATAAATGTCTGGGCATAGCATCATTGGATCACAGGGTAGTTCTATGATAATCATTTTTCATGTTTTATGGTGCTCTGTAAAGTTTATACAATATATACACTTTTAACACTGACCCTGGGCAAGAAAATTAAGAGATGTATTATGAGTTCAGAGAAATATTCAAACAGCAGAAAGTAAGACTTTTCCCAAGTCAAGTAATGGAAAACTAACCATGTTCATTTTTCAAAAAAAAATGTGACTGTGACTGACTAGATAAATAAATTGTTGAAATTCAGTTGATACAGATGTATTTTTTCTCAGTAAAGTATCTGACAGACAAGATATTTTGTGAACAAAATGTTTATCATTGTTCCCAGATATCTATGAGTATGTGGGAAAGATACCAGCTCAAAATTGTGCAGAAAATGGGAATGTGAAGTGGCATGTATGTCCAGATGTTTTCAATGTAGAGGGAGTTATCACCTACCAGCCGTGTAGTCAACAAACCAACACCTATACAATTATATGATACAGAAGAGCAGGTGGGGTCTCCCTGAAATGCCTTTCCAAAAATCTCATATTCTTGATTTGCTGTCAAACGTGTGTGTAAATTGTAAGGCATCCATCTCTAGGGAAAAGTATTTAATTTTTTTTCTGTGAAAAATAAAATGATAGCTAAAGATGCAGAAGCCAGCTGTAGCATTCTGAGTTATTCAGTCATTATATTCTAATGCTATGCAATGTACTTGCAATCTCAAAAGGATCCCAGATGCCGAATATAGTATTCTCAAAAGATTAGATGGAACCAGATCAAATATTACTATCAATATGAAAAATAGATTTATTTATATCTTAGATGTTTTCAGTAATCTCTGCATCTGCTATGCTTGTAATGCTGTCAGGACTTTGATTTGATAACCCAGGAGGGTGATATTCTAAAAATATTTTGCTCTTGGAAATGCTCACATCAAGTTAACAATTTGGGATTGCAGGTCATTTCTCATAATCTGCACACAGGGAGAGAGATACTTGCGGAGAAAATTGAAATTAAATAATAAATGATATCAAGTAAAGCTTGCCAATAGGAAAAAGTACTCCTGTTAAATTCTAAATGCAGAAACTTATCCATTCTAGTTACTAATTTTCACTAAGAGGAAAAGCAAAGTAATAAAACTAAGTGCATGGAACTAAGGGATGAAGCACAAATATCACATTAATCACCTACATACAGAAGTACTACAAGATTGAAATAACACCATGCTCCGTGTCACTTAATGCCAACTATTTCAAAGCTCTTAAATTTCATTTGATCAAAAGTGTGGCTAACGCTACTTTCTGACTTGCTGAAGCACATTTAGCTTCAATAAGAAAAGACCTTAGAAACTGTGCATGCACAAAGAGTGTTTTCCCCTTCTGATTTCCAAAGTAAGGCAGCGGTTCATCTTACCTCTGTTTCTCAATATTATCACCAGAAACTCTTCTAATTCTGTCCTCTGAAACCTGACTGCCTTGATTTCTCATTGCCACAAATGTTATAATAACAAAACCACTGCCACCAACCTGTATTCTTTGGCAAAAAAAAATGAAGCTAAGAGTATAAAGAAATGGGATTTCTAATAATCCCAGGACAATGGGAAATTCAGAATTTCCTTTTACTGGTGATGGCAATAATTTTTCTAATATCTGTGAAAGTATGACTTATAGAAAATGGAAGATTAAATGAGTATTTTCAGTGATTACAATTGGTTTGAACACAGTCATTCTAGTAAATCACTAGTCTTCGCTACAGAATCAATATGTTTTAGCTCTGGCAATGGATCTGGGCCTTACTTTACAAATAAAATAAAATAACCTGGGATCCAGACACCTTAGATTATTTTCTCAGGATGACCTGTGCAACAAAGTTGTGAGTAAACATCAGACACACATTCATAGCAGGAACATGCTTTTGTACATTTTTTATTATGAAAATACTGTACAAAAGGGTTACAGTTACATGAGCAAGGTAATGAGTACATTTCCTTTCAAGCATTGTTGCCTCCTCCTTTGTGTTTCCCCTACCAGCCCTTCCCTCTCACCTCTACAACTACTCCCCTACCTTCCCCCCAATCCCGTCTTCCCCCCGCCATAGTTGTAAAGTTTGTTGTACATCTCATTGTTTCAATGGGTTAACCTGTATCCCTATTTAAGCATTTTGTTTTTTCCTTCCCCTCCCCAAATTAGAGAAGTGTACATACATGATACAGGGCCTCAATATAAAATACAGTGAAAACAGGGATTATACCATAGGGGAAGAACATACAAAGTAACAAAAAATCACATGGTACTTTATAAATACATGAGAAACAATAGCAAGAAAGAAAAAATTGTGTCGCTATCTTAGGGTTCATTTCACTTAACATCATCTTATATGGTCATATGTACAGAGCTTTTGACCTTTTCTGCTTGTCCTACACATGTACTAGTTATTGCAAATAAGGGAAACCACGGGACCTATGTTTCTTTGGGCATGGCTTACTTCACTTAATATAATTATTTCCAAGTCTTTCCATTTCCTAACAAATGTGATGGTGTCATTCTTTCTGATAGAGGTATAAAATTCCATTATGTATATGTATATATATACATACACACACACATATATATATAAGTGTATATATATATACACATATATATATGTATATATATACATACACACACACACACATATATATATATATATATACATATATATATATATATATATACACGATATTTTTTGATCCATTCATCTACTGAGGGGCATCTGGGTTAGTTCCATATCTTAGCTATGGTAAATAATGCTGCAATAAACATAGTTATGTTAGTAGCCTTAGTATGGCCTTGTTTGTGATCATTGGGGTAAAAGCCCAGAAGTGGGATTGCTGGGTCATAAGGGAGCTCTATTTGTAGTCTTTTGAGGAACCTCCATACTGCTTTCCAAAGTGGTTGAACAAGTTTACACTTCCACCAACAATGCAGTAATGTTCCCTTTTGGCCACATCCCCTCCAGAGAGTTCTTGATTTTTGCCATTCTAACTGGGGTGAGGTGGCATCTCAATGTTGTCTTGATTTGCATTTCTTTTATGGCTAGAGAGGTTGAGCATTTCTTCATGTGTCTATTGGCCATTCTTATTTCCTCTTCAGAGACGTTTCTCTTTAAGTCTTTAGCCCACTTATTTATTGGGCAGTTGTTTCTTTGAGGATTTGTTGTTGGGGGGTTTAATTTTTTGAGTTCCAAGTATATTTTAG
Source organism: Dipodomys ordii (assembly GCF_000151885.1). NCBI lineage: Eukaryota > Metazoa > Chordata > Mammalia > Rodentia > Heteromyidae > Dipodomys > Dipodomys ordii. Next base: position 11,424,184 of record NW_012267313.1, on the reverse strand, counting down.
ATATGAGACCCTTGTCTGTTGTATGGCTAGTGAAGATTTTCTCCCAATCTGTGGGCTTCCTATTGATCTTGCTAGCTATGTCTTTTGCCATACAGAAGCTCTGCAGCTTCGTGCAGTCCCATTTGTCCAACCTTTCTTTGATTTGTTGTGTTTCTGGGTCTCTATTAAGAAAATTTTGGCCTGTGCCAAGGAGACCTAGGGTTTCTCCTATTCCATCCTGTTATGTTTTCAGGGTGTCTTCTTTGACTCCCAGGTCTTTGATCCATTTGGAGTTGATTCTGGTTCAGGGTAATATATAAGGATCTAACTTTAGTTTTCTACAGGTGATTAACCCATTTTGCCAGCACCATTTACTGAAGAGGCTGTCTTTCTTCCATTCTATTTTTTTAGCTCCTTTATCGAAGATTAGGTAGCTATAGGTCTGTGGGTTCATTTTTGGGTTTTCAGTTCTATTCCATTGGTCCTCAGGTCTAAGAATATATTTTAGGTACCCATAGAGATCTGTTCACAGACACATGAAAGACTCACAGTGTAATAACTGGGTTGGAAAGCATCCCACTTATTATAATGATGCTGAGATCCGTGTGGGAAATATATTCTACATTTCTTTTCATTCTCATTCAGGTTCTAATATTAGATTTAAATGTTCTCTATTAAATAATTGATTTCCAGTCTTCACAGGTGGAATTAAGTACAGTAACACAAAATCATTGAGAGATATTTAGCATTTAATAGCACCATCATTATTTGCCTTTCAAATTATTTTTCATTTGGGCTGATCAGGGCTTTTAAATTTTTATCTTTGCAAAGGCTGTCTACAAAGAACCAGAAAAAATAGGCAACTATATTTAAGCAATATATTTTTCCAGGAATCTATGTGTAATTTGTGCCATCCCAGCAGGGAGTATTTAGAGTAACGACGACAGATGATATTTTAAAAATAGACACTGAATCTATAAGAAATGTAAAAGTATGTAGACTTAGTGGCAACAACTTGCTGTAGGTTGTAGTGGATGAATAGTGTAGATCAGAGATTAATTCTACCTAGAAAATATATGTACCTCATAGCACAACCCAAGAGTACAGTAATAGAACAGACATGTGTGTTGTGTGTGAACCTGGAATAATAGGCAAAATTATCAAGTAAGTTATGGGACCACTAGCTACAGATTTTAGCACTCTTGCTACATTACAATAGTCAACTAGAAAGCAAGTGAGGCAAGTCTTAAAACTGGAATGGCTTGAGGATATGTTGACAGCCTCAATGATCTTACATAGAAAATGGGGAATATTAAAATTATTTTCTTCATTGTGTGACTCTGAGAAACAAATGAGACAAGGCAAAGTCAAAGTATCTGACCAGGGCCTGGCCGATTATAAACACCTCATAATTGTTAAAGATTGTTGTTGTTGCTCAGACATTGTAACTAATTTAGCATTATCTAATTTTCCTGATATTGAATATGTGCTCTAGAAACTGCTTAAGCAGGGCGCCAGTGGCTCATGCCTGTAATCCTAGCTGCTCTGGAGGCTGAGATCTGAGGATCGCAGTTCAAACCCAGCCCCAGCAGGAAAGTACATGAGACTCTTATCTCCAATTAACCACTACAAAACTGGAAGTGGCTCTGTGGCTCAAGCAGTAGAGCGCTTGCCTTGAGCTGAAGAGCACAGGGACAGCACCCAAGCCCAGAGTTCAAGCTCCACGGCTGACCAAAAAAAAAAAAAAAGAAAGAAAGAAAGAACACTGTTTAAAGCAAAATGTAAGTCTTTAAATAATACCACTTTCCATATATATATTTTTTTGGGGGGGGGAAGGCAGGTCATAGGGCCTAAACTCAGCTCTTCAGCTCATGGCTAGTGCTCTACCACTTGAGCCACATTACCACTTCCAGCTTTTTCTGCTTATGTGGTGCTGAGGAATTGAACCCAGGGCCTCATGCATGCAAGGCAAGCACTCTACCACTGAGCCAAAAACAAATAGTTGAATAGGGATACAGGTTGACCCATTGCAAAAATGAGATGTACAAGTCATTATGTTGAAAACGAACTTTACAACTTTGGTGGGGGGGGGGAGGAGGGGTGGATGGAGGGGTTGGGAAAGGATGGGATGGGAAGGGGAGACAAAGGAGGAGGCTACAATGCTTGATAAAAAATGTACTCATTATCTTGCCCATGTAATTGTAACCCTTCTGTACAGTATTTTTCACAATAATAAAAAATCAAAAATAAATAAATAACTAAATAAATAATACCACTTTCAGCATTTTAAATACTCTACTATTGTCTAGCTGTTGCTAGATTTGGGATACGAAATATGCAAATAGTATTTGAGGATATATTATTTTAACCTTGGTTCTACCTTTGCCAGTGCTGGGGATAAATCTAACCAAGCTGCACCAACCATGAAACATCTCTGGACTCTACTAGTTCACTCACTAACACTATGGAAAAAATATCATTCTCAAGGGCAATATTCCTTTTAGTATTTCACATTGTCACAGTCAATTAAAACATTCTCAACCAGAGTTCATGGCAAAAGAATTGCTCAACTCCCAAGTGAATTCAAGACTGCTAACAAGTAGGTCTCTATTTTCCAGTCCTTAGCTGGATAATTCAAGCAGAAAAAAAACAATGAGGAAAGGCTAAAAAATTACTTATTTTAGACATGACAATATGATCTGATTAAATTGAAAATTATTGGTGTGCACAGAGAAAGATATTATAAAAGATATGTTGACCACATTCCCTCAATCTTCACAAATGATTGAAATAAGGAAAATTAATTAATTCTGGCCATATAAAATCACATATTCTGGATTACCATGCTACAAAAATACATCACCTAAACAGGGAGTCAGAACTCTCAGTAGTGACCCCATCAATAAGCGAGTCTAATAACTGTTGCTAGGGACTGCAGGAATGAGTAAGTGGGTCGTTAGGGAGAAGGTTCTTTTCCATACTTTAGAACTCCATCGTGGTGACATTGCATATATTATAAATGTACTGAGATCCATTAGCTGTAGATGTTTAGATGGGAAAATGTTGACTTGTATGTGAAGTGAATTTGATTTAACTTTAAAAGGTATAAGGGTAATTTGCACAGCACAAAATGATTTTATATTGGCTGTCTGGTAGTAGCATATAATTCCTACAAGACTGGTGAGATACAAAACCATCTGAAGGAACCCAGTGGTAGTGAGAGTACAGTGTGCTTCAGAGTGAAGAAAGATTCATAAGAATGGAGCTGTCGATGCAAAGGTGGGAAAAATCCAGGGGAATCAGAGTGGGCCTTTGTTACCTCTCAAATGTCCACAGCAAGAAAGTGGACAAAAGGTCAAATATTAGGAAAGCATGTTGGCCACAGAGTGCTTGCCTGCTATCCATGAGAATCTGGTTCTAATCCTAGAACCACATTAAAAACAAATACAGCAATAAAAATAAATTAATAAATAAGCAGGTTGAAACCCAAGTCAATGTATGCCATAGGTGAAAACTGTTGACATTTAAAAGGAGAAAAATAAACCTAAACTCTGTGATTCAAATTTCTCTTAAAAATAAAATACAGCCAGTCACCAGTGGCTCACAGCTGTAATCCCAGCCTACTCCAGAGGTGGAGATTTGAGGACTGTGTTTGAAGCCAGCCTGGGCAGGAAAGTCCATGGAATTCTACTTCCAATTAGCCTCCAAAAAAGCCAGAAGTAGAACTGTTGCTCAAGTTGTAGAGCGCTAGCCTTGAGCACTAAAGCTCAGGAACAGCGCCCAGCCCTGAATTCAGACCCCAGAACCAGCACAGAAACAAATATGAATCAATCAATCAACCAATCACAAAAAAACTGGCTTTCATTTTCACACATTACAATTCAACTAGATCTAATTCACTCTTAGCTCTGTCATAAAGAGCTGGAGATTCCCAGTAGTATTGCCTTCTAAGCTTTTTTAAAAAAACTTTGGAACAAAAATTACATTTTGCGATTTCTTTTTAGCTTACATCATATCATAATTCTAAGACAAATTCACCAATGATGATCTTCACATAATGTCTAGGGATCTAGATTTAAAATTTTTAATCATATTTTATTATCTATTAGTAGTTGTACTAAGTTTACTATTCACCATGTCAGTTTATAAGGGCAATGCACCTTGATCAATATCACCAATATCATCAATGAGGAAAACAGCATTCTCTCTCATTTCTCCCCACTTAACCCATCCCTTCTGTTTACCTAGTTCCATAGCATATGCATTGAATATTAGGACTACATAGATAACAATTTTAAATTTTTGAGTCGGTATGCATTTCCTAGAACCCAAACTGTCCTGTTCTTTATTTTGTTGTTGTTTTGTTTTGGGTTTTTTTGGGGGGGTGGGGAGGGGTTCCTGAAGCTTAAACTCTGGACTGGGTGCTTATCTGTGAGCTTCTTTTGTTCAAAGCTAGCTCTCTACTACTTGAGCCATAACGCCTCTTTTGGCCTTTTCTGTGATTAATTGGAGATAAGATTCTCTGCCTTTCCTTCCCAGGCTTTCAGATCTCAGCCTCCTAAGTAACTAGGATTACAGGCATGAGCCACCAGCACCTTGCCAGACATTCAGTTTTAATGTCATAATACATCCATCCATCCCTCCTTTATGAAAATAGACTTCTTTCTAATAATCTCTTTTCAGGAGTTTATAGACCAAATGGGCCACATGTCCCAAGTAATGCTAATGTGGAAAAGATTTGCTCAGAAACATGAATTTTGTGTCTATGAAACAAAATGTTAAAAATGGTTTCTTTTTAAAACTCAGTTCACAATAAAAGTCTAGCATAGCTTCCCACCTTCAAAATGCATCCCAGTTCTATATATTTGTAGCTAAATATATTTTTGTTCTGACACAGCTGAGAAAAAAAGCCTCAATTTAGCAATTTAGATTTAACAAACAATTTGTACATAATATGGCCCATTTGCTTTTGGTGTTATTTCAGCATGATTTTAAAGCCAAAAATACTACAATATAAAAATCAGCAATTGAGTATGTGCCCTGACTCTGATGAACTGGATTTTCAGTGGTGTTTTGTTTAAAATATGATCTAGTCTGCTCAGAATGTATAATTTCAAAAATGTCATGGCTTAAAAGGTAAGATGCCCCTCACTGGGTCTAATTTCCATTACAAATCTAGAGGATGCAAGCTGTGCTATCTCTAGTCTTCTGTGTGAGAGGAACTTAACCCTCTGACCCACTTCACTACTCCATTCTTTAGAACAGTGAAGTAAGAGTATCCTTGTTGTAACTTTAACTTGCTTTGTGATTATGCATTTTACCAAGTATATCCAATGGGAAGCAAAAACACTTGTCCTCTGAATAGGAGACAAAGAATACGTTGCACTAAAACTAATCAGTGTGGAGAGTTTCAGAAACTTTCAGGTGTGACAAGGATGGCTCATCTTCCAAATCAGTTCAGCACTAGCAGAGATTAGCATGTGTATATTTGTGAATCTGCATACATAACATGCATGTATACACACACACACACACACACACACACACACACACACACACACACACACACAGCTGAATGAGGTCTCACATCTGAGATCTCAAAGTGAAGACCTGCAACTTTCTACAACTATTTGGAGACTAGCAGACACGTGAATTTAGAACACTTGTTTTCTTATGTTTTAGGTTAAGTGTCTTTCTAGGGTCTCCCTGATTACAGAAATGCCTATTTATTAAAGAAGCTAATATGGCATAAAACTGGTTCCCACATTGTAGAACAAAAAAATCTTTCCTCTCACCCATTCATTCACTCTGGCTCTGTACCCATTCTTTCCTTTATACATCTATTATGTACTAAGCATCTACTATGTAGTAGATTAGGTTGTTTGACATATGACAATCTCTAAAGTCCTGATGAGAATCTTTACAATATTTACAACTAAGTAAGAAGAAAGGTCCAATTAAGACAAAATGGGCATTATTTTTCAAGGAATGTTTTTGGTTTGCAAAAGTTTAAGTGGAATTCAATTACAAAGAAAACATATAGTGGCAGAATTGCAGTCTTTCTGTGCAGGGAAGCATTAACATACAACACAAAGAAAACAGATTGAAATACAAAAATACAGCAATGATCCAACAAATGCCATCAAATTAGAGCAAGTTTTTATTTAATGTAATGCAAGTGTATATGACTATCCTACCAAATAAGGAACAATTTGATTACAAGAGTATAAAATGAGGTTGTAATATGAGTTCTTACTGTAAACTTGACTTTTTTAAGCTCTACAAATTAACACAAACTTAATTTAGATTCTGACTACAATGTGCGCCTATACTAGCCACCTCCTCACACAAAAATGTACATTCTAAATAAGACTCTTCAAGATGGGGTGGGATTGGCCAGATGTGCTGACCCATGCCTATAATCCCAGCATTGGAAAGACCATGACAGGAGAATCATGAATTTGAGGCCGGTGATTAAAAACTAAAACAAAAAAATCAGTGTGAGAACTTGCTTCAATAAAACAACAAAGCAAAACAACCTTTTTAAGAGGTACATTTCTTTATTATGACAAATTTGCAAGCACCGCCTAGCAGCTTTCTTAATGTGAATGTGGAGGCAATGGAAATGAGCCACTCTATAGACTTGTGTCTTCTCTCTGCTGCTTTATCCAGAATCATTCATCATTCTCTCTGTCTCTCAGTCTGTCTCTGTCTGTCTCTGTCTCTGTCTCTGTCTCTCTCCCATCCCCTCCAGCAGGAGGTAGGGACACTTGGAGATTCCATTTTGGATTTTCTATTTCCAAATATAATTGCTAACTCATTTCTCAAATAAACACAGTTCCTTTCCTTGGAGGAATTTTGCTGCTAGTTGTCACTGGATGTCATTTGCTCATCTTCTTTCAATTGCTCCTTCTACTCTAACCTCTTTCAATTGTGAATACAACATACTTACAGAAAAACCCCATACATGGTAGCCTTTATATTTTTGCTTCCAATTCTCTTGAATATTAATGAAGAAAAGCTACATTTCATTAAGATATTAAATAAAAATATAAGCCATGCCATTTTGTAAAGCAGCTAGAATTCAGAGCATATAGATCCCAGGTACAAATGAATGAACCCAAGCTTAACCTAGAAAATGAAAAGCTGTGTAATCTGTTGGCTGCTGAGTAGGTATATGGGGGTCCTCTGTTTTAACTCCTGATTTTTGGGAAATGAAGTAGGTCTCTCACAGCAAGCATATTCTAATACTATGTTTGTTTTTGCTGCAAAATGTGTATAGTATTAGTTAAGATAAATGTGATATACAAAATCTCTGTTAGCTCCAAGAAGTCAGTAGAAATATGTGCATAAGATGAATAAAATGAGCTACTGCAGCAAAAATAAAGACATGCCTACTTAAATTTGGATGCAAACAATACTTAGGTTAATAACATATCTAAATAAATGTAATGGAATTTATGAAGTCTTAAATATAGAACCATAACTTATGGGAGAGTGAAAAGGAACACTCTGGAGAAAGTAGATGTGATTTTTTTTAATCAATAGAAAACAGTTGGAAAGGATGAGGGCATGAAAGAAGGTAAAGAAGAGAAAACCTTGCCATCAAGGAAGTTACAAGACAAAAACCTAAGAATGAAAAGCAGCACGTTCTACTCATCTAATACACGTGGTGCTTAATTGGAAAGTGTCCACTGTTTGAAAAATTAGGATGAATCAGTAGATTTCATGAATCGTGAGTCTTGTAGCCTAAGTTCTCCCTCTGAGCCTTACTGTATTCAGCAATTAAACTTCTATGGTTAAATAAATGTGGTTGTTCTCATCACAATCTAATATATGCAGAGTAGTGTTATAGTCCCAGAGTTAGAACTATTATTTACTTACCAATCTTTCTCTCCCTCCCCTCTCTCCTTTTTTCCTTTCTCTCTCTTTTAGTCTCTCCCTCCCTCTCTCCCTCCATCCCTCCCTTCATCCCTGCTTTCCATCCTTCCTCTTCATCTTTCTGTCTGTCTTCCTTCTTTTTTTCCTTCCTTCCTCCTTACTCAACTCTCTCCCTTTCTTTGTTTTCTTTGTATGTATAATCTAGCACATTCATGTATATGTTGATAGATAACATCTATCTATCTATCTATCTATCTATCTATCTATCTATCTATTGTTGTTGGCAACAGCTTTGGAAAGAGGGTGCTTAGAAGCTCACATTTTAAATTTCCTTATTGTGATGTTTACCTATGACTTTTCTTTTGGGGCTACCGATTATTACTTGAAATATTTGTTTGATAGATTTTTATCACTGCATGTATATTGTAGATAGTAGCAGGTTATTTCTCTATTTGTCAAACCTAATCATTCTGTTCCATGCTCCCCTTCCCCCCATTTTCCAATAAACATTATTTTGCTTATAGATTGGCATTTTTTGGCTTCTACGTCTGAGAGAGTGAACATGTGATTCTTGTCTTTCTGTGTTTGACTTATTTCACTGAACATAATGTCCCCCAGTTCCATCCATTTGCCATTTATGACAGAACATCATTCTTCAGGGATGAACAATACTGCATTGTGTATAAATATTACAGTTTCTTCATCCATTGATCTGTTGATGGGCATCAAAGGGAGAAAAAATGATAGTAAGTATTGGAGAGGATGTGAAGAAAAGAACTCTTTTTGATTACTTGGTATCAATGTAAGTTAGTAAAGTCAATAATTGAGAACAGTGCAGTGGTTCCTAAAAATCTAAAAATAGATCAACCATAAGATCGAGTTATCTCACAGCAAACCATCATACCAAAGCCATACCTACACATATTTGTTTATTGTAGTGCTACTAACAGCAACTAAGATAGCTTTTAAACTGGCATCTGAATCTGCTTGAGCCATGCCACCAGTCCAGCTTTTTGATGGTTAATTTGAGATGAAGTCTCAAGGACATTTTTAGATCAGTTTGGCTTCAAAGTATGATCCCCAGGTCCCAACCTTCTGAGTAGCTAAGATCACAGGTACCTAGGTTGGTTTTTTGTTTTGCCCTAGTTTTTTTCTTTGTTGTTGCTATTTTCTTATTGAAACATTATCTTAGTTTTACTTCACAGAATGCGCCAGAGTGTTCTAAAAAAAATCTATATTCCCAGGTCCTTCTGTTTGAGAGCCATCCAATATTATCTGGAAAGGATATAGCAATCTTGGTTTTTTTGGTTTGTTTGTCTTTGTTTTTAATGAGGTTATTATGATCAGATGTAGTGGATTTCTTTAATAGTAATTTCCATAGAAACAGAATATAGCACAATCAAATGTGCTTTTACTTTTAAAAACAGATTTAATATGTGGAGACTACTGTGCATATTGGAGAGAAACATTATACTGTAATAATTTATTTAGTACCCCATGGTAAAGGCATAGTATAAAGAGCTATTCCACAACTCTATCAAGCCATTTTATAACCTTGAGTAACCTCCGAATTAATTAACCATAAAATGCTGGTAACTAGTTCCCTTCTTATATTTTCTTTAAACAGAAAAAAAATGGAAATACAAAGAAATTATAACTTTGCCCTTCTATAAATCCTGAAGATTAATTTTATGTCCAATCTAATTTGTGCCATAATGACATTCTGTCAACCTTAATTTTTGCTCTGAATTTTCAGTCAGCTATAGTACATGTGGTCACATTTTTCTTTGTACTTTGCTAGAAATTCTTAAAATAGGTGACATTTTAATCCAGAGGTGATAGAGAAAATATATGTGTGATATAAGCTGTGTGATACGTTCATATAGCTCCCAAAGTACCTTGCAATTCATCTACATGGCAGCTGTTGTTGAAGCTTAAGATCATTAGCACGGAAAACTTGGCAAGGACATAGAACTGAGTTATAAATATTGGCTTCAGATGTCATTTCGGGACAGAGTTAAATTCTCTCCGGATGTAGTAGCATGGAGCAGATGAAAAAGCCCTCTTGGTTCCAAAGTTACTGGTGAGATTAATGAAGCAGATGAAAGGCAAAGCATAAAATGAAATTTGAATTCATGACTTTAATTCTAACGAGTACCAGAGTTTAAAGAGTTTGCTTTCTGAACGTGGTATGTTATCTTCCACGAGGCAGCCGCTCTCACATTCATTTTCCTCCTGAATAAACTGAATGGGATTTCTCTGTTGTAGCTGGGGATCCTGCATTACACAGGAAGTTCTCCTTTTTCTTCTTCCTTCTCTTATCACTTTCTCCACTGTCTCTCTCCTTTCTTTCTCTCCTAGTCTACTCTTAGTGCTAGTTTGATCATGTTCACATACCCAATGATACCTCACCGTTCCTCCACTTTTCTAAATATGTTTCAGTTGTTTGAAGCCTTTATGAAAGCTGCATTTGAGTTACTAGAATAGTCACATGTAGAGCAAAGCTGTTAGAAGTCAGATCAGTTCCCCAGTGGTATATATCTTAAAGATCAATATTTTTGTCAAGCATCAATCTTAAAAATGATGTAAGGTGGGGCTGGGAAGGTGGCTCAGTGGTAAAGCTCTTGCCTTGCATGCTCGAGGCCCTGGGTTCGATTCCTCAGCAAAAAGAAAAAAGCCGGAAGTGGTGCTATGGCCCAAGTGGTAGAGTGCTAGCCTTGAGCTGAAGAGCTGAGGGACAGCGCCCAGGCCCAGAGTTCAGGCCCCACGACTGGACTCCCCCCAAAAAATTTTTTAAATGATGTAAGGTTCTTTAAAAAATTGAATTCCCTTGGACAAGCTAAAAAAATGCTTGATGAAAATGAGGAAAAAATTAAATCAAGTCAGGGGAAAGTTCATAGACCAACAAATGTGGGTGTGAAAGGATGGAATTGAAAATATATCTTTTCTCTTCCTTTAAGCCAATGTATATTTTCATAGTTCAAGAGGGTCAAGATCAAAGTACCAGAAGATTCAGTGTCTGGCAACTTCTGGTTCCTAGAGGGTGGTTTTTTCATTAGGTAGCAGAAATGGCAAGGTAATCTCTCTGGGTTCTCTTTTGTGAGGTCACTAATACAACTGGTTAGGGCTAACTTTTTAGGGCTGCATTGGGGAATGGGAATCATAAATATTCTAGTCAATGTAATTACTAAAGCAGCCATAAGATGTTTTACAGTTACCATACAATATACATGGAGATTTTCGTATTACACAAGAATGAAATCATGAATCAGAAATTAAGTAACTATCTAAAACAAATATCCACACACTATTACAATAAGCAAGATAAAGCTAATAAAAATCTTCCTATCACCTAAGGACAACATTATAACCACCACCAGAGATATAAAAACTAATGACAAGAAGATTTAAGTACATTTCAAAAGTCATGCATCTAGGCTAGATGCCGATGGCACAGACCTATAATTCTAGCTAGCCAGGAGGCTGAAATCTAGCAAGTAGTAGAACACCTGACTAGCAAGCATGATACCCTGATTTCAGATCCTAGTGCTGTCAAAAAATATAGAAAATTTAGGCATATAGTAGAATAAAATATGGCTTTGACTTTTTGACTGCAGATATTTGAACATACTTTCTTATTAAGCCATACTGTGGATAACACGGATAGAAATGTTAACAACTTGGAATAGACAGATGATAGATAAGAGAGAAAGATGATATAGATATAGATAGGTAAGTAGCTAGATAGAGAGAAAGATAGACAGATATTATTTATCTACATATATATGATGGTGCTAGATTATACATAAAAAGAAAACAAAGAAAGGGAGAGAGATGAAGAAGGAGGAAGGAAGGAAAGAAAGAAGGAAGAAGGCAGACAGAAAGATGAAGAGAAAGGAAAGAAGCAAGGAAGGAAGGAAGGAAGCAAAGAAGGAAGGAAGAAAGGAGGGAGGGAGAGAAAAAAAGAGAGAAAGAAAAAAAGGAGAGGGGGAGGGAGAGAAAGACTGGTAAGTAAATAGACCCAGGAAATTAAGAACATAACAGTACTTTCTGATAAATGCTGTCAAAATTATGCTACTAAGAGTATCTTAAAATTTTCTTAATATAAACTCTTAAGAGAAGCTGTCAGGTTGCCTTCAGATACAGAGAAGCTGATAAAAAGTTTTGACAGAAAAGGTTTGGTTAGTTAAAATATCACCTGGTTCCATAGACACCAGTTATAGGATTGTTTGTCACCAAAAAGGCAAAACACTCAAACTTTACCTTCTTCCTATGCAAAATGTGGAGTTGTATCAAAATAGTTTCTAAAGTCCTAGGTATAGCATTCTAGGATATAGTTAAAATGAGTTCAATAATAAAACAAAATAATAGAAGTACAAAATGCTACTATTTTTTAAATTTTTTTCTTAAAATATATTAAGATGAGACATTTTAGCATCCCAATGACTCTCTTGCAGCATATTTTGCTTTGTAAGAACTACATTTCTTAAAAGTAGATGAAGGCTCCAGTGTGAAGGAAAGAGATTTCAAATCTGTGTCACTCATTTTGGGGATTTGTATTATATAACTTGTCTACAACCCAGTCTACTTTAGCAATTCCCATTAGATGTTACAAAATAATAAATGTGTTTATTAAAAGTTAACATGTGTTTAACAACAAACACATGGTTTAATTTACATTTAAATACATGTACCCAAAACGTTTCAAAGTTATGGTTTAAACTTAGAGCTAACATCATCATAAAATTTCAAAAATTTAAGTGCAGGATATGAGATAAATAAATTTTATATTTCCAGGGATTATTTATTGTTATTATAAAAATATCTGTCTAAATTCTAGAGGACACTAACCTGTTTCTTGAAATGCTCAAAAAATGCCTCTGTCTTAATGTCTTTTGAGAGTTAAATGTACTTTCAAAATGCTACATGACTGTCATCTGAAGACATATGGTATTAACAGTTATTTTTTACTTTTAATTTATTTTAAATAAATACAGCTAAGACTCAAGATGACTAATACCCAGGAAGATCTCATCTCACAGAAACTGTGGGTGGGAAACAAAATATTTCATATCCGTGAGGTTCTGAGGATTTACAGTGAAAATTAAGTACCATTAAGATTGAAGGCCAAAGGTAAAACACCAACTATATTTGTTTAAGCATGCCTGTCAAAGACTTTTCCAATAGCAATTAACACCACCACCAGTTTAATTCGAGGTTAGCAAAAACCCTTGGCAAAACCCTTTTGGAGTTTTGAATTTAAATCATGCCCTTCTCCTTAATATGAGGGAGATTGCTACAATGACTTGCTTTGACGCACAGTCATGCCCGTGATTCCAATCGCAAAACATTTCAAAACAACCTCTTTACAGAATAGCTGTATAATTAGAAACGAATCAAACTATTCAGTTATTTACATTGCTGCAATTTCATCCAGTTTGTAACTAAGGCTGGGAACAGAACACAAAGCTTGAAACTGGACATCCAGACATCAGGCGTAGCCACAGACTCACATTCTGCTGCTATTTATACCGTTTGTTTACTTTTTGCATTTCCTTAGCTTGGACAGGGACTTTCTGCTTCTAGTCAATTTTGCTCTTATTTTTGGCACAGAAGTAAATTTTCCAGTCCTTCTGGAAAATGTTACATCTAACAAATTCTTTGCACAGAGAGAATGGAGACATTCCTATTGGGATTTAATAAATTGGGTGGTAATAGCTATTGCTACTGACACAAGTTACCCACAATATTTGAAAATAGGTCTCAATTGTCTTTAGTATGAAAGCAGTAATACAGGGCGTTTTCTATCTTTTACCTCTGCCCAGGATTACCATCCAGTTTTATTATTCCTTTCCTTAAGCATAAATGATCTTCATGATTAGTCTGGCAACAATTCATACATACTCCAGTCCCTCCTGAGTTTCTGAATGAATTGTTGAGAATTTCTGTCAATATTGTAGTCCTAAGAATTTAACTCTGGACCCCAGTGACTACAATTAACTCCAGTCTCCTGTCAGTTACCAGATTCTTTTGAGTTTAATCACATCCATACTTAAAACTAAACTCAGGAATGTCATAAGCCTACAATACTTTTTTTCTCAAAAGATGCTAAAAGGTAAGATGATGTTTTTGTCTCTTAAAATCATGCCACTTATAACTTAAATATGCTGATATAGGAAGTAATCCCAATGTCAATATTCATCCAACACCTTCATTAATTGTGCTTGCAAAATGAAGTCGACCTTACTCAAATTTCAGTGCTATTATTTTAACTGGTGTTTGCACCAGCCAGTGTGAGGTGAATTTTTATTTGTTGTAAGATGATTTTCTAATTCAGTGTAGCCAAAATGAAAAACTGAAAAGGAAGTTGTAAATACAGCTTGTAGAGGAAGGAAGAGCCACTTCCTTTTAGCAGTTCTCTGTTTTGGCCTGAATATACCATATAACTCTGCTTCAATCTTTAGATCTTAAAAAAAAAACCAACCAGCATTCTTTATCAAAGACTGACAGACAGACCAACATACCCTCAAGGAACAACCAAATCTCAAGAGTTGTTTTCGTCTCGGGAATTTCAACCTAAGAATTTCAGTTGAATGGTCACAAAGACCACTCAGAGTAGAAACATAATGATGACCCAGCTTTGTATCATCGCTGTGGAAGTGGCTGTGGCCACAAAGGCGCCCATCAGGTTCCGGGCTCCAACTTCCTAACAAGAGGCAGGAAATGGAGGACTAAGTCCAAGGACTCTTGGTTGTTACAACTTGTACTGAGTACAATTTGAAAGAAACCCAAACTAATTCTCAATTGATAATTTTGTAAACTTAAAGTTTACATAGGGGAATTATTAATACATGTTGAGTATCTCTTATCCAATAGCAGCAAAAAAAAACAAGTTGTGATTCTTACGCATAAATAAGAGCGTTAAGAGACTAGATAAGAGGTGACGTTCAAGTAGCATAATCATTGTTAAGTATCCATGGGAAGGGTATTTAATACATGAATTGAGTTGGCCAATCATTACATCCACCAAATTCTAAAACATGTCCATCATCCCAAATGAAAACTTTGTACCTACTAACCACTCATTTCTCATTTACCCTACTCAAAACCCTGACAACTGTGAATTTGCTTTTTGTGTATCAATTTCATTCTTCTGAATATTTCACATAAATGGTATCCTATATGAACTGAGCTCCCGAGTACAGCATATTTCACTTTGTGTTTTCAATTTTACTTATGTGACAGCATATACCAATACTTCATTATGTTGTATGACTAAATGATATTCTGTTATTGATACCAAGTTTATCCTTTTTCTCTGTTTGAAATGCAGTTGGGTAAATTCTACCTTTAAACTACTGAGAATAGTGTTGTTATGAACGTTTATGTACAAATGTATGGCCTTCTCAATTTATAACATTTATGCTACAATAAACCAGTCAGACAAAATATTATAAATAAAAATATATTTAACATATAAAACCTACCAAGCATGATAGCATAATAGTATACTATAGAGTACCAGTTAGTTACTTGGTGACCCCATGGCTGACAAGAAGCTATGGTTAACTTCCAGTTCTGAGTACCAGCAGGGAGTATTATACTGGATAGTACTAGCACTAGAAAGAATAAAAACTCATCATTAAATCTAAGACTATGAAGATCTATCTGTTTTCTAGTAGTTTAATAATGTCTCTTGTTTAGATCACTGATCTATTTGAATTAATAATTTATACAATGGGGTAGGGATTTATAGCCTAATATGACACCTCATGTGGATTCAAGTCATTGGACAAATCATTCTGACAAAAGAGACATTACTGATGGAGAGTTGTAACCTTTTTAAAATATATATAAATATATGTATGTATATATTTCATTATTGTTGTAGAGGTTTTATACAGAGGGGTTACAGTTACAAAAGCCAGGTAATAAGTCCATTTCTTTTTGAACCATGTCTCCCATTCCTTCATTCTCTCACAGTTTTTCCTTTCCATCTTCACCCACTAGATGTGCAATTCATTTTCCATATAGTATCTAGTGAGTACCCTGTTGTATTTGTTCACCCTTAGTTCCACCTTTTCTGTGCTCCCCCTTACTCTCCCAAAGACAAAGTAACAAATAAGACAAAAAGAAAAGACAACAAAACCAGCAACAACAGTGACAAAACAAAATCTCTTATAGTCTTTATGTTTTAAATATTACTGAGGTTACATTCAGTGGAAGTATGACTCATGAAACTTGTAACTTATTGATCCCACTTTGGAATTATACTATTATAGAGCAATTCCAATGGCTATGAATCCTGGTGTGTTTCTGTGGCCCATTCTAGCCCAGATCCATTTGCCCTCCCAGTGCTGTGTGTATTTGACTCAAATGACATAGGTGAGCCTATTTGTGTGGATCTGTTGTACAATGTTCAAATCTGGTGTAGGTAGGTTCTAAACTAATCTGGTGACTATAGTCTCTTAAATCTTATAGGGATTTTCATTTTGCACAGCATTTTTCATCATAATGTTACTCTTTGAAGTAGGCAAGATAGGCATCTGCTCATCAACGCACAAAAGAAAACTGAATCTTTACAAAGCTAAATAATTTCCCACAGCCACATGATAAAAAGTAACAAATCACTATTCAAAGCTACACCTTAGGTTCTGAATCACTGTACTTTTTTTATTCTCTGCTATCTCCTAACTTGTGATTCTGCAGCAAACTCCTAAAAGTTGTTTTCACTTAGGAAACTATTGTTTTAACTTATTTCTGAAAATCACGCCTAAAAAAGTGACAAAAACTCATAAAAGACTGCTTTCGCTCTAAATGAAATGTGCAGCACATATTTATAAGCTCTTAGCATAATAATTTTATAGGCAAACAGCTGCCTGAGACAATGAATTTTTATAACCAGTGTCTTTGTTGGCATTGTCTCCTAAACATGATAACATAAAGTTCCTTTGTGAAACAAGTCATCTAGTTCAGATTCACTTAATACAAGCATTAGCAAAAATTAAAAAAGAAGAAAGAAAAGCAACAAGAGGAGAATCTATGAAACAAAATCACACTGCCAGGAGAGTAAAATCAAAATTCATATTGTTTATCCTTCATTTTTAATCTTATGTATATATCTGGGGATAGTTATAATGATTTCTGGACATTCTTTAAGGAGATTACATTTAGAGATGTTTTTGGAAGTTAAGGGGGATAGATGTCCATTCTCAGCTCATCATCAAATGAACACATTGTGCAGCTTTCATGTGCATTGCCATGTTGATATATATTATGACAAGATAACATTATGAATAAACTTAATATTGTCCTTAGAAAGATATCATACAGGTATGAAACTAATTAGACTATGAAAGAATATGGCCATGCCAAGATAATGAGCTGCCGTGTAAGTAATGAATTTCCTGCCTGGAAGTGTTTGTAGAGCAGGCACAAGCTGGTCCTCCACTGAAGGCATTGTTCTAACAGGAACTGAAACATGGCTGGAGAGTGGCGGTGAATCATTTCTCAGAGCTCTTCCAATTTTAGCATATGCTCAAAAAGCAATACAGTTTACAGTTAACGCTATAAAATAAACCCTTTCTCAAAGCATTTGTTTGCTGTACTGTGAGTGTTTCCTCCCTGTTTTGATTTTTCTTTATTCATTATTCATATGTGCTTCTGAAACATTTTTATTATTTTCCCAAGGAAATATTTTCTTCAAGAGAAACAGCGTGGCCTGCCTTTTAGTAATGAGAGTTCTAGCCAAGCAAGATACGTCATTGGCTTATTCCTACTGACTTTCTTTGGGTTTTCAATTAAACATCCCTGTAGCATTTGATAAAACTGATACACTATCAGAATGCCCTGCAGTCAATAAAATCACATCATTATTATATCCTGGATCAAAGTATTTTTAAAAGCAAAATATGGTGTAATTAGTATCTTAAAGCCTAACTAAAAATGTAAAATATCTTTTAGGGAATTGTAAAGTGTTATCCAGCACTAATCAGTACCATATACAGCATGTCAAATTAAACAGCATCTCAATATGCTAACAATGTGTTTTCTAAAGGGGAAGAGGTTAATTATGTTGTAAAAAGAATTTCCAAAAGAATGCATGATCTACTTTATACTGAAATCTCAATTTACTATGGCAGGAGGCCATGTTACTGAACTTTGCAGATTAGCAAGTAATTGACCAAGCATTCAGAAATACTTTTCCCTAATTGTTGGTTGTTGGAGTAGTATAAATTATTATATTGGCATTCCTAAGTAAATTTAATGAATTAAGATAATTATTGTTGTGAACTAAAACTTTTATTACACATTGTAACTCAACAAAATAATGTATGAAAAGAGTCTTCTGATTAATTTTCATATTAATATACCTAGTCATTTGGAGAAAATTAATATTTACATTTTAAAAGTTTCTTATCACAGAAAGAATTATTGATTGTTATTCATTCTAGCCATATTCAATGCTCAAATGAAGAACTGAGTATATCTTAATTGTCAGCTTAATGTAGAACATTTATTAGTGTGAGTTATAACTGAGTTCTGTTTCATTTTCTCATTAATCCCATAGGCTTTGTGAACATCTTTTGTTAATATGTCCAGCTTTCAAAGGAGTAGATTTCCCAGAGAAAATGAACTCCACATATAAACTAACATCAACAAGTCAACAGTCTTACTTGGCTGCTTCTCTTCAAAGACTGGAGGAAAAAATAACCAAATTCTTACAGTTTAACAGTTGTAATGATATGGGTTAGTAACTGGCAGAGAATTTGTGGCCTATAAACCTTGAAAACAGCAGGATAAGATGAAAAACCCTGCATGACAACCAGATGGTGAAAAGGGCTATAAAAAATAAGTAAGAAAGGAAGGACGAAAGAATGAGGAAATAAAGATGGGACATTAAATCTTAGGCATGATAACCTTACGAAAGCAGAAAGGAGACCCACCAATCAGAAAGACATCTTCCAGGATCCAAGGCCAGGCTCTATCACATGGAAGATGACCAAGATGATAGAGACAGGCTGAAGTACTATCTTCTCCCTAGTACATCTATGCCAGATGCTATCATCCTTTGCCATATTTATTTTCTTTTTTTATTATGAAAATACCATACAGAGAAAATACCGTTACAATTACATGGGTAAGATAATGAGTACATTTCTTATCAAGCATTGTTGCCTCCTCCTTTGTTTCCCCTTCCCATCCCTTCCCGTCTCTCCCCTCCTGCCCCCCTGCCCCCCTCACCCCCCCACCTCCCCACCAAAGTTGTAAAGTACATTTTTCGAGATAACGACTTGTATATCTCATTGTTGCAATGGGTACACCTGTATCCCTATTTAAATGATTTGTTTTTTCCTTTCCCCTCCACAAATTATACCAACATCAAATACAGTGAAAGCAGGGGTTATATCATGGGGGAGGGACATACAAAGCAACAAAGAAATCATCTTATAAATATGTTAGAAACAATCGCATGAAAGAAAAATTTGCAATAACTAGTATATGTCTGAGACAAGCAGAAAAGTTCAGATAAGTTGATGTAAGGTGAAATGAATGCCATATTTCTTTTCTAATAAATGTTCCTATCATCTTTAATTATGTTTGCATCTTGCCTGAATTTTTCCCATGCCAGATGTGAAAGCCAAGTTTCTTTAGCTGCCATAGAAATTCTAGAAACATCTTCAGTGCATTGGCCAGGAACTTTGGGATTTAAGTATGTCTTTTATTACTTGGGTTCATTGAATGGTTGCACTAATAACATGGACAGCATTCTCCAAATTTATTTTTTTCAGAAAGATAGATATTTTCGTCTGCTCAATCTCCCATGTCAAAATCCCACAGAATCAGGCTAAGTGGAAATCAGGCTTAAAAGGAAATCCATTTTCTCATAATTCTAGTGTTGGGAAGGTCCAGACCAAGTGAATAACTGAATCAGTTGCTAGTCATGTTTCTGTTCCAGCTTGGCAGACTTTCTTCTCTGTGTCCTCATAGAGCAGAACAAACTCTCTTTTGACTCTTCTAAGGGGACTCGACATATCAACTTACCATCAGTTTTACTGATTGATTTTATACATATGTATATGCATACATACACATATATGTATATGCATACATACCTATATGTGCATGTATGTATATGTATATATATGGGTACGTGTGAAATTGGTTGTCAATTTTGATGAATTGTGTAGGTCTCTTTTTAGAAACTGAATGACCATGTATTCCAAAATATTGTATGTTTATACCCATATGTACTGGTATTTAGGGTGGAGCTCTTGAGAAGTTATTAGGTTAAAGATACAACAATTGTCATCTGCTCAGTCTCAGTGTACCCTACATATTATGTTGTAGGAGTAATTTGTGTTCCCAAGTCTCTGCAGAAAAGACATCATTAATATGACATTTGGGCAAAATTTTAAGTGGTTTATCTCTCTAAAACCTGATACATCACACTATTTTAAATGGCTGGATATGATCAAATTAAGGAATTTTTAAAAAGTAGTCATAGCAAATAAACTGTTGGCCAGAGGACAAAAGAAGAAACTAAACATGAAATTCCTCTCATGATTCCACTCCTTTATTTTGATTGCTACCACTAATCAAATAGCACATGCTATCCAAGAAGAAAATTCATTCATGGGACCAAAAATGTCCTTTAACGTCAGAGAAAGTAAAAGACTGTAAAGAAAATAAAAAACTACTCTGGCAGTTTGTTACTTCTAGAAACTTCTAGACTCTGTAGTTTTCAGATTTGCCTCCTCAGTGTTTACTTCATCTCATCAACTTCCTATCCTTGAGACCTGGTTTGGTTCACAGCTTACCCCATCCTTACCTTTACTCATTCATCTCCATAGAGAAGAGCAATCACCTCTACCCACAGTTCTGTCAGAACAATAAAGCAGTATCTTTTCTAGAAATCTGAGGAAATATTATATCTCAATGCCCTGCTGACATGTGGATAACTGTAGAAGAAGGAAGAGTTGCTCAGGATTACCATTAACCAGTGAAATTTTACCTCTGTGGCTGAGGAGGAATTGAGCTTCCTCTGAAATGTATGAGTTACATGGAGAATGGCAAAATGTCAACAAATACAGATACATTTTTATCAAGAAGAAAGGTGTTGGATATAGGCTAGCCAAGAGAAAATGTACATGAAACTTGTGGCTCGTATGTCTACATCTCCTCTGATTATCTCCATGCCTTTCATAGTAATGAATAGAATAGTCACTGTGTGAAGATAAAAGTCGTCAGGATATAGAGTTAACTGTTTTTGTTTTTTCTCATCTAGGGCTCACACCCAATGTGTTTATTATACGAAGCTACCTTGGAACCCATGCGTGGAAATAACACCCAAGTTCCCATACAATCTTTTTTTATTTTATGCCACTGGATAATATTCACATAATAATCTCAAATTTAAGTCATCTACTTTTCAAACGTAGAACTAGAGAAAAATTCATGCAGTTCCTCCACTAATTTAGTCATACCCCACAATTTCCTTCCTTTTCCATAGCAACCTTCAGTCCTTAGTTCCTCATATGGAGTATCTTTGGTTTCCTAACTGGTTCTCAGAGTCAATTAACATGAGTCTAAATATAAGTCAATCTGAGAATAAAATACGCAAATAGATGAATAGGTAAAAATGATCAATTTGGTGTTGGGATGTTTGTGAGTTCAGATTGTCTTTGAGAAAATCCTAAAGACTCCACTGAGTTGGTAGAGGTCCACTGCATAAATGTGGACTGTGTAGAGGTCATCTATTCCCACAGATTTGCTGTTTTACATCAGCCAGCACTGTGTTTCCCTTGTTAACATGTAAGAAACAATTCTATTGCTTTGATTTTGCAATTCCTAGTTGTGTTTGACTAGGAAAAGGCATCCGCAGGGAGGAAATAGCAAGGTAGAAATGAATGTCTGGGAAGTTCTTTCCTATCCTCTAGTAATTTCCAGTGGGTTCCTTTGTAGAACTACACCTCTTGCTAAGTACTTCCCCCACAGACTATCCCCTGGTTCTGCTAACTCCTTTTTCTTTTTTCTTTTCTTTCAGAACCAAGAATGTTAAGTGTTTCCCACTGTGAATAGTCTGTGGGTTGGATTGTTGGATTCCTCAAGTAATGCACCTACTTGCTAATCCATTCACTCAACTCTTATTTCCAAGGACCCCAGTACAACTTGCTATTTCCATCCATGACCACAGCTGATGGCAAGGCCAACTAGGGTATGGAACAATATAAAAAAGAACAAGTTGTGCTCAAGAAAGGCTGAAAATAACCTACGTAGGCTCTTGCTAAGTATTAAAGAAGGTGAGGGATAGCTGATAAAGTCCTGAAACCCAGATGACTTTGGTATTTGATTTACCAGGAAACAAAAGGAGTTAGATAATGCTATTGAGTAGGGCCTAGATATGTTGAAAGTATGATTGAATGATATTTCCTTCGTTGCTTAGGGTAAGTTAGTAATGGAAAGACTGAAAGATTAAAAGAAAAAGAAGCTTGAAAGACATCTCAGAAAGAACAGGAACTTTTCTGAGATATAAGGAAGGTATGAGATCTTGGAGAATGGGGTACATAACAAATAGGGTAAGTAAATTAGTCAGATAATTAATAATACAAAGCAAGACACCTTTGGAAGTGATTAATGCTCCATTAATATCTTACACAAGATGTACATACACGTCAAGGTTGTCCTCACCAAAGTCTGGCTAAGGATAAGCAAAACATTTCAAGATTGAAAGACCTAGTTCATAAAAAAGTAGATTGCATTTTTATGGTGACAATGACATTGAACAATAAAGCCAAATGATGAGACAGACAAAAAAGGTTGGTTTGGAACATAAAGTAACAAGTGCCCAGTACAGATAGCATGTATAAAACAAGGCCATTCAACGGTCATATTTTGATGACACAAGATGAGAAATATAAATTAGAACCTCATCAATAGAAGACAGAATGAATCTTCTTTACTAGAGAGATAATTTTGCTGACAGAAACTCTCTCCTTTTTAACTATGTTTGCAACTTATTTTCTCTACTGAATTCTAAGATCCTCTAGGGATTTTCAGCTGCAGATTGACATTTGTGAACCCCACGCTTTAGCATCTAATAGATGCTAATAAATATTTGTGGAGTTAAAGACTTGTTCCACTTAGGCTACTTAAATTGCTCATCTGTACTATGTCTGTGTCTTGTCCTGTCTTTCCCATGCCTCACCCTTCACTTAAACCAATCTTGGTACAACTCAATGTAGCTTGACATGTGGAAATGGGGATGAGCCTAAAGATCAGGGCTAAGCTGTGACAAGGTTCCGGAGATATTTGAAAGTGAAGACAAAATACAATTTAAACATAAAATGGTATGTGTTGTCTGGGCAAGAATCAGCAAAGCTTTCATTGTTTTACTGACTAAGTAGTGCTGTATTTAAGTGTTGTCTTCTTATTTATATTTTTATATTTCTTTATTTTTGAGGAGATATATTTAAGGTGTTGGTAGTTATTATTCCATTTTGCAATTTACTAAAATGCACAGAGGAAAATTTTCTATGTATTTGTCACACACTGAAATCCCAGATCAGTGTTTGACCTCTGGCAAAGTAAATACAGAATAGCTGAATGTTTATTCTCATGCTTTTAGTAATTGGTTTTATAGGTATAAATAATGTCTTCTCATTTATTTTACTTTCAGGCAGAGACTTTTTTTCATTTGTCAAAACAATTATTGCCTTTTTTATATCCAATTGTTTCTATATCCAGTGAATATGAAGTAGATCCAAATAGACCTTTCATTCACCATTTGCAAAAAGAAACAAACAAAGAAAGAAAGAAAAGAAAATTGCTAAGGGTTTGTAATGTTGCTAATTACAAAGTATGAAAAACAAAAATTCAAGGAATACAAAGATAAATGAACAGAACATCTCTGGCAATATTATAAATTTTTATGACTTACTTGATTCTTTTACTGCCATACCATCTGATAGAAGTGAAAATATCTCAAATAATATTGAATCTCCATTGCTCTCCTGCTCTGCTTTCTTCTTCATATTTAAGGCATCTATTTTCAGAGTAGGTCAATGTTGAATATTCATTAATTTTCAAAGACCTGGGTTTTTGCCAGTTTAGATTGAGTTGAGGTTCCATTATACTGTTGAGCAGATTTCATGGCTCTCTAATCAAATTAGCTCACTTCTAAACACAAACATTTTTATAAGACACTTGCCCAAAGCAATTGTGACTTCGTTCTTGTCTTATTTTTTAAATAAAAAATGGAACAGCAGGTTATTAAGTTCAGCACGTCACCTGCTGTGCGAAGGGATGGGCACACAAGCGGCACAGCCAATCTTCCCCTGGCGCATCTCACACACACCGCAGATCAGAGGGTTGTTACACGAACAATATTCAAAGCCCCCTGGATTTCAATTATACTTTATTTATTATCTTAGCTGCTCTACCGTTTGCAATGCCTAGTAATCGTCTACACATTGCCGGCTTCTGCTTTAATGGGTGTGAAGTATCTAATATGATGCATTTTGTCATTTAATATTAGCTTTACTATGCAAAACACAGCTAAATCTTGACAAGGCCCATAAAAACCTATCCTAAATGAACCATTATACCGTATGCTGTCAACGTAAACAACAACAACAAAAAATATGGTGCCACTCCACAAAGCTTGCAGAAGCAGCAGAAAACACACAGTAATGGAATTTCCAAAAAAGAGTCTACAACTACATATCATTTACTCCATGGCATTTAGCACTATTGTAAACAACCAGTCACAATATGAGGTGATGCTAACTGGGGAAATGGCAACAATTAAAGCTCTCTCTGCCAGGTAATTTTTGAACACTTACAGGGGATTAAATTGTTAACAAGACCTGTATTTTTTTTTTGCTTTCTGTAAGTTTAGCAAATAGAGAAACAGAGGTGCATGCGAGACTGTAAACAAGGCAAATTGCAACTCTTGCTGTAACAGAGTCATAAATCTCAGACCCTGGCAGTACCTTGTAGTGATTGTTAATCACAAACCCCGGGGCTCTTGATAAGTGGCTTGGTCATGATCCTTGGGGGCCTGCGATTCTTTACAAGGGTTCCAAAACATAGGGCTGTGAACCTGCTGCACTGGAATTATGGGACAGAGTAAGATCTGGGATATTGGCATCCAACAAGGCCCTGTAGGGGAAAGGGTGTTCCCTTGAATAGACTGTATGTCCAGATTGTGATGCAAGTAATAAATAAACAGATTGAGCTTCCTTGTCCAAGAGCTGCTGAAATCCTCCAGTAACATATACAAATGCATGTGGGGATCAGGTATAGAACCAGGCCTTGAAGCCAGGGCAATGCTATGGTAACTTGCCAGATGTTAGAAACCATGCCACCTAAATAGTTATTGTGCTGACATATTCTGTGTCCAATGAAACACATCTCCCTCTCTCCCCACCTCCACCATGGAGCAGCCTCTTTTTGTCTTCGGGCTAATAACCAAATCACTCAAGTATAAAAGTGACATTACTTCCTTTCTTGTTTGTTTTCTTTATCATGATACCAGGGATTGAATTCCCACTTTTTGCTTGCTGGGCAGTAAGTGTTCTACCACTTGAGCAATGGCCACAGGCTTTTGATACTCTAGTTTGCTTTTCTGTATTCAGTCCTGTGCTTAAGCCCTGACCAGGAAGAGAAAAATCACAATCCTCCTATCTTTGTCTCCTAAGTTCCTAAAGAAAAAGTGAGCCCTTTAGTATGGTCTTGTTTGTGATCATTCAAGTAAATGCCCAAAAGTGGGATTGCTAGGTCATACATCCCATGGTTTCCCTTATTTGCAATAACTAGTATATGTCTGAGACAAGCAGAAATGGTCAGACAAGTTGATATTAGGCAAAATGAACCCCAAGAAAAGGACTCAAATGGTTTTTCTTTCTAACATATTTATAAGATGATTTTTTGTTGCTTTGTATGTCCCTCCCCCACAGAATAACCCCTGTTTTCACAGTGTTTGATGTTGGTATAATTTGTGGAGGGGAAAGAAAAAAAATTGTTTAACTAGGGATACAGGTGGACCCATTGCAACAATGAAAGGTACAAGTCGTTATGTCGAAAAACGAACTTTACAACTTTGGTGGGGCGGGGAGATGGGAGGGCAGGGATGGTAAGGGGAAACAAAGGAGGAGGCAACAATGCTTGATAAGAAATGTACTTATTACCTTGCTCATGTAATTGTAACCCCTCTGTATGGTATTTTCACAATAAAAAAATTAATAAAAAATTTAAAAAAAAGAAAAATCTAGCACCACCATTCCCAGCCTGCTTCTTTTGCTTAACTTAATATTTAACTGAGCTTCAGGTTGCTTTATATTTGTTTGTTTGCTTGTTTATTTGTCTGGGGCCAGTACTGGGGCTTGAGCTCTGTGCCACAATGCTCTTAGTTCAGTTGCTCACAGCAGGCATTCTATTACTTAATCCATACTATTAGTTCTAGCTTCTAGTTAATTGGAGAAAAGAGTCTTACATTTTTCTTCTTGAGATGCATTTGGATCTTGATTCTCAGATCAGCTTCCTGAGTAGCTGGGATTATAAGCATGAGCCACACATTCGTGGTGAGTTTCAGTTTTGATTTTGCCTGTATCTTGTTATTTTCCTCCTCATTTGAAATAGAAATGATTGCTCTGTGGCCAACTCACCATTATATCTTAGAACTTTGAAACCTCCTTTGCACTTTTACAGGGGTTTATATATAGATTCCCCCTGACTTTTGGGCACTACTTCCACAATTAAGACTTTGAAGACTCCCAAGAGTCAACTTAATAAAACAGGGACCAGGTCAAGATTCTATGTATTAGATAAGTGTCTGCCAAAGGTCATGTGTTAATGAATTGAACTCCAGATAGGGACACTACTGGGAGCCTCAGAGACAGCACCCAGGTCCTGAGATCAAGCCCCATGTCTGAGAAATATAATAATAATTTAATATTTTTCTAATAATTGGTGTTTGAAGCAACAGATATCAGTAACCAAATAGCAAATTTGACAACATGATTCATTACTTTAATAGAGTAAGTATATATTGAACTCTAAAATATTAAGCAATCATCTTGAGCACACAGTGAAAATTGACAGTATCCTAGGATAAATGTCAACTTCTGCATTGTATAGGTCATTATTTTGACAAAGAAGTATTTTGAAGTAAATATCATTGTCATTAATGTTGTAAAAAGCTGCCATATGACAAAAACTCTTTAAAAATATGTATTTTGGTTTGTTTTAAGCAAGTGTACAAATAACAGTAGTCAATCAACAATCATAATAAAAAACATAAAAACAATTATAATAAAAGCTTGATATATACATAATTACAATTAAAATTTATATAGAGGTATATATACACACATACATATATATAGTGTTTCATACATACCTCTATATAAAGTTATATTGTGTGTGATGTGTGTGTATGCATACATATGTATCAACTTGTTAGACAGGGCAAAAAAATTAGGAAATAAATACAAAGCCTAAATGTTTCTACTAGAGAAACAAAAGACTAAATGAGTGTTAACTAAATATATCCCTGAAGTCATCTTTTACATAACATTTCAAACTGTCCTTATCTTTTTCTATTTTATAATATCAAGCTTTTCATCCTGATTGGACTTAGTTTATGCTCAAATTACTGTGTGATGATGCAAATTATTCATTAATGGAATCAGTTAGGCCTTTTCACTAAACTTTACCACCTAACCTTTAGCAGTCTTTGCTTTTAAAAAACTGATATGTTAATCATCTGTAAATTCATCTATACCTTTCTTCCCAGAAGTATATTTCACTCTCTCTTGAGCCACAACAATCCCTCAGCAGACGGTAAACATGTTCCAGTGGACAGAGTCATGCAGACACCAATAAATGCACCACCTGAGTGGATGCATGCTAATTTTCCTGAGAGGCACTGGGTCCTGGGGCTTTTCTGGAGAAGGATAATTTGCTTTGTGGCATTATAAAAGCAAACTCTTCCTTCATCTACAATCTACATGGAGACTCTGCCTTAGCTCATTCCACATATACCTTAGAGTACATTCATAACCAGCACTGATACCTTTCCATAGTTCAACCATCTCTGTGTTGTACTTTTTGACTATGAAGTAGCTATGACAGACCAGCTGGGGATATCTTTTGCCCCTTCCCTCTATTCTTTCTAGTCCTCTTCACTTCCTCTTCTTCTTTCTCCCTTTCCCTTCTCCTCCTTCTTCTTGGCAATTCTCTAAGGAAATAAGGATGGTACATCAAGCACTCCCAGAAGCACCAAGTAATAGTCTCCAAGATGGGTAAAAGAAAAAGTGACCACATCTATTCAAGTAAAATCTCTAGCTGAACTTCAGAAAATTTTCTGGGGAGAACGTTTTGTAATGATTTACAGCTTTATATATAATCCACCTCTTCCTTTAAGGGAATATGTTAGCTATAAACAACAAAGAAGATATATATATATATATATATATATATATATATATATATATATTTACCTTACATTTATTATTAAATATACATGTAATTAATAATAACATATTGATATTCCAACAATTAATAATAACATATATATTTACAGATCAGTTCTTATGAATAAGTATCACCCACAATATTTCATATATGTTGATTTTATTTATTCCTCAGAGTGATTCTATGATATCAAATTTATCAGACTATCTTCATTTTTCAACTGAGGAAAATGAGGCACAAAATGAGCAAGTACTTGTCAAATGCAAATAGAGGCAGAATAAAAAGAAGAGCTATACAAATTAGGATTCAGAGATTGTATTTCAAACTTGATGATTTCTATATCTATCAAAATTAAGACATTAATGAGATGCCGATGGTGTTCAAAGGGTTCTGAGATGCATCCATTAGTATCATGTACCTTGTTCTCTAATATAGCATTTTCATCCTAAGCCACATACTATTGTCTTTAGTTGAGACCTCTTGGTATTAGGACTTCAGTTGTTCAGAGTGAGGGTCACCATTGTGCAAACTAGTTAGTAGTACTGATTCCTCTAAGGCGATGTTGAGTTGATATAAGCAAAGGCCTAAGCTTTTTTAAATGGGACATGTTAAGTTTAAATCCAGGATTACCTTGTCTGGTATATTTGGAGGCCTACTGGCCTCACTAAGCATTATTTCTTCTTTGAAAAATATTGTAGTGCTATTGTATTAGTAGTAGTGACTCCACATTTGTGATGAATAATTGGATATCATATAGAAAGAAGCTCAATAAATTTTGTATGACTCATTAAGTGCCAAATACTTTTAAAAAATGAAACACTTCGGGGATGCAATTGCAGAATAATTTGCGAAGATTACACGATGACAAAGATTTCAGAAAATAATTCACATTAAAGTGATTTACTGTTTAAATTTATTTTAGGAATAGCCAAACACAACTCTCATACTCATCTCGAGTACATTTATTACAAAAAGCCAGCATGATGTTCCCATTTGTTAGCTTTCAGACATCATATAGTTCAGTGTTTTATACATCTTAATATATTCAGGAAAGCCCAAGAGAAATCGGTGAAAGTTCAAAGAAACCAAATGCAATAAAAGAAAGCCACTCTTATAAAGTACTCAGGGAAGAGGGGTTATTGATTCAGCACCACCCCGGCTGTGCCCTGTGATTCCAAGGTAACTTCCATCAGAACATAAAACAATACCTACTTCAGAAGCCACAGAAGCCTGGGAGGGGACTAGAAGCCGGAAGTAGCACAAGTCCTTTGGGGATATCAGCATGCACACAGTCTACAAAACAAATAGAATATCTAACTAGCTTTGCCCAACTAATCTAATGTTATGTTCATCTCCCTAACAAACACAAATTAAGTCAGGGTCAAACCTGTGATATGCAAACATTATAGGCATCTGTCTGTTTTGAAAGAGGTGTTTTGTGGGTTATTTTTTTCATGTCAGATATGGCTTAGAGGCACCCCCAGTAATAGTTACTTTATCTGATTGTTCCATGGCTAGCTGAAGAGAAGACATAAATCTATTAAAATATAAACTTTGAATACAAGTACATCTGAAGTTTTATTTTGAAAATGCAGTTTTTGAACACGAGTTGATTTTGAATTTTTATATTGAAGGATCACAGGAGTAATAATTTCTCGTCATTTTCTGCACCAGATTGTTCTTCTTGTGCTGCAACAAGGCTCAAAATTACCCTGATAACTACTTACTTACACCTAATGGCTGTAAAACAGTTAGGTTGTTTTTTATGACATAATCAATACTGACTTAGTTCCTAAGCATTCCTGGAGTTGATTCTCAAAGTCTGTTTTCTTATAACACTTTGAGGAGTTAAAATTTGCATTCTTCTTTGATTTAAGCAATATCCACATATAAGGTTCTTTATTTTTTTGTCATGTAGGATTTCCAGATTGTAGCTAAAGTTTATCCTGTTTAATGATATAAATGTTAGTGATAAGAATTACTAGAAAGTCAGGCTGTTAGGGAACTGAGCCTAATATAACTTGGAGATGGTTAGATTTATGCAAATGTTCACTTTCTCTTCCATGGTTCTTTTCTAACAAATTTTCCTATCACCTTTATATCTTGCCTGAATTCTTCTCTTGCCAGATACAAGGACCTGAAGTGTACTTAGCATCCCTAAATTTCTGGTAAGGTTAGCAAAGCATTAGAGTGAGGAAATTAAATAATCTACATCATTAAAGCTTATATCATTATTTAAGGCTTACTAGCATGCACAGGTATCTAGGAAGAATGAAAATAAGGCTCAGAAAATGAGAAAGTCCTTCTGGGATTTTAGTACTAGGCTTCATACAATTAAAAATAATTGTTAATAACTAAGTTGTACTTATTTGAAAATATTTAACATGTTTTTGGTCAAGGGGCTTGAATTCAGGGCCTTGAACATTTTTTTGCTCAAGGCTAGCACTCTACCACTTGGAGCTACAATGCCTCGTCTGTTTTCTGGTGATTAATTGGAGATAAGAATCTTATAGCCTTTCCTGCCAAGGCTGGCTTTGAACCACAATCCTCAGATCTCAGGCTCCTGAGTAGCTAGGCTTACAGGAATGAGCCACTGTCTTTCAGCATTCAACATTTATAAGTAATTTAATTATAGAAATAACCAAATACATGTTTACTATATATCCAAATAATTGAATGTTTAGCATATAAAGTATTTCAGGAGATTTTTAGTTTAAATGAAACTAGAATGTCTTTTCCATAATTGAATATATTATAAGATATTAAGCTATAAATTTTAACAGAAATCCAGAGAGTAAATTCTTTTTTTAAATTTTATTTTATTTTATTTTTTGTGAACATACTGTACAGAGGGGTTACAATTACATGGGCAGGATAATGCGTACATTTCTTATCAAGCATTGCAGCCTCCTCCTTTGTTTAC
>NW_012267313.1:11372082-11388498 GCF_000151885.1 Dipodomys ordii | reverse complement strand
CTGAGAAAAACGTGTATTCTGATGCTGCTGGGTGAAATGTTCGGTAGATGTCTGTTAAGTCTAGTTGATCTATGCAGCTGTTTAGATCTGTGGTTTCTCTGTTGAGTTTTTGACGAGTTGATCTATCTGGTGGGGAGAGTGGTGTGTTAAAATCCCCAACAATTAATGTCTTTGGATCTATATGGGATTTGAGGGAAAGTGGTGCTTCTTGGATAAATTCGGGTGCTCCATTGTTTGGCGAATAGATATTTAGAATTGCAATATCCTCCTGAAGGAGAGATCCCTTAATTAGTATGTAGAGACCTTCTTTATCTCTTCTCATGAATTTTAATTTGAAGTTTATTTTATCTGATATTAGGATTGCAACTCCCGCCTGTTTATGGGGGCCATTTGCTTGGTAGATTTTGTTCCATCCTTTAACATTGAAAATGTGTTTCTTTTTACCGGCAAGATGTGACTCCTGAAGGCAGCAGATAGAAGGGTCTTATTTTTTAATCCAACTAGACAGTCTATGTCGCTTAATTGGAGAGTTAATTCCGTTAACGTTAAGAGATAGGACTGAGAGGTATTTTGGAGTTCGTGCCATGTTATCCACCTTCTTGAGAGCTGCGAAAACTGGGTTCTTCCTATGGTTCTTGGATTCTCAGTTTGGGTGCAGTTTCTTGGCCTCTATTGTGGTCTTGTTGGTTTTCTATGTGTAGGACATCTTTAAGAATCTTTTGTAGGGCTGGTTTGGTGGAGATGTATTGTTTCAATTTTTCCTTGAAATGGAAGGTTTTTATTTGGCCTTCAGTTATGAAGGAGAGTTTAGCTGGGTACAGTATTCTTGGTTGATAGGTGTTTGTTTTTAGGGCATGGCATACATCATTCCAGGCTATATATCTGTCATATTTCTTGGACTTGTCTTGGATGGTTGTATGTTCTTTCTCTATAATATCTAGGCTGTCTTCAATCCCTGAGATTTGATCTTCTGCATGGTCTAACCTGCTGTCAAGACTTTCTTCTTTGTTTTTTGTCTCTTTTCCTTCTAATTGCTCAGCTTTGATGGCTTCAAATTCTTTGTTGAAGCTCTGTTTTAGATCTTGTATGAATTTCTTTACATCCTTAATTTGGTGTCAGTGTTTATTCTCAAATCACTTAGTTGATTGGTTATGGTTTCCTTGGACTCCCATTCCTTCTGTTGGGTTCCATTCAGCATTCCCTTTGTGGTCTCCCTGACTTCCTTCAGCTCTTTGTTAATGGATACCATGAATGCCTTTAGTGATCTTTGTGTATTCTCTACCTGGTTTCTCAATTCCTGTATTACTCTTTGATTAGCTTCCTCCCATTTGTGGGATTCCTGTAGCTCTCTTTGAGTGTTCTCAGCCTGCTCATGCCATTCCTGCCTTTCTCTTTGAGTATTCTCAAGCTGCTCATGAAAATCCTGTATCAGTTTTTGAGTAGCTTCCTCACACTTATGATAGTCCTGTATAAACTTTTGGATTGCCTCCTCTCTCTCCCTATCACGCTCATACAGATTCCTTTGTACGTTTTCAATCTTTTCATTTATCATGTTTGCCAGCAGTGTTTGTAGAGCTATTTGGGAACTCTCCTCTGGATTATTCATTATCTGTTCTGTCCCCTGATTATTAAGATTGGGAATTGAGATACCCGGATTTGCCATTTTTCTTGTGTTTTTCTGGCTTACTCTGCCCATTTGAGATGAAAATAGCACCAGTTTTGTGCTAGAACACTATCTTAAGGCAAGCATCAACCAAAGTCTGAATTTGCACAGTCAATAGTCTACAGATACAATCTAGTTCAACACATACATCTATTCAACATCAAACAACTATATATTAATGGGCTACGAACCGCAAAGAAGAATTTAGAAAACCAGAAATTATTAGGGTTAGGGACAGATGCGGGTAAAAAATAGGAATAGATTGATGTGGGAAGGCACAGGGAGAGTTACCTAAATCCTAATCTCAAAGCAGGAAATAGGTTGGGTAGGATGAAAGTAGAGAGAGAGAGAAAAAAAGAAGAAAGGGAAAGGGAAAAGAAAAGAGATCAGAAAAAATAGAAAAGTAAAAATTAATAATATTTTGCAGTATCGAAAACAATCTATTTAGAGAAGAACGTGAATATATTGAGAGAAGGGGAGGGATATAAAGGAGATGTGGAAAACTTAAAAATAAAAATGCTTAAAATATTATATAGGTATAAAGAGGTAGTACTGCTATTAAAGAATTTAAGTCTCAGAGGTTTTGAATTGAGTAATAAATTTGTGGATTAAGTGTGTACACAATGGGGGATAGGGTCTAATAGTCAACTACTGGTTTATCTGAGGATGTGCAGGACAAGAATTAAGTCACATAAAGAAGAATGAAAGAGAGGAAAAGGTGAAAAGGATAAGAAAGGAAGAAAAAAAGATCAGAAGTTCAGTAGACCTAAACAAAAAGATAATTAAAAAAGAAAAAAGGAGAAAGAAAACAAGAAAGAAAGAAAAACACACTCTTACGTATCCCTAAAATAAAAATTATAAGAGGAAAAAAAGTTACTGGAAAACAATTTTTTTTCAAAAAAGGCAAAAATTAAAGATTAAAAAAGTTTTAGAAAAAAAAAATTTTATATATAATGTACCAAAAAAAGAAAAAGGAAAAGAAGAAGAAGAAAAAGTTCTTTGATTTTTTGGGGGAGGGGTGGGAAAAATCCTGTATCTCCCTTGTGTCCGTACCCAGCCTCTTGTTGGAGTCTCTGGTCTGCTTGTGGTCCTGTGGTTTGGTTGGTTTGTTAAGTCAGTTTGTTCGAACAGGCAGAAAAATGCTCTGCTTTACCCAGGATTTTGTGATCCTCTTCCCAGGCTAGTTCAATGGGAGGCAGATCTGCTTTGAGTATCACAAAAGGGGGGGATGCAGTGATGAGGCTAGGTTCTGGGTAGAGTTGAGGCCTTTCAACAAACAATAGCTTTTCCCGGGGGCTAGTTTGTGAAAAACTCACAGAGCCCAGCCTGGAGCCATTCTCAGGGATTCTGTTTACTGAATTTCAATTGATTGTGGAGGCTGCTAGAGGGAGGGGCAGCCTCTGGCTCTGATTACCCAGTGAGGACAGCCACTCCAATGGCTGGCGCCTGAGCTAGGTGACTTTTCCCTGGGTGGAGCTGAGTCTAGCAGGTCACGCCGCCTTTAAGTTCTTGTGACTTTCTAAATGACTCGTTTTATTCCAAGGCTTGAGTTGGAGCTAGCAGCTCCCCCGAGCTTTGTCGGTATCCAAGATGGAGATCACTGGTGCTGGGGCGGGAGGGGTAGCCTTCCCTCCTCTGCTCCCTGAGAAGGAGTGAGGACGTCGGGCTTCTACTCACGCCGAGTCTTGGATCCTGGGTCGTCTCTGGTCTGCGTACTGCAGGATGAAGCTGTCTGCTCCTTGTTGGTTCTTGCTGGTGTTGAGTAGAATCTGCTTGCCCGCTGCATCTGGCTCCTTTGTCCCGGACTCTCTGTGGCTCAGGTATGGCACCTGCGATCGCTGCCGCCACCGCTGCCACCGCCACAGCAGCTGCTGGCAAGAGCTGAGATGTGTCTCCTTGCCTGGATTTTCCCTCTCTGGCCTGACTCTCTGTCTTGTGATGGCACACTTGGTGTGATTCTCTGGCTTAGGACCGTTCACTGGAACTCTAAAACTGCTTTCTATGCGAGAGCTTGTTTAGACTACAGCTTCTCCTCCACCATCTTCCCGGAACTCGGAGAGAGTAAATTCTTTTACTAGTATTTTTTTGGGGGGTCAGCCATGGGGCTTGAACTCTGGGTGGGCGCTGTCCCTCAGCTCTTCAGCTCAAAGCTAGTGCTCTACCACTTGAGCTACAGCACCACTTCTGGTTTTCTGGTGGTTACTTGGAGATTAGAGTCTCAATGGCTTTCCTGCCCTGGCTTGTTTTGAACCGAAGTCCTCAGATCTCAGCCTCCTGAGTAGCTAGGATTACAGGTGTGAGCCACTGGCACTTGGCTTGACTAATACTTTTATGGTTAAACATTATATAAAGAATGACTAAACTGACTATTTAGTCATTTTTCAAGTTCTAGGATGATTTAAAAAATACAGTCAGGTATGTGTTTGGTATTAAGCTTTCCAAATGTTGAATCTGAGTCTAAAATAACTCAACATGTATTTGACAAGCCTTGAGTCCAAAGCCAAACCTCCAGACAGGTAAAACATGGACATTCACAGGGTTTCACCTTCTTAGTTCTCCTTCTTCTTCCCCATTTTCTTAATCACATCCCTACATCTTCTCTCCCATTTCTATGCAATGCTATCCTAAAGCTTTCTTAAGGAGCACAAGAGTTAGAGGTTTATGGTGGGAGGTGGGCGGGGGAGAAAGGAAGTTGCAATGGCCAGGAACAAGCATTGTATGAGTCTCCATAAGAAGAGAAGGATGTTTGGTATAAAGGGTCAGAATCATAGAGGGTGAGGTGGGTGGCCTCATGGATGGGCAGCCTGCCAGGAGCCTTAGTCATGGTGAGTAGAGCATCTATGAAAAGGAAGGACATAGCATGTGTTAGGAAAACGGAAGGAGGAAGAACAAGCTGGACTAGACTCTAAACAGGTAAGGACTGTTTATTGAGGTACAGCAGCAAGGGGCAGCAAGGTTTCCATGGGATGATGGGTGAACAAGGAAGTGGGATGGAGTTTGGCTTTTATGGGGTCTGAGCCAGGAGACAGAGGCTAGCAAAAAGGCTTTTAGGGCTGGAGATGCAGCACTTTGAGTTAGGCCCACTGTGGAATATTTGCAGCCAGGCTTAGGTCAGACTGTCCTGCTGTCTAGCTGAGGTCCATATGGACCTGGGATAAGAGGGTGGGAGTCAATCCTTCAGCATGAAGAGAAGTCTGTGTGGGTGAGAAGATTCCCAGTGGAAGATTAACTGATAGGAGTCCCAGTGCCCAAGCAAGGTGAAGATGGATTCATTTCAGAAGCAACAAGGGACCCTGTATGGGGAGTCAGATCCTAAGATAAACAAGGAGACCACCTATATGCAGATGAGAACAGCACAGGATTTTAAAGCATAAGACACATAAAAAGGGCTTTCTCCAACCCTTTGATTAATATGTGTAAAATATTTCCTCTGCTCCCTTGACTAACATTTGTAAAACAGATATTTTTCTCTCCCTTTCCAAAAATGTGTCTCTTGTATTTTTTTAATTTATGTGAAAATTTTTCACTAAGAACTTTTTACATTAAGACAATTTAAGGAATGGGTGATACAAAGAGAAATCAGGAAACTTAACTGTGCTCTTCTGAGTTGTTTATTGAATGTTTCCATAAAATGAACTTAGTCTTTCTTATGTTTCCTTGCTCATACAATTGAATTGAATGCTTTTTTTCCTTGTTCAATCTGTGAAAATTCTAAGGAATCAATATGTAGGTATACTATATATTACATAGCAATTCCCCACTTTGGGAAACATTTTACCACTGTGGAGATTAATACAATTACTGACTTTAGAATGATGAGCAATTTAGAATATCTACAACCAATCAGTCCTCTCATCATCACTGAAGTACATCCATAGCTTTGTTGAATAAGCAGAGTGAAAGAGAAAGGCTTTGACCTGTGTGTGTGTGTGTGTGTGTGTGTGTGTGTGTGTGTGTGTGTACGCGTGCGTGAGCATGCGTGTGCGTGCTCAGACATACCAGTCCTGGGAATTGAACTCAGGGCCTTGGTGCTGCCCTTGAGCTTTTTGCTGAAGACTGGAGCTCTACTACTAGAGCCACAGCTCCACTTCCAGTTTTTTGGTGGCATAGCTCACCATTCCCTGTCTGATCTACCAGTTGATATGCCACAGACAATATCTAACCCTATGCACATGTGCTTTGCTAGACTGAAAACTTGTTCACAGAAATTGAATTGGAATTTTGGTAGTGGAGGCATTATCTCTTCATGTCAGTCTAGACCAATCCCTACTTCATCCCAGACATAATTTATGCATTTATATATTGGCATGACTCTGGTAGATGTCAGAGTTTGCTCATGATTTAACACAACTGCCAAAGTGACAAAACTTAATAAACTATAGGAAATTAAGCCTGCTGCTAAAATGAGTTGAGTAATTTGAAACTATATATTATCGAGCATATCTGTAAGTTGGTGACAATTATGTTCACTGATTACTGAATCACAAAAGAATGAGTGCATGAGAAAATAACATGCTGTGTGTTACTACTTCTGGACTCCCCATAGGAAAGCATCAATAATTTTTTGCCAGCAGGATTGTTGTAAAAGCAAAAGGTTAATCCAGCTGCCCCCAAGTCAAATCATAGGGAGATGCAAAGACACTCATTCCAAGTGATAGCTGCTGAAATAGAGCTGACACTACATAGTTTGACTCATAAAGTATTAATTACAGGATATAAAATGTTCTGTAATTGAGCCAGTCCACATTTTTCCACTTTTTTTAGTCATTTCAGTGAATAAAACTGAACAAATATTTAGCTAAGACAAGCTTCATTTGCTGGATACCAGTATTATCTATAGAATAATACACATATTTGTATATTATTCTCAAACCCTGAATCATATTAGTTCTATAGATTCTTACAGAAGGCCATACAACTCACATGCATGTTTGCAGATTATATAAACAAGACTAATACCTGCTTCATATTAATCCACTAACTAGAGAGATTATAAAATATTAATTTGCAAAGAACATTGAGCTTTTGGAAGCAAATGAGAAATGAAGACAGCACATAATTATCATTGCTATATATTCTCTTATTTTGATTGAAATTTTTGTCAATAACAAACTGAGCTTATCTGAAAAAATTATATCCATGCTAAACTCTTATTCACTTATTAAGTACCACAATAACACTTCATTTTTCCTTTAATTTGTACATTCTTTGAACTGTTGAATTGCTGAAGAGGAGAACTTCTTTTATTTCATCCTTAGGGATATCCATATAAATTTCACTCCGTGTTTAACCTTTCAATTACAAAAGAAAGAGAGAAATAAATAATGAAAAATAAAGGCTTTCCTAAACTCAAGCAAATTCTAAATGAGATTACTTAGGCTATAAACACCCTTCAAAGTAGTTTGTTCATTTTTATTTACAACATAAAATCATAGAGTACATAACCCAATACACTCTGACTCTAAACAAGTGAAAGATAGTATTCTTCACAGAAGAAAAGTAGGCAAGAGCTTTTACATCTAATCTATTCAGGCAAATAACTTCAGTTCAGAGGGAGAAGGTTGTACTCAAATAGAGTATGGTGTTTACTCTGGTCCCTGTACCAAATCCCCAACATCTAATCACAGTCCAGGCTAACTGTGAGGAATTGTAATTATGATGACTTGAAAGCTTGTTCTGGGAGTGAATGACCTTGATTTCTTTTACCTTTTTTTCTTTTTATTGGTTTATCATAATGAAAGATAATTAACATGGCATGTCATAAAATCCCTGAACAACCACAGCTACAGAATTAGCATTAAAAAGTTCAAGGCATATATTACATTGTAAAATGACTAAGATAGTGATATATTATAATTCACTCCCACTAATGTCTATCTTTAACAATCAGGAATAGAACAAATTGATTTCATTGTTGAAAAGTCCCAGCTATTTCATGGTATTATTTGATGTGTACATATGAATAAGCTCTTAAAAATAGAGGAGAAAGGGAAAATGATTTGCAGCAGTAGACAAGAATAAGCAGTTCAGCAAGTGGTTCAAGATGAGTACAAATATAAATGGTGTCATTATTACCTTTGTCTCTTTATTTTTTTCCTTTAATTTATATTTGTAGAGTAGGAAGGATCCTCAAAAATCATTTCATCAAAGCATGAAGATATAATATAATCAAGATAATTCCAAGAAGCAGTATTCACTGGTGACATTTGTCAGAAGGCCAGTCATTGTTTTGTCTTCTTGACCATGGAAGAGTGAGGCATGTTTCACCTCTACAAACTCATTAAATTGTCACATTTTAAAAGCACCAGCCCACAATCTCTTTTTCATGATCATACTTCCTCTTGTCTCTGCTATGGGCTCTATCATATCTCCCCCACAACAATATTGATTGAAGTCATAACCCTCAGTACCTCAGACTGTAACCAGAATTTGTAGGGAAAAAACAAAGGAGGGGGTAACAATGCTCGATAGGAAATGTGTCCATTACCTTACTCATGTAACTGTAACCCCTCTGTAGAGTATCTTTACAAAATGTGTGTGTGTGTGTGTGTGTGTGTGTGTGTAAGAAATTAGGAGAGTATCTCCTAATTTATTGTCACTAGCATCTTGATAAGAGGATATTTAGAGGTACCCAGAAAGACACCAGAAACTCAGAAAAACGTATTCACAGACAGGACCATATTTACACACAACAAGAGGACATCCAACACACCCAGAACTTCATAGAAATTTATTTTGTCATAGCTCTGTAGGCTAGTTCTCAGCTGTCAAGCCTCCAGAGCTATGATTAAAATGTCTTCTGTGAGAAACACATAGTCTTCAGTATTTTGTTATTGCAGCCTAGAAAACTAATGAAGAATATTACAGGCAACTCTTGGTGTAGTAAATGTGTGTGCTTCCTCCACTAAGGATATTATTAATACGATGAAATGTTTATTTAAGTCAAGAGTCAATGAGATTAAGTAATTTTTTTTGAAAAAGATCCTCAGAAATTATATCATCTGGGGCTGAGAAAGTGGCCTAGTGATAAGAGTGCTTGCCTGGCACGCATGAAGCCCTGGGTTCGATACCTCAGTACCACATAAACATTAAAAAAAAAACTGGAAGTGGTGCTGTGGCTCATGGTACAGTGCTAGCCTTGAACACAGAGAGGTTCAGGGACAGTGCCCAGGCCCTGAGTTCAATCTCTTGGACTGTCAAAAAAAATCATCTGATGACTAAAATGGAAAGGAAGTTCAACTTACAATGAAACTCAAATGATGGTCCTTTCTTTGACAAATTATTCTAAGAAGAACTCTATTCATCCAAGGGAAATAACTTCTAGATTATAGCAGCAGTTTTAGCCCTTTGTCCAAACATGCCTTTTCCTGAGTGTATAAAGCAAATCACTAGTGAGCACATCAATTGGTTTAGGTCTGCTTGGTC
Organism: Dipodomys ordii; assembly: GCF_000151885.1. NCBI lineage: Eukaryota > Metazoa > Chordata > Mammalia > Rodentia > Heteromyidae > Dipodomys > Dipodomys ordii. The sequence continues at coordinate 11,379,410 of NW_012267313.1, read as the reverse complement.
CGAAGAGATTAACATCCTAATTCTTACTGTTAGATGCATAATACTTTAAGGAATTCTCAATGGTTGGAAAGAACAAATCAAACTAAACAACCACAGGAAAAGAATGACATTGATTATTCAATACAAGAGCTGGGCTATTTTGCAGGTGAGGTGATGGTGGACTGATCTTAATGCAGGAAAAAAATGCTAAGAGGTTTTCAGAATCCATCCAGTCCAGCCAAAAAATTTCTTTGAAGGAAAATGTTCAACATACAATTCTTTGTTTGTGTGTGTGTGTGTGTGTGTGTGTGTGTTTAAGGTCTTTAATACAGACAATACAAAGAAATATAACATTTAATTTTTCTCCTTCGTGAGAGTTTAGTGGAAAATCTAGAAAAATAATCAATTATTATACAATGCAACTTTGTTCCCTAACTGATCAGGCTCAATGAATGTAGTTTTGTGTTTAGTTGTTTGGCTATACTATCTTCTTTCATATTGACAGTGTTTCTCTAAGGCAAGTATTGCTATCCTCTTTTTTTGATTTTTAAACAAAGAACTTCCCATTCTACAAAACAGTATATGAGTATACTGTGTCTGACTGTGTCTGAGTATAAGGTGTCTGAAAACATTGTCACCCATCCCTCCTAACCTATCCCTTCTCTCACTATTTTTTAAAATTCAGATTAGGTGTTTACATAAATTTTACATATTTCACAGTATTGTGGAATAGTGATACTTAGTTAAAGTCACAAACACATACCATTCTTACACTAAGTGTCTAAGATTTTTCAGTATAAGACACCAATATTTTCAATTTAGAGATGATATTCTAGCAAGTTCTTAGGCTTGGAGAAGACAAGTACTGGAATTGTGAGGAAAAACATTAATAGAAACATGACCCCAAGGAGCAGCAGGAATGGAATAAAGAGATCTCAAGCTCTCTTGGAGACAGTACTAGCTAGGAAAGCATGTTATCACAATAGCTACCCATCACAATTTTCTAAGATTGTATAAATTAAGAGTTCTCATAGAATTGACAAGAGTAAGGGAAGGTGATCTCAAATGGAAGACAGAGTGTTTTCTACAAATAGAACACATAGATTATCAAGGGATTAACCCACAAAGTAAGATATAGAACTCTATTTGCATCTCATTTTTCTAGAGTAGGCTATAATTGTTACATATGATTGCTACTCATACCTCAAACTCAAAGTCTTAGGACCATTTGTCATATTGTTCCTCCAAGGTGTCATTTTACAACTTTTTCCTACGTATAAATGTGAATTGTACAATTTTGTGTATGTGTGTAGGCAGATCCTGGGGCCTGAGCGCTGTCCCTGAGCTGTTTGCTCAATGCTAGCACTTGAGTCATAACCCTACTTTTGGCTTTTTTGTTGTTGTTTTGGCTAATTGGAGATAAGAGTCGCAGGGACTTTCCTGTCCAGGCTAGCCTTAAACTATGATCTCCAGATCTCAGCCTTTTGACTTGGTAGGCTAATAAGCATGAGCCACTGACACTCAGCATCAATTGTCCTATTCTTGCTCCATGTTTTTAAGTCTGTTCGTTTTTTTTTCTACTATTGACTTACAGAATCCAAGCTCTGTCGTCTACTACCATAAATATCATGAAATCAATTGTTTCTATCCATTAAAATAGAGTGTACTCACACACTGGCATACAGGGTTATACAACTAACTTAAAGATAATAAAAACAATAGATTAATTTTAAAAATAGCTTCTGTCTTGTCAATAGTTCTTTTTGCTGTCCTTACTCCAACTTCTTATCTATAAAAATACCTTTTTCTTTGCATAATTTTGATGACCTTTATTTTAATTATTGTTACTTTTAATATCTAATCCTAGCTACGTGGAAGCTCTAGATGAAATTCTACTTTGACAACATGTTAACTGCCATTGAATGCAAACAAGTTATTGAACTTTAATGAACTTCAGTTATTTCATTAATTCTCACAAGAATCATGTATTAAATCCCTACTGTGAGCCAGACTATTCTTTTAAATATGCAGGAAAAAGAAGTGAATGAAGTAGAAGAGATTCTTTTCAAGAAGCTTATATTTTGACATGGAAAACTCTCATCTGAGAATTCACATGCCCAACCTGAGCCTCACTGGACACTGCAAAGATTCAATGCTAAATAGTGAATAAAAAAATGTAACATAGACCCAAACACCAAGCAGCTCATTAATGTTAACATTAACAAGCTGACTAATAAACATTTTTCAATGAGGAAAAAAGTGATAAAACTTGTATATTACATGAACAATGTCATCACTTCCTCTGAGAAGAACCTTCAGTCTCTAGTTTTGTGAATATTAAATTGAGAAGTATAGCCTAGAGCTTGAGCTCTGTGCCTTCTGGGAACTGAATGTTTGTGCTACCCCAAACTCAAATGTTGAAGCTAAATCATTGATATGATACTTTTTAGGGATGGGAGCCTCATCCTGAATAAGATAAGAACTGACCAAGGAGAGCTAGTTCATTCTCTTGGCTCTCTGACACAGGAGTCTACCTTGAGAACATGGTCTTCAAAACTAAAGGTAAACACTGGCCAAACATTAGATTTATAGCCATCTTTATTGGGCCTTTCTAGCCTCCAGAACTGTGATAAATAAATCTTCAAAGGTTCTTAAAAATGTAATTTCAAGATCATTGCTCTTATTCTTTACTTGCAATTGCACTACCACCATGAAGTTAGTCTCAAAAAATCAATTTGTTCCAACCCCAAATGACAGAAACAAAGCAGAGATATATAGTTCTCAGCGCAGACACAAGAAGCTTCACTTAAAATAAATTTTAAAAATCATCGCTCCATATTTCATTAGTCTATCTATCTTATAATACGCTAGTTAATGGATATGCATAGCTTTCAGAATAGAACAAAATTTTATTGAAGTCATTACAGATTGAACCTATCAAACTGATGTATTCTCTTCTACCAATTTAGGATTTGCAAGAACATACTCATTATCATGAATTATAAAAGCAAAGTAAAAATATCTCTTTTAGATTTTTAAGCAAGATACATATGTGAAAACGATCAGTTTCTCCTAGGATTTAGACCCCCCCAGTGGAGAGGATCCAACTCTAAGTCTCTATCATTTAGTGCCTTCAAGATGGTAAAGGAATGTCAACATACAGTTGCAATTTCGGTGCAGAATGTGTGTTAGCATAGGCTGAGTTTATCAAATAAAAAAATTAATTAGTGTCTATCACTTTATAGGAGCTTCTTAACTTACGCCTCTTTTTTTTTTTATTTTTGTCTGTCATGGGGCTTGAACTTAGGGCCTGGAAGCTGTCCCTGAGCTCTTTTGTTCAAGGCTTGAACTCTACCCCTCTGAGCCACAGCACCTTACAGTTTTTGAGTGGTTAATTGGAAATAAGAGTGTTAGAGTTTCACAGGGACCTTTCTGCCCCAGCTGGCTTTGATTCACGAACTTCATATCTCAGTCTCCTGAGTAGCTAGGATTACAGGTGTGAGCAAAGGGTTCCCGGTAGCCACTATCTATCTATCTATCTATCTATCTATCTATCTATCTATCTATCTATCTATCTATCATCTATCTATCAATCAAATCTTACTGTTTATGGAGTATTTCACTCTTCTGATGGTTTCCTAAGAAGTATGTGAACATAAAAAAGAGCACCTCTCCTTCATTAGCTATGCCAGCCACAAATTAAAAATTTAAATAAAAAGACCTCAGATAGAAAAATAATGTTGTTTCCAACATATTTATAAGATGATTTCTTTGTTGCTTTGTATGTCCCTCCCCCAAAGTATAAGCCTTGCTTTCACTGTATTTGATGCTGACATAATTTTGGAGGGGAAGGGAAAAAACAAATTGTTTAAATAGGGTTACAGGTGGACCCAGTACAACAATGAGATGTACAAGACATTATGTTGAAAAACGAACTTTACAACTTTGGCAGGGTGGAGAGTGGGGGGGTTGGGAGGTGGTGGGGGGTGGGGGTGGGGGGGTGGAGAAGGGAAACAAAGGAGGAGGCAACAAAGCTTGATAAGAAATGTACTCACTATCTTGCCCATGTAATTGTAACCCCTCTGTATAGTATTTTCACAATAATAATAAAAAAAGAAACACAATGTGTTTTTAAACTTTGTGTCAATTTGCCAGAATGTAGAGCTTCTTCTTAGATAAATTCTTAGAAATTTATATTGAAATTACACATACTAAATCTATCTACTCAGCCCAAGAGCAAAAGTTTGTTCTTTTAGGTTGAATTTCAAACAATTTTCTCTACTCATAATTGTACTTTTAAAAAGCTAATTGATTCCTCCCCCACGGTATAAGCCCTGTTTTCACTGTATTTTCTGTTGGTATAATTTCTTTCTGTTGGAAAGGAAAAAACAAATAGTTTAAATAGGGATACAGGTGGACCCATTGCAACAATGAGAGGTACAAGTCGTTATGTCAAAAAACAAACTTTACAACTATGGGGGGAAGGGGAGGGAGGTGGGAAGGGATGGGAAGTGGAAACAAAGGAGGAGACAACAATGCTTGATAAGAAGTGTACTCATTATCTTGCCCATGTAATTGTAATCCCTCTATACAGTATTTTCACAATAAAAATAAAAAATAAAATAAAATATAAAGCTAATTGATATACTAGCAAGTTCCTTTAAGTAAAGAATTCAAAAGTATTTGTCTCTAGAATTTATGTTTGCAGTTTGTGGGTAAATATACTTAAATCAAATCTGGTAAAATATTTTTCTATTAAGACTATAAACAAGTCAGGTGCAGCTAGGTGTAATCCTAGTTACTCAGGAGGCTAAGATGGTGGTTCAAAGCCAGCCCAGACAAGAAAGTCCATGAGACTCTAATCTCCAATTAGCCACCAAAAGCCAGAATTGGAGGTATGGGAGAGAACTGGCTTTGAAAACAAAAGTTCAGAGATAGCATCTGGGCCCTGAGTTCAAACATCTAGGCCCTGTGTTCAAACACCAGGACAAGTACACACACACACACACACACACACACACACACACACACACAGTATAAACTAAAAGTATATCTACGTTTCTTGCCATGAACTCAAACACAGTGAGCTCCCAAAGATATTCAAGATTATGCAAACATAATGATTGGTATCTTTTTCCAAAAGTCATAATACTGATGATCTAAATGAGTCTTAGAATTTCCAAGAACATTCACAAATGAACACTTCTGACTATTAAAAGTAAGTATAAATTTCTAGTTTGTGACTACTGAGATGATTGTGTCTGACTAAGTATATGGGACCAAGTATCAAGCTGGATTAAAGAAACAGTACCACTCTTGGAGTATACCTATATTATAAAACACTGTGCCAAATAACCATCCTAAGTTTAAATTCCAACTGATGAAGAAAACTATGGAACACAAAATGAAACATCTAAATGGAAAAGTGAAACATGATTCTTTTTTAGGCTCACATAACTCCAGCTCAGTTTTTCTTTTTTTTTATTTTGTTGTGAGAATACCATACAGAGAAGTTACAATTACATGGGCAAAATAACAAGTACATTTCTTATCAAGCATTGTAGCCTCCTCTTTGTTTCCCCTTCCCATCCCTTCCCATATTCCTGGCCTCCTCTCACCCGATCCTCGCCACCCCCACCAAAGTTGTAAAGTTCGTTTTTCAACATAACGACTTGTACATCTCATTGTTGCAATGAGTCCACCTGTATCCCTAGTTAAACGATATGTTTTTTCCTTTCCTCTCCACAAATTATACCAACATCAAATACAGTGAAAACAGGGGTTATACTGTGGGGGAGGGACATACAAAGCAACAAAAAATTATCTTATAAATATGTTAGAAACAATTACATGAAAGAAACAAACCATTGGAATACTTATCTTGGGGTTCATTCCCCTAACATCAACTTATCTGATGTTTTCTGCTTGACTCAGACATAGACTAGTTATTGCAAATAAGGGAAACCATGGGACCTATGTTTCTTTGGGCCTGGCTTACTTTACTTAACATAATTTTTTCCAAATCTTTCCATTTCCTAACAAATGGGACAATGTCATTCTTTCTGATGGAGGCATAGAATTCATATATACCACATTTTCTTGATCCATTCATCTACTGAGGGGCAAATGGGTTGGTTCCATATCTTAGTTATGGTAAATAATGCTTACTTATGTCATGCCTCCCTAAGAAAGAAGAAATATGAAAGTCCTTACATCCTGTAAGAAATATCTTAAGAAAGAAGAAATGTAACTAAATGTGATTCCTTATACACATTATCTGGAACCAGATCTGTACACTAAGAATATATAAGTATGACTCTTGGAGAACAGGAAGATGAATAGATACAAAACAGAAAAAAAAGAATCTAAAAGTTAGGAAGGTAGAGGAATAAAGCATGTAAAGTAAAATTAAAAAAAAATTGGAAATAGAAGTGAATCTTCCCCAATGTGGACAGAAGGGAACCTTACTGCATTGTTGGTGGGAGTGTAAACTTGTTCAACCACTTTGGAAAGTAGTATGGAGTTTCCTCAAAAGACTCCACATAGAGCTCCCCTATGACCCAGAAATCTCACATTGGGGCATTTACTCAAATGATCACAAACAAGACCATACTAAAACTACCAAGACAATTATGTTTTTTACAGCATTATTTACCATAGTTAACATATGGAACCAACCCAGATGCCCCTCAATAGATGAATGGACCAAGAAAATGTGGTATATATGCACTATGGAATTCTATGCCTCCATAAGATAGAATGACATTGTCCCATTTGTTTGGAAATGGAAAGACTTAGAAAAAATTATATTAAGTGAAGTAAGCCAGGCACAAAGAAAACATAGGTCCCATGGTTTTCCTTATTTGCAATAACTAGTATATGTCTGAGACAAGCAGAAAAGGTCAGATAAGTTGATGTTAGGCGAAATGAAACCCAAGATAAGGACTCAAATGTTTTTTTCCTTCTTCCAATTGTTTCTAACATATTTATAAGATGATTTCTTTGTTGCTTTGTATGTCCCTCTCCCATGGTATAACCCTGTTTTCACTGTATTTGATGTTGGTATAATTTGTGGAGGGGAAGGGCAAAAACAAATCGTTTAAATAGGGATACAGGTGGACCCATTGCAACAATGAGATGTACAAGTTGTTATGTTCAAAAACGAACTTTACAAAATTGGTAGGGGGAGGCGGGGCGGGGGTCAGGGGGGTGGGAGATGGGAAGGGAAGGGAAGGGAATAGGAAAATAAGGAGGAGGCAACAATGCTTGATAAGAAATATACTCATTAACTTGCCCATGTAATTGTAACACCTCTGCACGGTATTTTCACAATTAGAAAAAAGAAGTGA
>NW_012267313.1:11311664-11370818 GCF_000151885.1 Dipodomys ordii | reverse complement strand
GATGTGAAGGGTAAACAAAGGAGGAGGCTGCAATGCTTGGTAAGAAATGTACGCATTATCCTGCCCACATAATTGTAACTCCTCTGTACAGTATGTTCACAAATAAAATTAAATTAAATTTAAAAAAAAAAGAAGTGAGTCTTCCCCAATACACATCTTACTAAGGAAAATCATTTATTTTTTTATTTTTTATGAAACATTTATTTATTTATTTTTAAGACCATAGAAAATAATGGAGAGAAAATAGATCATGATGTAATAAAATTGAAGATAATCAAAACCATGCCAGAGATGAAAATGACAAGAAACAGGATATAGGTTTCTAAAAATAACAAGCTAATTTATATGGGTAAAATTCAATTAGTACAGTAAATTTAGAGAGGAAAAAACACAAATCAAATATGTCACTAATAATCTACATTTGATTAGATCCTTGTTTTCTTTTCTTGTCACATGACCATATAATGATTCTAAATTTATTTATTTATTTATTTACTTAGGCACAATTGACATAAATTAAATTACATATCTGTACATGAATAATTTAATAAATTTTCTTCTGCTCAGTCTTCTACAGTACAGTTACTGATCAAATATTCCCCCATATTTTTTCTCTTTTTTATTGTCAAGGTGATGTACGGAGGGGTTACAGTTACATAAGTAAGATAATAAGTACACTTCTTGCCAAACTTGTTACCCTTTCCCTCATTTTTCTCCTACTTTCCCACCCTCCCAACCCCCTCCGAAGTTATACAGATCATTTCCAACATATTGTCTTGTGAATATCATTGTTCCCTCCTTGTATTTTGTCTCAACATTCTGCTGTTCCCATTCCCTTCCCAAATTCAGATAAACATATATACAATACCAGGGTACCAAAATCAATACAGTGACAACAGGGAATATACCATAGGGGGCAGAACATACAAAAGAACAAGAAATCACATGGTACATTAAAAACAACAACTACAAAGAAAGATCTTTTCTGTCCATGTCTTGTAGTTCATTTCACTTAGCATCATCTTATATGGTCATATGTACATAACTATTGAGCTATTCTGCTCATCTGCTAAGATTATCCTAGATGTATGCTAATTATTGCAAATAAGGGAAACCATGGGACCTATGTTTCTTTGGGTCTGGTTTAAGAATTACTCAGGATATGATCTATTACCATAAATTCTTTCTTTCATAGATATTCTTCAGCAAAATATTTTCTTCATGGATCTGTTATCCACATTTTTTAGGTGTCTGTTTGGTGAACATGTACTTTCCATTTTAATTTGTTGATATGATTATTATTAATGCAACATAAATCTTAATTTCCTTGAACAAACTGACATATTTTTACATACTAATGACAAGCATTGAGTTTTGGTTATGACTGATAGAGCCAGTATTCATGAAAGGTATTTGTTGGTAGTTTCTAGATCTTTGGTGTCTTTGACTTTTGAATGATAATACTGATTTTATAGAATGTGTTAATAAGAATTCCTTTGTCACCGGGCACTGGTGGGTCACGTCTATAATCCTAGCTACTCAGGAGGCTGAGATCTGAGGATCCTGGTCCAAAGCCAGCCCAGGCAGGAAAGTCCATGAGACTCTTATTTCAATAAAACACTAGAAACCCAGAAGTGGTGCTATGGCTCAAGAGGTAGAGCACTTGCCTTGAGCTGAAGAACTGAGGGATAGCACCCAAGCCCAGAGTTCAAGCCCCATGACTGACCAAAAAAAAAAAATTCCTTTGTCTCATCGTTTGAAAGCTTTTGTTTTGGCAGTATTTTTTCCTTAATTATTTAGAAGAACACAATCCCAAAATGATCAGGAGCCTCAAGTTTCCTTTGTAGTAAAGTGTGCAGCTACAAATTCAATTTAAAAGATATAATTCTCGTAAGTTTATCTACTAACTGAGAGAAAATTTTATCTGTTCAATAAGCATTGGAAATTTATGACTTTCAAGAAAACTATTTCATCAGAGTTTTAAATTTATTGCCATTGAGTTATGCAAAATAGTCATTTTTAATTCTCTGAATAGCTTGTAGAATTTGTATTTGTCTTACTTTGATCATTTCTGATATTGGCAATTTTTTTTCCTTTCCTTTTGTTCCTTTTTAACTGGGCTCAAAGTATATCAAATTATTGTTACTTCCTAGAAAAGCTTTTGGTTACATTGATTTTCTGTATTGTTTTGATGTTTTTTTATTTCATTGATTTTTTTTACTTTGTTTGTATTTGCTTTCTCTAAGTTCAATTTGTTTACCTAGCTTCTTTAACAAAGAATACTAGCAACACTGAGTTGAGAGCTTTTTCTTCCCTAATATTTTCTTTTAGTGGTTATAATTTCTTCATAGTACATTAATGCCTTGCAATAAAATTTGATGTGTTATATTTGATTCAAATCCAGCTAAAAATATTTTTCTTTTCACATTGAAATTCTACTAGGTTGAAGTTTGTTATTCAGTTTTCAAATATTTCTGGATGTCCCAGATATTTTCCTGATAATAATTTTTAATTTAACATTAGATGGTTAGAAGGAATACTTTTCATGAATTGACCCTTTTAAACTTGTAAGACTAATTTTGTGTGCCAGATTTATCTATGTTGATAAGTTCTCTTTATACCTAGGAATTAACAAATGATGTGAAAAACTGCTATTATGAAAACTTTAAAAATCTGAAAAAAAGAAATTAAAGCAGAATTAAGGAAATGGAAAACAAAACAAAACAGAAACAAAAACTTCTGTCCTCCAGAACTGGAAAGCATAACATAGTGAAAATGGCGATACTGCCCAAAGCCAAATTAAATGCAATACCCATCAAAACCCAAACAACATTTTTCAATGATAAAGAGGAAGCAATCCAAAAATTTATCTAGAATAATAAAAGACCCTGGCTAGGAAAAACAATCCTTAGCAGGAAGAGCAGTGTTGGAGGCATATAAATACCAAACTTCAAGCTGTGTTACAAAGCCATAGTAATAAAACTCTTGATTCTTAAGCTCTCAAAGTAAGTCTGATAGGCTATATAAACAGATTACCATAAAACAGATAGTAGAAATAAAATCATGTAAGAAAATATACAGAGACTGTTGTAAGTTTATTTTCCTTTGCTAGAATCAAAAGGTTGGTTACAAAATGATTGTAAAATTAAGATACAAGCTAGGTGCTGATGGCTCACACCTGTAATCCCAGCTACTCAGGAGGCTGAGAGCTGTGGATCATGGTTTGAAGCCAACCCAGACAGGAAAGACTGTGAGACTCATCTCCAATTAACCACTAGAAAACTGGAAGTGGTATTAGGCTCAAAGTGGTAGAGTGCTAACCTTGAACAAAAACATTCAGAGACAGTGTCCAGGCCTTTTGTTACATAAGTAATGGAAAACCTTAATTATCATTTTAAATAGTTGTTTGAAAAATTGAAATGGTAGAAAATAATATACTTCTTACAGCATACATACAATAAATTATAATATTTTTATCTATGCTGAACCATATGTTGATTATACATATGTAAGTGAATAGAGTAGAAATTATAGAATGGATTATATTATTATTTTTAGATAACTAATTACAGAAACCCATATGTTGCATAATGTTTGCAAAACAAAATTAATAAGAGTCTACTGCCAAAAGATTATTGCATGCAGATTTGAGAACAAAAATTCTATATTTAAGTTTACTAAAAAGTACTAATAGTACTTTAGTACTAAAAGTAGTACACCTATGATAGCAAATTGCAAAGATCATGTGTTTCAATGATAAATAGCAACATATTGTTCCAGAAATAAAACAAATTTCCATTTCGTGTTACTCACACTTTTAGTTATATTTGACATATAAGTAGTACCTTTTTTAAGAAAAGGGAAATTAAAGTTAGTGCTATAATAATAATTTACATAGTAAGAAAGTAGAGTTTACGTAATCAAGAAAGGCTATAACAAATTATTTGGGGCAGCTTTAGTAGCTATTTTCAACTCTAGAAAGAGTCAAATCTCAGAGTATTAACGAATGAGGAGATTTTTTTGGTTATTAATTTCCTGTTCCTTATGAAGAGTGGTCAAAATTTTATCCTAAAATGAAGCCTATAGTTCCCTAGAGATTGCATATTGAGGAATAAAAGTTACTATTAAGTAACATTTTCTTGAATGCAAAATGATTTTTGCGAATAGAATAAGAGTTACCATGGGTACAATATTCACAAAAAGAATATGATATCTCTCTGGAGGTTGCATACGAGGAAATAAACATTGTTATTAAGTAACATTTTGTTGAACATTTAAGAATTTTTGAGAACAGAATAAGAATTACCATGGGTACAATATTTGATATGCATTCCAAGTTTTGAAGCAGAACCTAATCATCATAAAAATGCCTTTAAATATTATTTAGGACTTCTAGTTTCAATCCTGAAATGTAAAGAGCTTGGGAGTTGTCAGTACTGTCCTCACAAGAATCAAAATGAATACAACAAACCTTTCATTTCACTTTGAACTATTAGAAAAATAAGGTCGCAAAACAAGTAGAATCATATGGACAGCAAATATAGCGGAAATTAGTTTATAAAGAAGGAGTTGTAACCATAAACTCACAAGAACACTTGAATAGTAGTTTTGAAAAGTTATTTGAAATGAATCTGTAATCGTAGGATAGTTTTAAAAAAACACTTAGGACCTGTTAATTTGTGGGTTAAATCTGAAGGGTGAAACATTTAAATCCCAACAACTCTGATAGGTTTAAATGATAATTAGCAAAGATAAGCTCTCTTTGTATTCTCCAAGGTGAAGAAAGTAACCATTTTGAAACAGGCTTAGAGTATTCTATGCATGTCAGCTTTCCAGAGTGACAAACATTCTCCCACTCCTATTCCATCTAAAGGATGGACATTTCATTAACCAGTACCAACCCAGCTTTTCTCATTTACTTATACAGAATAGGGGACATAACTAAGTAACTTTTCTGACCAGGTGCCAGTTCCTCATACTTAACAATCCTAACTACTCAGTAGGCTGAATTCTGAGAATCTGGGTTTGAAGCCAGGTCTGACAGACAAATCTGTGAAAGTTTAATCTCCAAATAATTAGCAAAATGCCAGAAGTGCAAGAATGGTCGTGTTAGAATACCAGCCATGAGCAAATAAAGCCAAGAGAGAATGCAAGCCCCTGAGCTCAGCACTGGAAAAAAAAAAAAAAAGGAAACCTTAAAAAAAATCCCCTTTTAAAAGGATGACACAGAGACAGATGCCCACTAGAAAAAAATAAGATTTAATATAAAATTATAGGATTCTTCCTCTTCCACATGCTCCACCATCATGTGAGTAGGTCTTCAAGAAATAATTGTCAAAACATGGACTACAGCTGAAAAAGCATCAACACACACCATTAAACCACAGAGAACAACAGGATGAAAGTTCAAGGCCCAACTTGACCTATGCGTTATCTACTCATGTTACATACAAAGTATCTTAGATTGAAAGAAAAGATAAATGCATATTATACTAACAGCAATCCAAAGAAAACCAAAGTACAGATATTAATTTCAGTCAAAATAGATTCTAGAAAAAAAATATAGGCAGAGACTCAGATTGATTTCTTTGTAGAAATGATGTGATAAAATTTTGGAGAAAACATATAATCCTTTCTATCCACATATAAAAAGTATCAGTGATGATATTCAAAGACTGAAGATTTATTAAATGCTTTACAAAAATGGAGAAGGATTTATTCAGCACTTATATAGCAGAAGTGAGCCAGAATTGCTGTACTTACCTCTGACGAAATTAAGACAAAGGCAAAGAAGTTTGCAATAAAGTATAACAATTGTACATGTATGTATCCCCAAATCTGAAGCATTCAAAACAGAACACTTCAATTGAAAGGAAAGAAAAGCTCTGCTGCCATAGTGGAGTACTTCAACATTCCATTTTTATCAATTATTAGGTCATCTAGAAGCATCCTCCATAAAAATAAAACCTCACAAAGAGTAGCTAAATTATAGACACTGAGCTAAGTTACACTATACAAAAATTAGATCTAACAGATATTTACAGAATATTTCATCCAACAGCTGCAGAATACACATTCTTTTCATCTGTACAATGATATTTATATAGAATAGACCATATATAAAACCACAATATAGTTCTGAACACATTCACAGAACAGTAAATATTTTGAATTTTGTGATCAAAGCTGAATAAAACTATAAATTAAAAATGAATGAAACTGGAAATCTCATACAAACACAGAGACTGCACAACACATTAAAAATCAAAAGGAAAATTACAACTGATAAATTTAGTAATGTTGTAGGCCACAAGATCAACATGCAAAAATCAGTAACAATTTTACACATCAATACTAATATTGCTGAGAAAGATGTCACAAATGTAATCCTTCTCCTAATAGCTACCAAAAATATCAGGAAATAAATTTAGCCAGTTGAATTAATTTCTACAATGACTCTTACAAATACTGCTGAACAAAACTAAAGATGCAAAAATGGAGTAATTTCCTAATAGTTGTGGATTCAAATAATGTTGTTGAACTATCATAGTATCCTAAAGATTTATAGATTCAATTCAAGTGTCTATTAAAATATCAAAGATATTCTTCACAGTGCTGGAAAACCAATCCTAAAAACAATAGGACATTGAGTTTTCGAGTTCAAAGAACCACATTATACCAAGTAAAATATAGTTTAATGGTAACTATCCTCTTTGACAACCCAGCATCAATTTTTCCTTCCCTTCACAAACGACAAAATTTGTCAAGACTGGCCATTAATTTTCACCTAAATCTCTATTTATGACTTCAAATATGGATGCATACATATCAGAGGTAAGTCAATTAGTTTCTCTTGGATCATTCTGCTAGTATATGTAGTAAGCAGTCATGAAAAAAAATGTCCTTGGGTTACCATGAAAGTAATATCCTTACTACATCAGAGGTCTGAAAGAATTTAGCAAACTCAGAGAGGATTTGAGAGGTAAAGATTCCTTCAGTTACAGCATGAGTTCATAAAAGTTATAAACTCTCAAAACTATACCTTTTCCTCTTGTCCTATTAGCTTCTACATTTTCAGAGGTATGGATGAGCAGTTACATTAAACACATACAGATAGATAGACAGACAGACGGACGGACGGACAGACAGACAGACAGACAGACAGACAGACAGACAGACAGACAGACAGACAGACAGACAGACAGACAGATAGATAGATAGATAGATAGATAGATAGATAGATAGATAGATAGATAGATAGATAGATAGATAGATAGATCATAAAAATACTTATTTGATGTAATATCAAAGAACGTTTTGAGTGGATGTTCAGGTCACGTATAGGTAAAATCATATTGAGACTCCAGAGTTATAAATGATTAATCATAACAACTAGAATTTTGTCTTGAATTATATAATACACTGAAGGAAGTCCCAATTAAATGCTGATTTTACTACTGAAGAAGCCTCCTCCTCCTAAGAAATGTAAGAAGAATATGTATGTAACAAAGGATCATGCATTTTGCAGTACATTAAAAAACATTTATATGAGGATTATAGGCTCTTCAAAATAAGAAATCCAATAATAAGATTGGTATTCAATAAATATTTTGGCAGTTTAAGGTTAAAGACTTGTAAAAGAGTTCATATTGACGGATGTACCATGATTTGGTGAGCTAGTTCCTCATTCTGGCTAGTTTGATTACTTGTTCTCTCCAACAGGGTTCAGTTGACATATGGAACTGGATAATTCTTTTTTTATGAGATGACTGTCTTGTGCCTTATAGGAAGTTCAGCCAGGCCTCTGTCCACAAGATGCCAAGAGCATATCCCCCACTCTTATTGTGACAAAAATATCTCCAACAATGCCATATTACCCCTCAGGAATAAAATAATCCCAGCTGAGAAACAACAGTCCTAATGAATAAAAAAAACTTTTCATAATTTATCTTCATAAAACAATAAGCATTTTCTGAAGCAATTATCAGAGGGAAAATAAGAATCATTAGCACTTTATCCAGTTACTTCAAATATTGGATTACATATGTACATTTATAAAATGTACACTTCAGTACATTTTATTTTATCTGATATTAAAATTTAATGTATTATAAATGTCTTTCAGTATTCTGCATGAGCATTTCTCCATCTCATTAAATATTCATTTAAAATTTGAATGACCTGCATTGACAAGATTCTCTCTTTCCCTCTCTCCCTCCCTCTCTCTCTCTCTCTTTATGTTTATTCCTGTCTTAAGTCAAACACAGTTCTGACAATGGTTGTTTATTAATGTTATTTGTTTAGTAACAAATATATAGAGCAACATATCAGTCTTATAGTGATTCAATATACTCTTAGTCCTTCTCTTTTCAGATAATGATACGCTGCTAAGTAAATTTCATGTAAAAATAATTCAAATCCAGAGACACTTAAGGTGTTATTTAACTAATGGATGAATCTATACTATTTAAAAATAATTATGGGATAGCTTTTACATATTTATAAGACTATAATGGGTGGCAGAGTTACAGATTTATTGACCAATTTAACCTCAACGCTTAATAGGTTAAAATAAGATAAGCCATACATACAGATAATGACGAGGTACATTGTAATGTGACAGGACCCCACACGGATATGCAAAATATAAAGAATATTCAGATAGAAAAAAATACAGCAAATGTGATGGGAAAAGGCCACGTGGAAGAAGCATTATTTATGGTTTTCCTTAAAGGAAGACAGTGTTGTGATGTGCCAACCAAATTCAGAAAGGAAGGAAATCCCCCGAAGAGAAATGACTGGAGCACGGAAGGCCACTAAATGGCAAACTTAGAAAGCAGAGGAAAGCCTGGAATTCTAGAGTAGGAGTAAGGGAATGAAGAAGAGGATAAAGAGGGGGAAGAGAAGGAACAGAGGTTAATGAGAAATACTTTGAGTATTGTGCCTTGTGGGATTTTTGTTGTTTTAGTTGTTTTATTTGTTTGAAGGCTTTTTGTTTCTTAAAAAAATATACTTCCATTGTCTTTAAGTAGTAGCACAAAGGAGTTGTCATTCAACAAAGCAGTTTTATGAATACAAGGCATCACGAACCATGTTTCCTTTCTTTATTTCTATCATTTCATTCATTATAGTATCACCAGGTTAACGATGATAAGAAACATGGTCACTCAGATACTAAATGGCAAGGCCAATTGTCCATTGTTAACAAATGGCAGTGAGTGGAACAAAACTGAGATTGGATTATACTGCTTTTAGACAATGTGTCAACTTTTAAAGGCATTCTATGTTATTAAGACTAGCTGAGCACCAGTGTCTCACATTTGTAGTTCTAGCTACTTAGGATGCCACGATCTGAAGACCACAATTTGCAACCAGCCTGGACAGGAAAGTCCATGAAACTCTTATTTCCAATTAACCAGCAAAAAGCTGGAACTGAAGTTTCCAGTGATAGAACGGTAGCCTTGAGTACAAATGCTAAGGGCCAACTCCCAAGACTTGAATTCGAGCCCTGGTATTGCCAAAATGAATAAGTTCAAATAAGCCTAAAAGTCCTATTTTTTGTCCAATTTATTCTACTGGCCTCAGAATATAGTATTTACTTGGTTCACCTCATCCTCAAGATCTACTTAACGTTATTCATTCATAACTACCCACATACTCCACCCATTCTTACAATATTCTTAATACACAATACATATATTAGTCATTTCTGTGGATTCAATGTCTAGAAAGTAACCCTAAACAATCATAAATTAATACTATTGAATCTCAGTTTAGACTAGCATTTTTTAATCTTTACCCCAAGATAGCACCCTGCTATCCTATCTCCCTCATGAAGAGATTATAAAAATGCAAAAACAATACAAAGAAAAATCATCTTAAATTAGTTCTTGGTATCACATAAGCTCCTGGTAGATCTCAGCTTGTTAGAGATCCTCAAATACAGAGAAAACTTGTTAAAAGCATGTTGCATGGGGGAATGAGGGTGTTAAATTTGCATTGAGTTAGGCTTAAAATTGGTTTGATTTTTGTAAGGCTAGTGTAATTTCCAGGTACTTATTTTAATAATGAACGGTACTTGAAATGACTATTATTCCACAGTAACTTTATAGCTAATTAGCAGAGCTCCTCAGTGTGCACACTAATGAGAGGAGAGCCAATACTGATCAGAGTGTGAAACTTTCAAGGAGAGCATCATAAAAATGCTGTTTGCTTAGTACTGTAAATATACATCGTTTACTTTATTTACAACAGCCCATAGATTACTCAAGTGGATAATACACTAGTATATTCGGTGAAATTAAAATCTCATTCACACGAGTCCTTCCTGGAAGGCTCTATCTGCTATTAAATCTTATTAAAGTCTGAGATACAGCAATTCTCTTTGGAGCAGGAATAACAGGGCTTGCTGATGACCACGGAAGTGAGTGCAGATTTGACTGTAAGAGAGCCAGAGAGCCAGCCGAGTTCTCAAGGAAAATCCTGGCGATCAGAGGCCTTTGTGCTTTGGCCTGGCCTTCATTATCCCTGGAGGTGCTTCAAGTCACTTCACATAAATAGATAACGGAGCAGTTAAATGTCCTGGAGAGAGTGCCACAGTATCATAGAGGCACAAAAGGCCAATCTTGGAATGGGTTTGTGAATGTGGGTTTTGTTGTTAGGACAGAAGGCAGCTTCAGAGTCAGAGAGCTCAGTACAGCATTCCTCACTCAGATGTGAGCTTCAAAGGAAGACCTACCAACCCACAGCTTCTGAGGGCTGGGCTGCTGGGGTAGACAGACAGTAATCAAGTAGTAGAAAGTAGAAAGCAGAAGCCTATGGGACTGTTTACCTAAAGAAGAACTGAAAACTAACTAGAGGGGCAAAGAAAATTGCTCCCCCATCCCCCCCCACCTTTTTCTTCCCCCACATGCCCCCCTCCCCCCCCCGGCCTTTTTCCAACCAAACATGGCATTAACCAAAACAATAAGAGGAAATTCCACTGGAGCAATTGTTTTCAGTCTGGTGGTTCATTTCTTTTTTCCTGGGAGCAATCTGCCTGAATTAATTAGGTGTTATAGTTTTGAAATATCCTGGAAACATATTCAAGGATCTCAACAAAACATCTGAATTAAAACTTAATGCGGACAAACCATTAGAATGTTTGCTTCTGCCAGTTATATATTATTATAAATAATAATTTATTTAATTAAGAAATGTAATATTTCTTATATATCACATGGCAAAAAATAGCACTGAAAGGCTAGTCCCTCTAAAAATGCATCATCAACTCTGTCCATTTTTAATGATTTTAACATAGTGGTCAACAGGTTGAAAGCAATTAATTAGATATTTCAAAATAGTTAGTAGTAAAAATTCAAGTATCTCAACACAAAGGTATGAATGCTAAAGCTAGTATTCCTGTTTGATCATTGTTTAACTAGTCACAAACACACATAAATATTACCCTGTATTCCATATATTAAAGAAGTCATGTTTTTTAATACTACTATTAATAAACATAAAGTTCATTTAGTAAATGTATTACTGAAGAAGGTAAAAATGTCCCTTCACTGAATATATGAATAATCACTAAAAATCAGGATGCATTTTGAGTAAATCTTTACTTCTGTGATACTGTATAATATTCTAATACTAATGTAGAAAGATATAGGCAATAATTAAATTAATACTCCCAAATTAACATATTCATAAGACATAATTTGCTCACACACATTAATAATGACACTATTCACAATAACCAAGATATGTGACCGGCCTATGTACCATCAATGGATGGCTAGATTAAAAAAATATATGGTGTATGATTTTTTGGATGAATTGTTAAAGTCGATTGGCCAAAATTTTGTTGAGAAGTTTTGCATCAATGTTCATCAAAGAAATGGGTCTATAGTTCTCTGTCATTGAAGAGTCCCTGCTTGGTGTTGGGATGAGGGTTATGATGGCTTCATAGAATGTGTTCGGTAGTGAACTTTCTCTTTCAATTGTATTGAAGAGTCGGAGGAGTATTGGTGTGAGCTCTGCTTTGAAGGCCTTGTAGAATTCCGCTGTAAAACCATCTGGTCCTGGGCTTTTCTTAGCTGGGAGGTCTCTTGTTGCTGTTTCTACTTCAATGCTTGATATGGGCCTGTTAAGATGGTTTAACTCATGTTGGTTTAGTTTTGGCATGTCAATATTAGCTAGGAAAACATCCATTTCTGCCAAGTTCTCAAACTTATTAGCATAAAGTTTTGAAAAGATTTCCCTTATAATGCCAATAGACACATGAAGAAATGCTCAACATCCTTAGCCATAAAAGAAATGCAAATCAAAACAACATTGAGATGCCACCTCACCCCTGTTAGAATGGCAAAAATCAAGAACTCTAATAACAACAGATGCTGGAAGGGATGTGGACAAAAGGGAACCTTACTTCATTGTTGGTGGGAATGTAAACTTGTTCAACCACTTTGGAAAGTAGTATGGAGATTCCTCAAAAGACTCCACATAGAGCTCCCCTATGACCCAGCAATCCCACTTTTGGGCATTGACCCAAATGTTTTCAAACAAGACCACACTAAAGCTACCAGCACAACTATGTTTATTGCAGCATTATTTACCATAGCTAAGATATGGAACCAAACCAGATGCCCCTCAGTAGATGAATGGATCAAGAAAATGTGGTATATATACACAATGGAATTCTATGCCTCCATCAGAAAGAATGACATTGCCCCATTTGTTAGGAAATGGAAAGACTTGGAAAAATTATATTAGGTGAAGTAAGCCAAGCCCAAAGAAACATAGGTCCCATGGTTTCCCTTATTTGCAATATCTAGTATATGTATGAGTCAAGCAGAAAAGGTCAGATAAGGTGATGTTAGGAAAATGAACCCTAAGATATGTATTTAATTTTTTTTCTTTCATGCATGTGTTTCTAACGCATTTATAAGATTATTTCTTTGTTGCTTTGTATGTCCCTCCCCCACAGTATAACCCCTGCTTTCACTGTATTTGATTACTGTATAATTTATGGAGGGGAAGGGGAAAAACAAGTCCTTTAACTAAGGATACAGGTGGACCCGTTGCAACAATGAGAAGTACAAGTTGTCATGTCAAAAATGAACTTTACAACTTTGGTGGGGGGAGGGGTTTGGGGGAGGCGGGAGGAGGCTGGGAAGGGATGGGAAGGGTAAACAAAGGAGGAGGCTACAATGCTTGATAAGAAATGTACTCACTATCTTGCCCATGTAATTGTAACTCCTCTGTACAGTATTTTCACAATAAAAAATTAATAAAAAAGATATATGGTGCATTTATACACCCTGGAGTAATTTTAGGCACTAAGAAGAAAGCAATGTCATCTGCAGGAAGATGAAGGTGCTGGTCCTCATGTGAAGTGAAATATCAGATGCAAAAATAGAGGATTTATATAATTTCTCTCATATGTGGAAGTTTGAATAAAGACTTTTTAAGGGAATACATAGCAACCTGATTTAGAAAGACTACTATTGGAAGGGAAGGAGCTTGTGAGAGAGAAGGGAAGGTAATTAATTGCCCAAATTCTGTAAATGCCCATCTTGGAGTATTACATTGAAGCTCATTAAATGTCAATCTGTATACATTAATAATAGTTATTTTAAAAGAAAAAAGAGTTCTAGAAAGTGCTGAAAGACTTGGAGTGTTTCCAGAAGGACACTGATCTTGAGGAGTCTCCTTACAGACTTCCTTCCCCACCTACCCTCTCTCTAAGCCCAGGCTTCAGGTGTTCATACATAAGCAATCAGTGGTCCCCATTTGGGCTACAAATATAATCCAAGGCCTTCTGAAGTTTATTGACTCGTGCAGAGAGGTAACAGGAAAGTGAATGAGCGGCTAAACATATAATTACAAATATAGGGAACAGTGTTAAACTAAATAAAGTGTGAGAAATAAGGCTGAGTAAAAAGAAGGCTGAATCCAGATTGAACACCAGTAAGTGGTTGTAAAAGCCTTCAGGGCACTCAGAACGCTGTAGGCTAAAGTGATTACTACTGATCTGTTTTCCATGGCGACTGCGGAGAATAGTTCAACTGGAATACAATTCTGAGTGGGAATTTTTCAATCATCATCCTGGCTGCTGAGTAGAGCGGATTGCAAAGGAGAAGAGGGAGTGAATAGACCCTAAGGGGAGTCACAGCAATAATCCCAGAGCGGTGTCTACTAGGTCTGGGAAGTGTGAACAGGTGTCTGCAGGCTCCTGCCATCATATTTTTTAGGCAAAGTTGGCAGGAACTGCTGAAACATGGCATGTGGTAGACTGGGAAATATAAGAACTGATGCTAATACCCTAGTCCAAACTCTAGGACATGAACCTGGGCTTTCCTTCCCAAATCACTGATGGATCACCTGGGATCACTTGATGATTCTCTCTTAGGAGGACTTTCTTCTTCCCTGACATATCCAACCTAGTTAACTACAGTTACACATTAACAAAAAAGTGTAGTGACATGTTGTCTTGAATCTTAGGCTGAGTATTCCAAAAGTTACATTGAAGAAAAGACAAAGGCGTCATAAAGGGCTGATGTATTTGGATCTAGTTCATAGAATAGTGTTCTGGACATTGAAAGCTATAAAAAATAGAAATCATAAATGTGTTTCTCAAAAGATTAGGCGATACTTATGGATGGGATCTTTTCTATTCACTTTCTCCTCATTCTCCTGCAATCAGTTATTAGATTATCAGGCAATCAGGTCTCAAAATAGGAACAAAGTTTCCTACATATCATTAGCTATGATCTATTATTATCTTTTTGAATATATGCTTATAATGCTACAGATTTCTCTCTTCAGATTTCAACAAAACCTACAAATGTAAACAAGTAGTATTTTCATTTTCATTTACTTTGAAAATATTTTTAAATTTCTCTTGCAGCTTCTGCTTTGACCATGTTTTACTTAGAAATGTGTTACTTAATCTGTGAAGCGCCACAGATTTTCCATCTATCTCTGTGATTAGTTTCTAGTTTAATTTCATTGGGCTCTGCATGTATGCTCTATTTGATCTCTCTCCTTCTGAATTTGCTAAAGTATATTTTATTGTCTAGAAAGTGGTTTATTCTATGACTGTATCATGTAACTCAGAGAAAAATGAATAATCCGCTAGTATTGGATGGAATATTCTATAATGTCCGTCAGCTCCAGCTTGTTAATATTGGTGCTTGGTTCAGCTACGTCTTCCTGCTTTTTAGTCTATTGGATATACCAGTTACTGAAAGGAGAGAGGGATAGTTTCCATAGTTGGGTCAAATACCCACATATTAGTGGACTTGCCACCAGCCTACTACATTGTTGAGAAATGGAGGGACCTTAAGAAGGTAGAGCTAATGGAAGGATATTAGCAATTGGGAGAGTATCTTTGTACTCCTGAGAGCTTGGCTCCTTCCTCTCCGTGTGTGGGCTTGGTCCCTATTAGTGAAAGGCCCTTGTTCACTATATTATACTATCATGATGTATTCTCCTATATAGGCCCCAAACAACAGCCTGAAGTCTAAGGACTGAAACTTCCCAAGTGTAAGGCAAAATAAACTTTTCTTCCTCATCTACTGTTCATCTCTGTTATTTTGTCACAGTTTCTATTTGCTGACTAATAGCAGTGATAGGAGTAGAACTATAGTAGTGTGTTTGTTTCTGCTGTACTTCAATCAGGCTTGACCCATGTATTTTCATATTTTGTAGTATGAAGGATCACCGTGTTTTTATGTCTTTTGGAGAACTGAAACTTGTAGCCTTTTCAATACCCTTTTTGATTGCAGATATTTATTCTTATACCAAAACTTACTTTGGCTAAAATTAACCTAGACATTCCAGCTTTCTTTCAGTATTTTACTCTATCCCTTTGTTTTTAATCTATTGGATAACTTTGTTATATAAAGAATATTTCTTGCAAATAACATATAGTTGAGCCTTTTAGTGAATTTAGATAACTTGCGTTTAATTTAATATAATTCCTGTCAGTGTGATATTATTGGGAGCTCTATTTGTAACTGATTTCTACTCCTTGCACATATTCTTTCATTTGTTTGTTCCTTCCAACTCTTTTCCTTCTCTTATTTTATTTTATTTTTTTATTTTTGGGTCCGGTTGTGGGGCCTGAACTCTGGGCCTGGGCGCTGTCCCTCAGCTCTTCAGCTCAAGGCTAGCACTCTACCACTTGAGCCACAGTGCCACTTCCGGCTTTTTTCTTTTTGCTTATGTGGTGCTGAGGAATCGAACCCAGGGCCTCAGGCACGCAAGGCAAGCGCTCTACCTCTGAGCCAACTTTCCAGCCCCCTTCTCTTATTTTAATTGAGCATTTTCTATGATTCTATCTTATATGGTCTAGTGGGATATAATGCACATCTCTTCTGAACAAAAGTGTTTGCACTGAAGTTTAAAAGTATCATTACAAAGGGTCTAAATTTAATGGCAAAGAGCACTATCCCACTTAACATGTATGGCAAACACCTTCCAATAGAGTGTCATCCACCCCTGCTGAATCCCATCTGGCATCATTATAATAGTTATTCTTGATGGCAGTTAGATTCCGTAAGAATAAGAAAATGGAAATACATTATCTGTTTTTCCTCTCTTGTTTTCTTCATTTCATTGAATACATAAAAATTACTAATTATAGAATTTGTTTTCCTTCCCTCTGAAGAATTCAGGGCAGGTCTGCTGTGAGTGGATCTGCTTGCTTTTGCTCATCTGAGAAAATCATTATTTCTTCATTTTCAAAGTAATTTCTTTGGCTGTAGACTTCTAGATGAGAATTCCACAGTTTAAAACTTGAAGATGCCATATTCTTGATTGCTTGATGTCTAATGAGAAACCCACTGTATCTTTGGTCTACAACTGGCAAGGTGTTTTTGACTATTTTCCACATCTGAATTCTTTCAAAAGTTTTCCTTGTGTTTAGATTTTTGTCATTTAATTAGGATGTGCCTAGAAGGAGACTTGTTGGCATACATTCTGCATGGTGTTTCCTGAGTTCTCTACATCTGTATCTTGGTGTCTGTAATGACTTTTGGAACATTTTGGTCGTTATTATGTCAAGTATTTCTTCTGCTGCTTTCCTTCTTCCTTACCTTTCTAGCTTTTAAATTATGATAGGTTGTAACTTCTGATGCATTCTACACTTACAGGATTTTTTTCTTTTCCATTCTATTTTTTTTCCTATCAAGTTTTCTTTGTAGAAGTTTCTTTCTCCAAGCTGTCTAATTATTTCCTTGGTCATGTTCTGATTTATGTTTGAGATCATCACACATATTTGTGATACATTTCCTCTGTTTTTACTGCCACCCTTTAATATAACTATCCTCCATTCTTTCTACATGCTTCATTTCCATATAAGTTTTCACTAACTGAGTTGTCAGTGATAGAATTCCATGTTGGCCTGAGGTCTTCCTTTTCTGACCCCTCTGTAACCTCACTGAGTCTTGCTTCCACACTGTATGATGCAAAGAATCCCCAATTGGTGTCATCTTCTCTTACCACATTTAATTTCAATTGCCTCTTGGGTTCCTGGTAATGGTCATACCACAAAAGAAATAAAAGACAAATAAGGAACTCAGAATCATTTCCCCATCCCCATTTGTCTTTCTCCATTTCCAATTTTGAAATATAGCAACACTGCTTATCAAACAAGCAAATGAATAAGCTTATATACAACTACTCTCACTTTGCACCTGATGGTTAAGGCTCCTCTGTATCTGTTGACAACACTTTGTTCAGTTCTTCATCGGTTCCATTATGTCATACATGACAGACAACACATCCATCCTAAATAAACTCCCTTCATCAAATTCCCCTCAAACTCCATTCCCCTTCTACATAATGCCACCTTTTCACAAGGATCACCTGACTGCTCTTCCTCTGCCCTAATACATCAAAAGCTTTGAGAACTGTAACTTGAAGTGATAGTTCTTAAACGTGACAATCAAGGTTTTTATTTAATTTTATTTTTACCCTAGACTAAGTTTCCACTGTTAGGTCCTATTATTTTTTCTATATTCACCATTTGTTCCAATCCTTTTGAGTCACTGAGAAGTCATTCAATTACAGTGTTTTGCTTTTCACCTGGAGTATTTCACTTGAGAATGAAGACAAAATATAGGCAGGCTCACTTTGTTCACCCACTATCCTTCCTTATATCATCCTTCCTTTATTTAGTAAGCTTTCTTCATGTTGTCTTAAAAGTTCAAACATCACTTTGAAAAAATCATACCCTGGATTGAATCTTGAAAGGTTAAAAAAAAAAAGTAAACTTCATGTTCACAGGACAGAGAGATAGAAATTCAATATCTGGCATCCTTGGTTTTCTTGGCCTTGTCTTTGGTAAATCTGGTATTTCTATCTATACAGTATATACAGTTTCTTTGACAATTCATATTGATATTACTTACAGTAAATGCTTTTCTCAGTAAAGGCTTTTCTTTTTCTATGTGGTCAGCAGTTGGACATACCTAAAAAGTGATCCCAAAATAATTTGCTAGAGGAAGGCCATTTTAAAGATTTTAGAGGTGGGACTTTGAGGTATTTCTATAATGGTGCTAAAAGAAGCCCTAATAAAAGATTTGTGGCAGGGCTGATCAGTTCTTTTTGGGGTGTGCTGGTGCTGAAGATAGAACTCTGGACCTAGTGCTTTGCCACATGAGTTCCCGCTTTTTGTTGGTCATTTGGATACAACAATCAGGATAAGATTTCAGCCTCCTGGGCAGCATTGTTTCTTTGAAAGAGGGCTGTCCAAATTTCAAGAGAAATTTCGAACTTCACCTACATGGGCAGTGCAGGAATCACAGCATGTAAAACAAAGATTAAATTAAAATTAAATAAAAATTTATTGGCTTCAAACAAAAGAAAGCCCTCTAAAAGTAAAATAAAAACATAAAACTTAAAGTTCAAGTAAACTCTAGAGCTTAATTACTAACAAGATGCCAGTGTGTATTTTGTAGTTTTGACAAGTGCATTACAGAAAATATGGGATAGCTAACATAGGGAATCTCACACATAAATTGGAGCTTTGCTGTCTGTACTATCTTTGTCTGATCTAAATGCAGTTCAAAATAAAATATTTAGAAGAGTCGCAGAGGAAAAAAAACCTGCATTTGTTAACTAAACTAGCTGAGTAACCTGGAAAATAAATAATCCTGTAACATTTTGCTAACCTCAGTTTACATTTCTAGAAAAGTAGGTTAAGAGCAGTACCCATCTTCTATACCTTTTATGAAGATTAATTCAGCACAGTCATGTGAAGCACTTAGTTGTCTCTCACATCCAATATGTACTTGTTTACCACAAGCTGTTAGTTATTATTGTCGAAATATTTGATTTTTCATATCTGTCAGTTCTGCTAGACTTTAAATCCCTGATTTTCATGATATGCATCTAACAGGAAACACTTAGTAAATATTTTTGAAACAAATGCTGAGTGAAAGCAGAAATTTTAATTTTTTTCCTTCTTCTTCCCCTCATAACTTCACAGTAACAGCCATCCCATCCGTTGGCTTAGTTCAGGGATCAGAATTTACTACAATATCACCATTTCTTACTCTTCCTGAACTCCTCATTGCCTCAGACCTTGAAAGAAACTGCATTTCATCTCAGCCTCAAACTTATGACCTTAACGTATTCCACCACACAAGAGGAACCTAAACTGCAGAAGTGTATTGCTTTAACCAACATATCTTTAAAAAGTCATACTGTATTTCCAGCTTTACACACAATTTAGAATTCATAATTTTATCTTGGCTAGAGAGCTTCTTTTAAGGCTGGATAGGCTGCAATACCAAAACAGGTAAATTGTAGCTGTGAAATATTAGGATAATCCAGGAGAATGCAGAAGAAAAGTGCTACCACTCAATAGGAATTTATTAATGTCATTGAATTTCAAACTAAAATATATGTGAGTGTCATATTATATGAACTTTAAATTATTTTTCCCTGAGGATGCACAAGTATCGACTGCTTTCCAAACTACTGTTCCACATACCTATGAGTATTGTAGATGAAAGAGGCAACATTCTATTTATTCTATTTTCCCATTTATTTTTATAAAATCAGCACGGCCATCTTTCTTCCTGGGAATTTTCACACAGACATATTTGCATGCGTGCACACACAAGCACATAGATCAAATTTAATGCCTATCAGAGCACAGGTACTTAATGTCATTTCATGTTTACTGATCTGTCTTATCTGCTACAGTTTAAACTCGATGGTCTGATAATTATGTTTTTCTAGTTCTTCATTATATTTCTCCTTCTAGGCACAGTGGTATTGGTAAATTCAATATAGGAATGAATGAATGAATGACTATAATAAAACATTATTTTTAAATCTCTGCAAAGATGAGCATTTGACCTTAGAACATATTGTTTTAAGCTGAATTAAATTTGATTTTATAAAAGTGAGTATTTACTCAGATGTCAGTGGCTCACACTTGTAATATTAGCTATTTAGGAGGTTGAAATTATAGTTCCAAGCCACCCCAAGTGGAAAAGTATGTGGAACTCCAGCAAATATCTGGCTGGAGGTGTGGTTCAAGAAGTAAAGGACCAGCCAAGTAAACTCAAGGTCATGAGTTCAAACCCCAGTAGTAGGAAAATAAAACAAAAAAGTGAGTATTTATAGTTTGCTGTATATATTTGTCACATTATCTCATAGATAAGCATGCAAAAATAAGCTAAAGATTTATTTTTACTTCTTTAACAAACTTCAATGCCAATTTGTCTTTAGTAGTGGCTCCAGATCATAGGAAAATGTTTGACATAGACCATCACTTTCACCAAGGTGATTCTACAAAGTGGTAGGATAAAATAATAGTGCCATTTGAAAGATTGCTGTGAAAAAGTCAACTCCTTCTTGTTATTCTTATCCAGTGAATCTAAATTTAAAAATAATTTACTCCTAGAATACATTTTATGCACAAGAATTGTAAGACAATAAAGAAGCTATTCTTTAAATATCTTTATAAAATAAAAACCTTAAAATTTAGAATATCTTCCAAAATACTTCCATTGAAAAATATTATGTCAAGCCAGGCACTGGTGGTTCATGCTTGTAATCTTAATGACTCAGAAGGCTGACATCTGAGGCTTGTGGTTCAAAGCCAGCCTGGGCAGGAAAATCTGTGCTCCAATAAGCTACTCTGAAAAGGCCACAAGCATTGCTGTGGCTCAAGTGGTAGAGTGCTAGCTTTGAATCAAAGAAGCTCAGGGACAGGACCCAGGCCCTGAGCCTAAGCCCCAGGACTGCTCTCTTCCCCCAAATACTATGTTTGCATATAGTTTTTTCCTCCAGCATTCCCACAATTGGGACAGGTTTACTACATGTGCATGCCTCAGAAAAATATGGCTCTAAGGCTTCAGAGTGAACACACTTTGTGTGATTACCCAATCAATCTTCCAAATGTCATAATGGACAGTGATGGAGAATGAATAATGTAGACATATACAATGTTTTAGGCAACAACCGCATAAAGAAAGTCAGTGAAAGTTAGTGAACACTAGCAGGTGGGAGGGAAAAGACGAGGAAGCCATGGGTGTAGTCCATCCACCTAAATTATGCTCCAACACATGTGAATTACCCTGGTGAACACCTGTGTATAATTAATAAAATTACAAAAGAACTTTTAAAAGGATGTTAGGCTAGGCTACCATGTAAGTCAAATGCCAGTAGTGAATGAAAGGCAAAAAAAAAAAAAAAGGTGGATCATGGTGAAAATGATCCAAGTACTTTACATGTGCAGAGCAAAGTAAAATAATAAGGCCATTTGAAATTGTCTCAAGGCAGAGGGGGACCGTAGAGATGAGTGATTGGAGTAAATTATGTGTACGTATGCAAGGCAATATTACAGTGAAATCCCCCTCATATAGGCTAATAATTATTTCTAAAACACCAGAGTTTGGTATCTCATGTCTTGTTTTTGAGTGCCTCCTTACCTTCAAACATTGGTCAAAAACCTCAGCTATGTTCTTAAATGCCATCAGTACAGTCTGGGATCTGTATATACATAATATGTATTAAGCCATTGGCCGGTCATAGAAGAAGGGATCCTTTCTGCTGTTGCAGAGCAGTAATGACTAGAAGAAACACTGGAGCACCTGTGTAGGTTCCTTCCACTTAACCTAAATATGTCCACAGGATGAATTACACTCCAGTTCCCAGTACTTAAGACACATTTCTACAAGCATTTATCAAACTGTAAAGTAATTCCTCAATGGGCTTACTTCTGTATTAAATGTCTTAGCCTGCATAGCCTGCATAGATCCTCAGGTCTCAGCTTACTGAGTAGCTAGGATTATGGGTATGAGTCACCAGCATCAGGCTAATGAATTTCTTTTTTAAAATTATTGAATATATATTATAATCCTAATAATGTCTCCAAGCTACTATATTAATTCCGTAACAATAGTATATTGTATATAATTCATTTTTCATTTCAGTATAATCCACATTTTAATCTGGCTTTATGATCAATTACTTTTCATCTTGCACTTTTGCTGGGCCTTTCTGCATGAACAGTTACTCAGCATGTGTTGTTCCCCTGTAGGTAGGAGAACTAGGTATGTAAAACCGGGAACAAGTCACTAGACAAACACAGTGCTCTTTTTTTGGTATATGTTAAAAAATAATTTTCACAACAAAATAAAATCCCTTCCCTAAATAAACATTACAAATCTTTCTGAAAATCCTCTGAAATCTGAAGAAAATAAGACAGCAGATACTCTTTCAGCAAGAACAAAATCAGAGTGTGAATCCAGTCAAGACTGAGGAATTCTTTTTTTAAAAACCATTGAATAAATCACTCTGCACCTCAAGAGAATTTACACCATACTTTCCTTACTTCGTTATTTATAATCATTTGTTGCAGAGGTCCTTTTTTATTCTCAGAAAGAAGCAAATGCATCCTCTTCTGAGTAAATAAATCAGTGATCAAAAAAGATTGATAGCAATGAAGTATAGTGTTAACAACTCAAATGGTTCAAGAACAATATGCTCTCTTTGCTTTTCTTTCAACTTTCTGTGTATCTCACTCTGAATGTTTCATTCTTATATTTTCAATTTCTTTTTGGTGGTCCTAGGCTATGAACTGGAGACCTTATCTGACACACTACCATTTGAGTCACGTTTCTACTTGGTGGTTATTTTGGAGATAGAGTCTCTGTGTAGTCTGGTTTTGAATGTCAGATCTCAACTACCTGGTTAGCTAGGTTGATAGACATAAGCCACCAAGTGGCACTCAGCTATGTTGTGGACACTTATTAAAATAGGTAAAATATAAGTAATGAAAAATAAAGTTATGAATGTAAGAATGTAGTAAGTGAAACTGACCAGAAACTGGAAAATAAAATACCACAATAGGTGTACATACAAATCATCTACTAGTTCTCTGCAATACTTGTTCCCTACTCATTACCTTGCTCATGTAACTATAACCCCTCTGTACTGTATTTTTACAATAAAAATGTACAAAAAAGAAACATGTCAATGGGAAAGTAAGTTATCAAAAAAACCACCTTATAAAAGTGGTAAAAGTGGTAGACAGCTAATCTACCAGAAGTATGAATCTCAACATAGGGATAAAAAAGGACAAGAAAAAAATCAAAATAACATTATGAAGTCAAAGGAATAACTGGCCCCAACATAAAGGATATTGGTGAAATGCCTGACAAAGAATGCAAAAGAATATTATAAGAAAATTCCAAAAGATGCAAATGCAGAAAGTCAATTCAATGAAATTAGGAAAATTATTTCTGATGTGAGTGAGAAATTCTTGAAAGGAGTCAAACAGAGCTTGGAAATAAAGAACTCAGTAACTCAAGTTAAAAAACACAATTATAAACCTCCACAGCAGAGGAACTCAAAAAGATTTTTTAAATATATATGTAAACTGGAAGAAATAGAAGTAAAGGGGGAAATCAAAAATGTAGAAAGCCTCCAATGTTTACACAGCATGAAGGTAAAAAACAAATGAAAAAGCTATAGAAAAGTCATTCCCATAGCTAAAATTTCCATGCTCTGGAAAAGACCTGGGCATCAGGTTCAGGAGGCCCAACGCACCACCATTAATCATGACTAGAAAAAAATCCTTCATCTGTCAGAAGTACAAAGACAGAACTGTGAAAAGAACCCAGTGCAAGTCACATTTAAGGCAACCCCCATAAGACTAACAGCAGATTTCTCAGCAGAAACCTCACAGACCATGATGGAATGGAACGACATATTCCAAATTCTGTACGAAATACACTTCTAAGAAGACTGTATTTAGCAAATCTTTTACTGAGAGATGATGTGAAAATAAACCCATTTAATGACAAGCAAAGCAAAAACCAAGGAGAATTCATCCAGTTACAGAAGATAAAAATACTAAA
The DNA here is from genome assembly GCF_000151885.1 of Dipodomys ordii. Classification (NCBI taxonomy): domain Eukaryota; kingdom Metazoa; phylum Chordata; class Mammalia; order Rodentia; family Heteromyidae; genus Dipodomys; species Dipodomys ordii. Next base: position 11,346,447 of record NW_012267313.1, on the reverse strand, counting down.
ATACTAGTTCTATGGGGCTGGGAAGGTGGCTCAGTGGTAGAGCACTTGCCTTGCATGCCAGAGGCCCTGGGTTCGATTCCTCAGCACCACATAAGCAAAAAGAAAAAAGCCGGAAGTGGCGCTGTGGCTCAAGTGGTAGAGGGCTAGCCTTGAGCTGAAGAGCTGAGGGACAGTGCCCAGACCCAGAGTTCAGGCCCCATGACAGGGCCAAAAATAAAATAAAATACTAGTTCTAGTGCTATTATATTTATAGTATTGTAAACATCAGAGTTGATGAGTACCCATACGAAGGCACACAGTACCTACAAGAATTCAACACAAAGAATCATGGACTGAGAGGCTACAACAACAACCATTTATTTCTCACATTTACTTCTGTGCTTCAAAGTCTATGGCAAATGTGATAGCTTCTTTGGTTCCTAGAAAGAGCTCTCTATTACCTGGCAAAAGTCTACCTTCACACACAGAAAGAGAACTCTAAGGTTTCTTCCTCTGATTTTATGGGCACGAAGCCCATCATCAGCTTCAACAGGTGGAATTTTGGGGTGAGGAAACAATCCCAACAGGTGCATATGTGTGAAGCCATTTTGAAAACACTTTCACCAAAGCTACTGGAATTCATAGAACACATCCACCAATGTGGCAGCGAGTTGTAGAGAAAAGTTTCTAATATATCTATAAAGAGACAGAAGCATCAGATGAAATCAGGAGAAATTGTAAAATGACTTAAACCTCCACTAATAATTAAAAAGGAAAAGAAACAGGATCTTTAAGTAATCTAACACTGTATCATTACAACCTAAGGATGAACACCTGTTTCAGGAAGCTACTATAGTTACATAATATATCATTTAATATATAATATATTATGTTGTTATGTTACATATATTATGTTATGTATGTTATATAATTTATATAATAAATTTCAAAAGAGACATTGAAATGAATTTGACATTTTGCAATATTATTTACCATAGCTAAGATACAGAACCAACTCAGATGCCCCTCAGTAGATGAATGGATCAAGAAAATGTGGTATATATGCACAATGAAATTCTATGTCTCCATCAGAAAGAATATTGCCCCACTTGTTAGGAAATGGAAAGACTTGGGAAAACTTAAGTGAACTAAGCTAGGCACAAAGAAAGAGGTCCTAAGGTTTCCCTAATTTGCAATACCTAGTATATGTCTGAGACAAGCAGAAACAGTCAGATAAGTTGATGTTAGGCGAAATGAACCCCAAGATAAGGATTCAAATGTTTTTTTTTCTTTCTTGCAATTGCTTCTAACATATTTATAAGATGATTTCTTTGTTGCTTTGTATGTCCCTCCCCCACAGTACAACCCCTGCTTTCACTGTATTTGATGTTGGTATACTTTGTGGAGGAGAAGCGAAAAAACAAATTGTTTAACCAGGGATACAGGTGGACCCATTGCAACAATGAGATGTACAAGACATTATGTCGAAAAATGAACTTTACAACTTTGGTGGGGGCGGGGAGGGGGGAAGGGAGAAGGAGAAGAAGGGATCTGAAGGGTTGAGAAGGGATGGGAGGGGGAAACAAGGGAGGAGGCAACGATGCTTGATAAGAAATGTACTCATTACCTTGCTCATGTAATTGTAACTCATCTGTACGGAATTTCCACAATAAAATATTTTTTTAATAGACAAATGTCTGTGAAGCATAGCAATCTTGTTGTTGAACAAGGAGCAAATCTTCTTCACAGAAATGCCTATTCAAGTGTTAAATGGGAAGCACTGTGTGAATGCCCTTTGAATCAGACCCTGTAAACTCACAAGGAGCCTTCGTAAGTCTGTCACACTGCATGTCGTTATTAATTGTCCTGTCATATATAACATTGCTAAGAATCTGTGTGGCTTTCTCTGGCTACGGAAATCCAGTAATGCTTTATGGCCTTGATGATGAATTGCATGCTTTTCTCTCAATTCCAACCAGGGACTATACAAATGTGCACATGTGAGAATGCACTTGTGTGTACACACACACATACATACACACATTCTTCATTACAAGAAGAAATACAAGAACAAATGTACAATACTAAGAAAACTAAAAATGATTAGTTCAAGCAAGTATATGAAGAAAGAAAGTCTTGCCTGAGTCTAGTTTTCTTACATCTCTACCTGCTGAGCCAATCTGAGCGTATCAAGTCAACAGTTAATTTTGAAGGGGTAAACATGTATTTTACATGCAACACCAAGGTAATTTTATATCTGCACTGAGTGGATTAAGTAGTTTCAGATGATTGTTTAGCTACTAAAATAATCATGAAGAAGAATGGATAGAAGAACAGATCTTGGCAACAAACTCAAGTTAATTACCCCTGTGGCTAGGAGATCAATTTGCATAGACAATCTCTGAAGCCTGTCAGGTACGAAGTGAACTGCTCAACTGCTACATTTGCTAATCCAACCACTGAGCTGTATGTTTTCCTCTGAAGATGTTTGTCTCAGCCTGCAAGGCAACTTTTATAATATAAAAGCACTCACTTCTAATTAATTTTCTCCTGTATTTAACACATACGCTTTTGTGACTTGCAAAGAAATTAATACAACAGTAAAAACAGGAACATCATTAATTACATTTATTAGAGAAACTTTTGCTTGACTCAGACATATACTAGTTATAAGATTATTTCTATGTTGCTTTGCATGTCCCTCCCCCACAGTATCACCCCTGCTTTCACTGTATTTGATGTTGGTATAATTTGTGGAAGGGAAGGGCAAAAACAAATCCTTTAACTAGGGATAGAGGTGGACCCATTGCAACAATGAGATGTACAAGTCGTTATGTCAAAAAACGAACTTTACAACTTTGGTGGGGGGGGGATCGGGTGGGGGGAGGTAGGGGGAGTATGGGAAGGGATAGAAAGGGGAAACAAAGAGGAGGCAACAATGCTTGATAAGAAATGTACTCGTTATCTTGCCCATGTAATTGTAACTCCTCTGAACGATATTCTCACAAAAATAAAAATAAAAGAGAAATAGAGAAATTTTTGGAGTTGTACAAGTTTTAGTTTTAGTTCTCAAAACTCAAAAGTTTAAGAAATAACTGTCATGGAATACTTATCCATAGCAGTTAGTTAATGGTAATCAGGGAGTGTTTTTTTTTATTTATTTTCTTATTAAGTTATTGTACAAAAGAGTATCAATTCAACATGTCAGTTTATGAATGCAATGCATCTTCATCAATGTCTTCCATACATCATTCTCCACCCATAATGTCCACAATACAGTTGATCTGATTAACATAAAGGGAAACCAAGGCTGATAGGTATAAATCGTCCAGTCATTGACTTAAGGACATGGTAGTTAGATTTTGGATCCGAATCACCTGATTCTTTATAGCCTCTTTTTCACTCTATTTTGCCTCTCCTAAGAAGCAAAAGTATTTCTATTCAGTCACATTAATTTAAAATTATAAGTGATCAGTGGAAGTTAATAGAGTTTCTTATGGAAATAATTCATCTTATTGAAAATTAAAACTCAAAAATAGGTATGATAGGGAATAAAATATAGGATAAATGTGAGGGGAAACAAAACAAGAAATTATTGATTTCAGTAATTGTTGAAAAAAGATGAAATTAAGATCAAGAAAATATAGTAAACAAAATTGGTCTATACTTCTTCAATCATTTTTTAAAAATGTAATCATAGAATTATGAAAATGGTATATATTCTTGTGACACATGCAAAACTACATTGTCATCAAAATTTTGAGAATTTTAATCCAATGGAATTTACCTTGTTATTAAATTTTTGCGAAGTAGCCAATTTAGTTTTCATCCATACAAATACTTTTGTATTTATAGTCATGTAACGATTAATATTAAATTTTCACCTAGGAAACAAAAGAATATTCACGCGTATACAGAAGAAAATGCAACAGATGGATCCTTCTCTATGGCTTCCTATGGAGGGCTGGCATTAAAGAACAGGGAAGCCTAGAGGATCAAGAAAGCCTGGCAAAAGCAGTTAGTTAACAAAAATTACAAGAACATTTAAAGTCCTTGAAATAACCATGATTGATTCACCAAATATTTCCTGTTCTGAATGATAAAACTGTGTTAAGTGCAATATTCCTATCAGTCTTGGGGGTTACCTAACTGCAGTATTCATAGTCATATGTATGTCATGTCTACATGTACACATATGTCCTTATACATCTAATTTCAATGACCTTAAGCAATACCTATGCATGCAAAGAATCTAGTGGGTAGGGGTAGATTTGCCAAAGAGTTACTGTAGTTCTGGCAAATTTAGGCAAAGATAACTCCAACCTAGACAGGTAGGATATAATGTGACTCATTTTGAATACATGGGATGAAATGTTACTAGAACTTCTGTTGTGACCTCCTGAACACCTTCATTATTTCTGCCATTTTCTAATATTCCATTAAATTTCATTAATAAAAATGCACTTCTTTCAGCATACTTTATGGGAAAATAAAGTTTATCTGAGTCTTGGTCAACAATGGAATTGTATAGACAGTGGGGATGAATGGATAAGATTGGCCAGAGCACCACATGTGCAAGATGACATGTATGGGCAAGAGACTACCACACATGCAGGAGTTGATTGCAGGTTTTCAGGAGTCTGAGCTCATATTCCCACAGTTCTAGCCATTTCCCATTCCAACAATCTTAGAAGAAGATTTAATGGATGAACCCTGGGTTGAATATCTATTGGCATATTAACCACCAAAGTCTTCTACATGGGGTCTGAACTCTATCTCTATCAGAATATTTATACATATTACAACAGATGTACAGATGTACAAATGTACAATGGATACTTGTCAGGTGATAAGTTTCTCATGAGAAAAATTAAAACTGTGCCCACAATTTATATATATATATATATATATATATATATGTATAACAGATTTGTGGATGGTCTAAAAACACATATTAATGGGACCCTCAAATCAACTCATGTTACCCTAAGGAAGAAAAGTGTCTCACAAGATTGGATATTCACTACAGAAATGATACTTACTTATTCACTACAGGAATAATGGGCTCTTACAGCGTTCTATGGAAAGCTGTACTTAAAGCCATAAAATGTTAGCTTCAGGTTACTGTACAGACAAGGCTGGCATGTTCTCTGAAGTAAGATGGAAAGACTTCTCTAACAACAGCAAAGAAATCACAGCAAAGACTCAACTATGCCAGCTATGCTTTTTGTCCTAACTGACTCTATTTATGGTAGCATGCAGAATCTTGATTTGATGTTATAAATCAGCTTCTCTTATGGAAGACATTTCTAACATAACCCTGTAAAAGGAAATGCTGACAATATGTTGTACAACACTTCAGATACAAAGTGGAAGAATTTTCATTTGCAGGTGGGAAGATGGAGATGGAGCACTCAAGGCCAGAGGAGGATGTAATACACCAAATAAGTTTTTCAAGACATTCATTGGTTTTTGTTTTGTTTTGTTTTTTGTCAGTTGTGGGGCTTGAACTCAGGGCCTGGGGGCTATCCCTGAGCCTCTTTGGGTTTAAGGCTAGTGCTCTGCCACTTGAGCCACAATACCACTTCTGGGTTTTGAGTGGTTAATCGGAAATAAAAGTCTCATGAGGACTTTTCTGACCTGGCTGGCTTCAAACCAGAATCCTCAGATCTCAGCCTCCTGAGTAGCTAGGATTACAGGTGTGAGCCACCAGTGCCTGGCTCCCTAAATTAGGTTTTGACTGATGAAATTCAATAAAATGTAGAACCAATGAAACAAGATGGATGATGAAGTGATTTAAAATGAACTGAGATGAAAAAAAGATACCTGAAGGAGTGGAAATTCATAAGGAAAATAGACATGAAAAAACGCTAGTGAAAATAAAGAAGAAAAGAAATCTGTATAGTTAATAAGTTTAATTTTCATTGATTTGTTTTTATTGAGTCTCATATCCTAATAAATCACTTTCTCTTAAATAAGCCTTCAGAAAATTTATACAAATTACTATCATAATAAGACACAAAGAAACCAACATGCCAAACAAATGTAGAGAAAGCACATATGATGCCAATGATAATCTTTGACCAAAATTCAATAAAATAACAAAACAACAAAATGGCAACAACAGAAAATTTAAATGGCAGTTTTAATTTTCATATAAAATACTAGGGTAAAAGGGAACATCTAAACTATTTATGATAAAGAAGTAGTATGTAATCATAGTTCTCATCATTCCAACTACTTTCATTATTAAACAAGGAAATATAAAATGAAACTAATTATCTAAAATTGAGCTCATTTCAATAAACTCATAACAAAATAAACAAGATAAAGATTAAGCAATCTAGTAAGTGGAAATTTGTCCTCATAACAAAAATACTAGGAAGAAAGACTTGAAGGAAGAATAAAATAGAAAATCTTAGAAAGTTGAATTAAAACCAATAGAGAAAAATCTGAAAGAAAATCACTGTTAGAAAAAAGAAGAATGTTATAAATGGTGAATTGAAAATATTTCCCCCACATAACACTGCAATAAACAGAGAATTCTAATGGCACAGTCAATTCTGGTTTAATTAGTATATGAATTGTAAATAATCAAGTGAAGAAACTGAAATTTATTATTTATTATTCAAAACAATAACCAAGTAGACATCCAATTGCTAGTTTTCATGTAAGGAGCTAAAAAGTCAACATTCCAGCCAAACAAATAAAAAACTGAATACATTAAAAGCATCAGCCTTCGATTTGGACCCAGAAGAAAGGACAAGGCACTAGCCCCATAACTGGAGAGACAGGCAAAGACAGGATTGAGGGCTTACACAGCAGCAAAACCAGAACTGCAATTACAATAGTAACTAGGTAAGGAACAGTAACTCTTATCTGTATTCCTGGCTACTCAGAAGGAAGAAATCTGGAGGGATTAAAGCTTGAGGCAAGCTTGGGAAATAAAAATTAGCAAAACCCCATCACAACAAATCATCTACCTGTGGTGAAGATCCACATAAAAATAGGAAGAGCATAAAAGAAGGTATAAGCCTTATGTCCTTAACCCTATGTACTCAGGAGGCTGAGATCTGTGGATTGCAGTTTGAAGTCAGCCCAAGCAGGGAAGTCCATGAGACTCTTATTTCTAATTAAGCACCAAAAAGCCAAATGGGATTGTGTCTCAAGTGGTAGAATGCCAACTGGAGCTAAAACAACCTCAAGGACAGCACCTATGTTCTGAGTTCAAGCCCCAGGACTGGCACAAATCAAAAAAATCAATAAATAAAAGTAAAAGTGAAATTTTAATTTTTTTCATACTCACCTGATCTAGCAAATAACATTTTGTTCAAATTAATACCATTATAAATATATTCCTTATGGAGACAAATTATGTATTTTATGTCATGTATACATTTATGTGTGATTATTTATAAGCAAAATTACTGACAGTAATAAGGTATGAAGTTTCCCTTATTATAAGGTACCTGTGAAGAGTTATAGTGTAATTTGAATAAAGATCTGGATGAGCTATAAATATGTATTTTGAATTCTAGGGCATGTACTTAAGGCAGTTTTTTTTTTTTTGAAAAAGCACTAACATGGTAAGAAAGCAGAGAAAAGGAGACTATATAAAACAGGCAAAACCACAAAGGACTGAAAACAAGATGGGACAAAAATGTATAAAAAATCTGCAAAGAGCAACAAATTCAAAGCAGTGAAAAATAGGATAGATATTAATCCAACAATCTCCATAGTCTCTTTGATGAGTAATAATCTAAATCCAGATATTATTAGAGTCAAGAAAAAACAAGACTCAACAAAGTCTCTGATAGATAAGACATTTACTTTAAATCAAAAGACACATAGACATTGAAAGCAAATAGGTAAAGACACACTATGTTGTACTAATCAAAAGAAAGAACAACTAGATGAGAAAGAGCAGCCTTCAAAGTAAGAAACAGACATTAGGAAATGATAACAGGGTTTTCTTCTCAAAGAAAATGTAACACTACTTAATGTTCAGATGCCTTATAAATTCTTTAAACCACATGGCAAAAACTGCTGAAACTTTAGGAAGCTATTAATTCATTAAGGTAGTTGAAGATTTTACCACTCCTTTATCAGAATTGGATAGATAAACATTTGAATAATCTTAGTGGAATTCAACATCATCAATCAGTATGCTAATTACTATCTATCAACTGCTTCATCCAATGACAGATATTATACTGTTCTCAAGTTTACACAGAATGTTCTACAAGAAAGACCGCATTCTGAGCCACAAAATATAACTTTACAAATTCTTTAAAAAAATCAGTCAATCAGTCATACAATTTCTGTTTTCAATCCACACTGAAATAAGTAATGGAAAGATAGCCAGAAAAATCCCAGAGTACTTGAAGATTAAATGAAACAATAATAATAGTATTTCTAGTTCTATTTTGGTACAGATGAAAATGAAAACACAACTTACCCAGTTATGGCATGCAACTAGAGAACAGCTTAGATGAAGATTTATAGCATAGTTAACATATATTTGGGGGAAAAGAAAAGCATAACAAAATTTTTCATCTAAGTCACCCCTTAGAAAACTAGAAGACAAAGTTATACTTAAATAAAATAATTAGAATTTTAGCAGCAATCAATAAAATTGATAAAAATAGGAAATAGTAGAGAAAAGCAATTAAATCAAAACTGCTAGTCTGAAGAAATCAATAAAATCAATAAGCCTCTAGAACTCTTGCAAGGCTAAGAATAAAAGAGTAAACATAAAAATGATTAATGTCAGGGTTTTAAGAACATCAATGCTGGGCTGGGAAGGTGGCTCAGTGGTAGAGCACTTGCCTTGCATGCTCAAGGCCCTAGGTTCGATTCCTCAGCACCACATAAGCAAAAAGAAAAAAAAGCCGGAAGTGACGCTGTGGCTCAAGTGGTAGAGCGCTAGCCTTGAGCTGAAGAGCTGAGGGACAGCGCCCAGGCCCAGAGTTCAGGTCCCACAACCGGACCCAAAAAAAAAAAAAAAGAACATCAATGCTTGTATGAAAATAGGATAATTAAATGTTAAAAATTGTTCCAATAGCCAGGTGCTGGTGGCTCACATCTGTAATCCTAGCTACTCAGGAGGCTGAGATCTGAGGATCATGATTCAAAGCCAGCCGGAGCAGAAAAGTCCCTGACACTCTTATCTTCAATAAACCACCAGAAAATTTGAAGTGGTGCTGTGGCTAAAGTGGTTGAACGCTAGCCTTGAGCTGAAGAGCTGAGGGACAGCGCCCAGGCCCAGAGTTCAAAGCTCCACAACCAACAACAAAAAAATGTTCCACAAGAGGAGAAAAGCAAAAGAACAAAAACAAAATAATAGGTTGATAGGTTACATTTGGTCAAAGTATATTATATGCATGTGTGAAAATGAAACTTCTTCATGAAATTATTATACACAAATGGAAAGTGATGTAATTAAGCTGGGCTTGGTGGCTCATGCCTATAATCCTAGTTTCTCTGGAGGCTGAGATGGGGAGAAATACATTTACAGACCAGCCGGACTAATGGAAAGAAGCAGGTGGCACACACTTGTCCTCCTACCTAAAAGAGGAAGCCTATATAGGCAAAATGGCAGTCCCAGTGCATACTTGGGTGGGAAGCAAGACCATAGCATGAACGTAACCTGTACAAGGAAGCAGTCTTGGGTCAGCAGCAAAGGGGATACCTAGAAGGTGGAGGCCCTGAGTTTCAACTCTGATATTTTAAAAATAACAATTTTAAAAGAAAATTAATAAGGTCGCTGTTCCATAAATGTTCAATACTTCTTCAGATATTTTTAAATGAGTAAGTACAAAAACATAGGAGACTCAATGGAGAAGTTGAGAAGGAACAAAATATAGTTAAAAAGATGAAAGAAAGGAAGGGAGGGAGGGAGGAAGGAAGGAAGGAAGAAAGGAAGGAAGGGAGAGAGAATATTAGGAGTAGTAAAATACATTACTGGAGAATTTATAATAATAAAAGTGGATTGGCAAAATAAAGAATGAGATTTCAAAACAATGTCAACCATTCTTCTAAAATTATATTTGATAATAAAATATATCCAAATGTATTTTCTTAGAAGAGCTGTCTCTTCAAATGACACCTCAATGATTCTAGAGTAGAAAGAGAGAATGCTTCTATAAACAGCTCTTCAGCACCGTAGCTCCTGCAAGCCTTCAGTCTCTGCCTTTCTTTGTGGCCTGGAAATGTCCCATGTTCTAAAATAGCTGCTTTAACATAGTATTTTGTGGGAAATGACAATTTATAGGTTAAATGTTAAATGAAATACAAGTTGTAAAATAGTCCAATTTAAATGTAGCTACATATGTATAAAATGTAAAGGAAGCTGGATATGATGGCTCATACCTATAATCCCGGCTACTTGAAGATGGATTGATTGAAAAATTATGCACCAGATTTCAGACATGTTACTGTATGTTATATTTATTCATCCTTCAATTTACTGACTTAAACATTGAATTATACATAGGACATATCGTTTTATATGTTAAAGTAATAAAGTTAGTTTTAATAACACATATTGTAACCTATTATACCCAAATCTATTGGCATTTCAAGCACTAAAATGTAATAAAATGCTTTTTCTTGCTCTAAGTATTGAGTATATATATACATACTTATACATAAGTATATATGAGTATATATATGAATAAGTATATATATGTGGAGGGATATTTGGATATGAAATGTAGAATGCATGTAAGGAGAAACATATAGTTCAAGTTCTTGTTGGCCTGATTGTGTAGTGGCTGCCATAAGGGTCATCTGCCAATCACTTCCTGCATCTTCACTATTCTCTTATTTTCCCCAATTCTATTTGAAAGTCTCTGCTACAAAGTGATCTCTGACTACATTCCAAACATCTTCTAAAGTTCTACACTTATTCCCCAAGACTTTGAGCAATCTTGGTAAAACCACATCATATGAAATAAAATAAGTTATTAATGTTGCATATTTTAAAATGCACACACAGAGCAACACTCTTATGAGGGGATCATCTTCGTTTTGTGCTGTACCCTCCAATATTATGCCCAAAATTCTATCAGGGACAATTCCCACTGTCTTTGTTTATGCTTGCCTGTTGGTTTTGATACGGTCTTGCTATGCTGCCCAGGTTATCACTGAATACTGCATCCTCCTGCCTCAGGCTAAGTAAGCAGAACCAATCAGGAAAGACCACCCCTTCATAATAAGAGCTATCCCTATCTTGCTGTGCTAAACCAATGTCAAGCAGAGCTTTGAGCCTGAGATGCTAACCTTGGTTCACATTCATTCTTACAAAACATTGTAGCTTTACAAAGTAGTCAGGGATGAAAATCATTTGAGCATCACCCAAAAAGTGTAATTTTCAGGCTTCTACTTTTATCCTCTTAATCATAGTTCTTAGAGAACTCACACACACACACACACACACACACACACACACATATCAGCTTTCCAAAGACAAATCTAATGCTCTATGTGAAAACATTTTAAACCAACTTATAAGAATGTACTTTTTCATTTGCATCATGAGTTGGAAAGTTATACACTTAGAAAGTCATAAGTCATTTCTAGGCCATACATTTAAAAAGTTTCCTCTAGGTCAACTAAGAGGAATGGGTGCCAACCCCCTCCCCTCCCACCCCAGCCCCAGCACTGTGAGCTAACTATGGTGGCTCCCTCAGCTGCTCAAATCTCTGCCTAAGGTATAAAAGTCTTTGATTTTGCTCTTTGGGATGAAGGAGGAGCAATGTTTTCTTTCTAGTATTAGTTAACTAGGGATGGTGGTCCAAATACTCTTACTTTACAGGGTTACTGTGAGAAACAAAAGAATGACCTGTGAAGTGACTAGTAATGACCATGGCATGTATTAGAATACTCAGTAAGTCTTGCATAGCTGATAAGGATGATGAAATTGACATGGTCATTGCTTTAATTATTTTACCAGGACCAGCTCTGGATTTCATAACAAAATGACTGACACAAGCAACTTATTAAAGGGAGATGTTTGTTTCAGCTCACAGTTGTGATGTGTCAGTACATGCTGGGGGAAGAGTATAGCATTTGGGTGTGGGGAAAGGCAGCATTTCTGGCAGGGAGTAGAGGGGAGCAATAAGGAGGAGCAAGATATAACCCTAAGGACATACCCAATAATCTAGTTCCTCTAATCTATAGTCTACTCATATTTGACTTCTATAGATTAGACCATTTATTAAGTTAGAATCTTCATGATCTAATTATCTCTAGAAAACTCCCTCATGAACAGCATAGAGGTATGTTTTGCTAATCTCCTAGGGATTTCTTAATCTAATGAAGTTCACCATCACAATTAACTGTCTCAGAAGAGGAATAAATTATGTTAACAGTCACGTGGAAACATAGATGAAGAAAAGCAGTGAAAGAGTCATTAGTAAAAGGAATCCCAACAAATATGGCACCCAAACTACAGCTGGACAAATGGGAAATATTTGAGAGACAGAAGGAATCCAAAGGGGAAGTTGATGATTGTGTTTTCAGAAGAAATGGTATGGTCAGCAAACACACAACAGGAAATACTGCTCATGGGATGGTGGGAAGACCATCAGATGGAAGAGCAAAGAGCATGCTGGGAAATTATTGAAATAAGATGTGATAGGCAAATGTCACCAGAAAGCAGAAGGCCTTACACTTTATCCAAATACTTATTGAAACTCTTGAAATAGAGCAGTTTTATGATAATGAAGGAGAGTTTAAGGAAAACAAACCATTCACTAAGCGGATGAAAATTCAGTTCCATAACATCTATGAAAGGCATGAATAGAGAAATAAATCATGGAGCCATAAACAGAGTTAGTCTTTGAAGCTGTGAGAATAAACAAGCTCTCCTTAGAGAGAACAGAGTATAGATAGTTCTCCAAGCTGTAGGGAATATGAAGAGTGAAGTGCCCAACTGTTCTGTTTATTGGCACTACTATCTAACAAAATCTGGAAATACATAATAGCACAAAACCAAATCCATCTTACTATTTCAGTGAGAAATAGTAAGATTTCTATGATTTCTCAGCTGCTCTAGCCTAGACCATGAGGAAACTGCAATCAGCTAGCAGATGAGATTTATCTATCTAGACCCTTGGTGAAAATAGCTGAGAGGCTACTCTGTCTTGGGATACTGTTTTTCTTTCTGTCCCTCTTGCCCAAACCCCATATCCCTTGCCTCTTCCCTTCCCCCAACCCACATGCTCCCAGAACCTGTTCCCCCTGACACTTCTTATCATCTCTGCAAATGATCTCTCCAGCAGGGTCAAAACACTTCTTTAAGTCTGAAGCTTCTAAATTCAGAAAAGTCAATGCTTCCAGATCTTCTGAAGGCTTAGCACAAGACCTGGCATAGGGTTATTTCTACTGTGCCCACAAAGCAAATTTCCTCTCTCTCATTTCCCACCACAATTTCCTGTTACCTTGACTCATTATTTTATCAGTATGCACAAAATTCTGCTGTGGCTTTTGCTGACAGTCTTTACCTGTTCTAAAATATTATCTCAACTCCTATTCATATTGAACAATAGTAACTGTGCCAAAGTTTATCACAGAAAGCATACATGTACAATATGAGCTTGAGCTACTCAAGGGTGTTTACTATTTCAATAACCACAATGCATCGATGGCCAAACTGAGAGTCCACTCATCACAATGGCACATAAGAAAAATATCTCTGTAAATATAAGCATGTTGACGGCTCCACAAAAGCAGATGAGGAATTAATTAAAAGCTCATTTTACTGAGCTGAGAAATGGTAAATAGTTAGGCTACAACTACAAAGCAGTAGCATAAGGCTCTTGTAACTCTAATATACTGTAGCCTGTATGCTCATTTGTAGGAATAAAAAATATTAATTTTGATAGGGAAAAAGTATAAGCCAGAACGTGAGTGCATAACACATTTCCATGCCCTCAGTTTAAAGGACTGTGACAAAAAGAGTATTCCAAGAGAAAACACACTGTAATGATGCCAAGAGATTCCGCACATTGAAAAAGTCCCTTCAAAGACACCATTTTCAGCTGAGCCTTCAGGCAGCAAACTTGGTTTTCACGTTACAAATGATAGTCACAGACCATGAACACCTTTTTAAGTGCTATTTTTCAAGGCTGAGAGCAAGTGTTCCAATTATAAAAGAATTGATCTTGTTAAACTTATTCTTAAATTTTTTATTTCCCTCCCTGGTTAATTCAATTTCCCTTCAAATGTATGAATCATCAAGACATAATGTGAACATGCAGCCACATTGGAAGAAGATACTGCCTTATTTTTGGTGTACCTGATAGAATTTAGACAGAACAGATAGAGCAGGGTCAAATGAAACTCACTTACCTGCATATTTACAGCAGCCATAATGGTTATTGTTTTCTTATCTCTATAGGACTTTGTAAACAATTTGTTGCAATATAACAGAATATACATCCTTCTTTAGTTATTTTATCTAAAACAGTAACAAATTTAAAAGTAGATACATTTGAAGAGATACATGGAAGACAAACATTTATCTGTGTTTATTGTAGACAAAAATATTAGTAATTTCCTCTTCATTTCAAACAGCTTTCATGACAATTCTGCCAGAATATACACTATTCTACTTTCATAGATGAGATAAATGAAATAAAGCTCAGATAAATTTAGTGATTTAGTGAAGTTTGTAAAGCTTTTTTAAATAAGTTTTTTAGTGTGAAAATACCATACAGAAGGGTTTCAATTACATAAGCAAGGTAATGAGTCAATTTCTTATCAAGTATTGTTGCCTCCTCCTTTGATTTTCCCCTACCATCCCTGCCCTCCCATCTCGACGACTACACTCACCCTAAAGTTCGTTTTTTGACATACCATCTTGTGCATCTTGTTGCAATGGACCCACTTGTATCCCTATTTAAACAATTTGTTTTTTCCCTTCCACTTCCCAAATTATACCGACATCAAGTACAGTGAAAACAGGGGTTATATCGTGGGGGAGTGACATACAAAGCGACAGAAAAGTCACCTTATAAATACATTAGAAACAATACCAAGAAAGAAAAAAGCCACTTGGGTCCTTATCTTGGGGTTCATTTTGCCTAACATCATCTTATCTGACATTTTCTGCTCATCTCAGAATTTGAATGGAGGACTATCTAACTTCAAATTCTGAAACTTTATGTTTCATGATCATTTATTACCCTTGCCAAGAAACTGGATGTTCATAAACAAACACTGACTTCATAATATCGCGATAGAAAGACAGAAGAATTATAATTAGAATTTGAGAGAAATTGTTTAAAGCATGTTTAAAGATGGGGCAAAGATGGAGGTTTGGGGTGGGAAATAGGAGTTATTGGTTCTTCTTTCTCAGAGAAGGAAGTGGGAGCAAACCGGACCCCAGAGACCCTTCCTTTCATCAGGAGTTTGCCCATGAAATATTTTGGAATTATCCTCTTCCTTCCCCCACCCCCTGCCATTTTAACCCAGAAATTTCTGGCTGCACATTTGCCAAGGGGGTTTTACTATGGTAACCTTCAGGCCTACACAAAGAACACAGTCAAAACAAATAGCTCTCTTTAAATGTCATTATGGGGAGTAAAATTCTATGTGGTGTATTAATGGGCCTCCCACAGCTAAATCCTAGCATACCACTTTGAAAAATGTCCCCTGTGGGTATCACTTAAACCAACAAAAGTGAGGGAATTTGAGAGTTAAGAGAAAACCTGATCTCACTCTGGTGAAAATTAATAGAAGACAGAAGAGTATGAATAAAATAGTGAGAAATCATGGAAACAAATTAAATTTTCTTTGTTTTCATCCTTTTTAATGCTATTTTAATGTGGAAGGCCTAAAGAGAAGGCTAGCTTTTTTTTTTTAAGATGCTATTTCCTTAGTTTGGAATTTAATAAATCTTTAATGGAAGTAAAATCCTGCCTTTGGCTTAGGAAAAGAAAATATATTTCTTTTTCAGCCATCAGATAGTTTTCATAAAAGATCAGAGAGAATGCCCTAAGTAAATAATATATATGCAGTGTTTACCCAGCACACGCATGGCTTACCTGATAAATATGTTGGTTACTCATTTTCTGAGGACTTATTAAGGCATAAGCTAATTTCCAATGCATATTAAGAAATTAGTTGGCATATCTAATAGGTCTCTAGAGAAAACCTGACTTATGATATAGTGTATCTTCAGGACAGAACTGATGTATACCTAGAAATTTTCAGAAAAATATTTAAAGCTTTCATTAGTTCTTTATTAAACTTACTACCTATATGTTTATTGTATCTTTTGGAAAGCAAAGGAATTAGTTCTTGTTTTTCTTCCCTGCTTAGAGCCTAAGGCAGCATACTTGAATTTGTTTTTACTTTGTAGGAGAGCTGAGAAGTCACACTGTGCATATCCTACAGAGAGAAATCTGGCATTGAGCAAAATCAGCATCATCTATAACCAGGATGCTTCTGCCACATGCTGAAGAACAGGCAGGCTTTAAGCTACCTGCCTTTTATTTCCACTCTATTTCCTTGTCTTCCACATACTTCCCCATCCACTCTATTTCTCAATGGACACTGTAAAACCAAATTAAAAGACTAATACATTGTGACCATGTGGAACCTGTTTTAGCCTAGTTTGTATGACTATCGCAGAACACCACAATCTAAGCAATTTTTAAGTGCTGAATCAATAGTGCTTACATATAGATTAGATGTGGAATAGGTAGGAGACTAATTGAATCTACCACCAGATCAAAAGGGCCCAAGAACAGGTAAACAGAATAGTTTAGTGGTTCTTAGTTTCACAGTACCTTCCCAGGGTTCTGTCTGACCTGAAAATAAATTCATATAGTCATATGTCTTTTATAATTTTAAGAACAGATATATCAACTATCACTAACTAATCCACTATCTCTTTACTTTGGGAAACACCGTGCATAATAGAAGGCATTGTAGATAGATCTGGATTCAGCTATCAAGAAATTAAGCAAGGCATTACACATCCCCCACCATAAGTCACACATGCTTTTCTCCATATTTCTCTGTAATGTGACTCCAGGTATCCTCCCATCAAGAGATAGAGTCTATTTTCCTATCTCTTAAGCTGAGTTTATTTGGACTGGCTTTTACAAATAGAATGTTCCAGAAGTAAGGTCTTAAAACTCCTCTTTTTTATTTCTTTAGACCAAGTCTGGGACTCAAACTGAGTACCTGATGCTTTCACTCTATGCCCAGCACTCTTCCCACTCAGCCACATCTCCAACCCCTTAAAACTCTTCTCGAAGAAGACAGGAGGCTTCCACATTCAGTACTAGCAACTGGCCTCCATATAAAGAGGTCCGGGCTAGTTGGAAGAGACATAGAACATGTGGAAAGAAAAGTCATAGTAAATGAGTAATTATCTAGAGAGAGACGCCATCTGGAAGAAATCCAAAGGTGCCAGTATTTGACAGTCAAGGCAAAACCGCAGATAATCAGAGTGAGGCCAACTTTGATCTTTCAGTCACAATCAGGACATCCCCGATGACACCATAGGGAGGAGAGATGAGACAAGCCATCCTCAGGAATCCCTACATACTCAGCAAAGGAAGAGTACACAATAAGATATTTACTGTCTGAAGCAACTATATTGCAGGGTTTTTTTAAACACTGTGGTAGATGACAGTATAAGGATAATTGAATTTGATTTTAGGAATCAAATATATTCCATGTGGTTTACAGTCCCTTTAATATATGGTCAGGTTATTGCCTTCTCCCTATGTGCATGACTGGGCTCCAAGAATACTCATGCTTCTCATTGCACTGACTTTCTTGGCACTGTGACACCAATTTGCAAGGCCAGGGATGCTTCTGCAACATGAATGTGTCCTGTGATGTCTGGCACCCAACGACTAGAAGAAAAAGCATTGGAATAAAAACAATGCTAAAATGTTCAGAACCAGAATAAGTATAGGAAAAATCATTCCACAGACTAGTGATCTATCTATTATCTATCTATCTATCTATCTTTAATCTACCTATCGTCTATCAATCTATAATATAATATAATATATATTTATATATGGTCAAAATATAATTTATTGACAATAGAGTACATATAAATTATGAATCACATATTTTTTCCTGTTTTGCAAATATATACAATACAATTTATCAGATATTCTGCTCTTGGAGGGCATAAACAAGTATCAGAAATATTTTAAAAAGTGCTTTTTAGAAGGATTAGGTTTTAAAAACATCATACAGAAGTTTTCTCTCTCTTATAAAAGCTTTAAAATGTGACCAGTGATAATCCTGAGGATAAAATAAACTTCCAAACAATCAAAAGCTTAAATTGGGAGGGGGATACGTTAATATCTTTAAGTAGTTGTACAAAGGAGTTGCCATTCAACAAAGCAGTTTATGAATACAGTACATACATCATAATCACTGTCAAACCTTTCCACATTCTCACCCACCCTACCCAGCCCACCCTTTTCATTACTTACTTTAATATTAGGTTATATATTTAATTTTTGCCATTTAATGAGGCAGTTTATTGTACCATGCATCTTGATCTATGTCATACCTTCAACATCTTTAGCCCCCTTTGAAGCATTCCTTCTCTTTTATTTCCTGATTCTGCCATATATATAAGGAATTCTTAACTGTATTCCCTCTCCTTCCCCGCTTTATTTTTTACCCCTTTCCCCTCAGCTCCACCCTCCCATCTTCCAAGTATTCATTTCCTGGTACTTATATTGTTGGGCTTTAACTTAGTTTTTTCAAGAAGTATACTATTTGGGCTCTTCATAGGGTCTATTGCATAACCCCTTGCTTACCAACAGATTTATTTATTTTTAATAAGTTTTTATTGTAAAAATACTGTACAGAGGGGTTACAGTTACATGAGCAAGGTAATGAGTACATTTCCTATCAAGCATTGTTGCCTCCTCCTTTGTTTTTTCCCTACCATCCCTTCCCTCCCACCTCCACAACTACACTCCTCCTTCTCCCCCCCACCCGCGTCCACTCCCACCCACCCACCTCTGCCTAAATTGTCAAGTTCATCTTTGAACATAGTGTCTTGTACATCTCATTGTTACAATGGGTTAACCTATATCCCGATTTAAACATTTTGGTTTTTTTTCCCTTTCCCTTCCCAAATTAGACTATCATCAAATATAGTGAAAACAGGGATTATACCATGGGGGAGGAGCAGACAAACAAAAAATCACATGGTACATTATAAATATGTTAGAAACAATATCAAGAAAGAAAAAAAACCACTTGTGTCTCTCTTGGTGTTCATTTTGCTTAACATCATCTTATCTGGTCATATATACTTAGCTTTTGACCTTTTCTGCTTGTCCCAGACATATACTAGTTATTGCAAATAAGGGAAACCATGGACCTATGTTTCTTTGAGCCTGGCTTACTTCACTTTATATAATTTTTTCCAAGTCTTTCCATTTCCTAACAAATGGGGCAATGTCATTCTTTCTAATGGAGGCATAGAATTTATATATATATATATATATATATATATATATATATATATACATTTTCTTGATCCATTCATCTACTGAGGGGCATCTGGGTTGGTCCATATCTTAGCTATTGTAAATAGTACTGCAATAAACATGGTTGTGCTGGTAGCTTTGGTATGACTTTGTTTGTGATCCTTTGGGTAAATGCCCAAAAGTGGGATTGCTGGGTCATAGGGGAGCTCTTTGTGGAGTTTTTTTTTTTTTTGGGTCCGGTCGTGGGGCCTGAACTCTGGGCCTGGGCGCTGTCCTTCGGTTTTTCGGTTAAGGCTAGCCCTCTACCACTTGAGCCACAGCGCCACTTCCGGCTTTTTTCTTTTTGCTTATGTGGTGCTGAGGAATCGAACCCAGGGCCTCATGCTTGCAAGGCAAGCGCTCTACCACTGAGCCACCTTCCCAGCCCCTATGTGGAGTCTTTTGAGGAAACTTCACACTGCTTTCCAAAGTGGTTGAACAAGTTTACAATCCCACCAACAGTGCAGTAGGGCTCCCTTCTGGCCACATCCCCTCCAATATCTGTTGTTATTAGAGTTCTTGATTTTAGCCATTCTAACTGGGGTGAGGTGGAATCTCAATGTTGTTTTGATTTGCATTTCTTTTATGGCCAGAGATTACCAACAGATTTATATTTTTTTACTTGCAGACTTTCTAGCTACCATAAATGAAAGAAACCACAAAACCTATGTTTCTCTATGTCTGGCTTACTTTGCTTAATATAATTTTTCCAAGTCTTTCCATTTCCTTTTGAATCATACAATATCATTCTTTCTGATGGATGAGTAGAATTCCATTCTTGATCCATTTACCCACTGAGAGGCATTGGGGCTGATTCCATATTTTGGCTCTAGTAAATAATGGTACAATGACATGATTACACTCAAATCCTTGTTTGTGCTCTATCAGATAAATGCCCAGGAGTAGAATTACTGGGTCATAAGAAAACTCTATGTTTTATTTTGAGGAACCTCCATACTGCTTTCCACAGGGGAGTTCCCTTCTGGCTACATCTATAACAGCATTTGTTATTGTTACTTTTCCTGATATTAGTCATTCTAACTGGGGTGTGGTAGAATCTCAGAGTTGTTCTAATTTGCATTTCCTTTATGCTGATCATATGTTGATCATTTTTTCATGTGTCTATTGTCCATTTTTACTTCTTCTTCTGAGAAGTCGCTCTTCAAGTCATTAGCTCATTTAATAATGGAGTGTTTTTTTAAGAGTTTATATTATGATAGTTTCAAAATGGGCAGGCCCTTAACAATTCTAAGAAATCAACCAAACAAATAAAATTAGAGATGAAAAACTAACATCACAAAAGAAACAAGCAAAATTCAAAATATTATAAGAAACACTTTGCAAACCTTTATGCCAATAAATTGGAGATTCTGCAACATCAAAATACCCAAACTGAACCATGATTTAACCCACAACAAGCAATGAAATTGAATTAGCAATCAACCTTCCATCCAAGAGATACCTTGAACCCAATAGATTTACAGCTAAATTCTGTAAGGCTTTCAAAGAAGAACTAACACTAATATTCCTCCAACTCTTCAATGAAATCATTACTAAACTTATCCTATAAGGCCAGCATTACAGTTATCCCAAAACCAGATAAGGCCTCATCAAAGAAAGAGAACTATGGACCCCTTTCTTTGATGAACATCAGTGTAAAACTTCTCCATCAAATTCTGGCCAACCTAATTCAACAATTAACCAAAACAATCATGCACTCTGGGCAAACATGATTCATTCCAGGGATACAAAGCTGATTCAATATACATAAATCAGTAAATGTAATACAATGCATCAACAGAAGCAAGGATAAGAACCACATGAACATCTCAACCAATAAAGAAAAAGCATTTGACAAGATCTAACACCCTTTCAGGATAAAAGTTTGGAATACACTGAACATTTTTCAATATAATAAATGCTGTATATGACATAACTATATCCAGCATTAAACTTAATAGTGAAAATCTAAAACCATTTCCTCTAAAATCAAGAATGAGACAAGGATATCTACTCTCTTTACTCTTATTCAATATTGTACTGGAATTCCTAGCAAGAGAAATAAGGCAATAGATCAACAAAAAGTGGATCCAAATAGGGAAAGAAAAAATAAAATTATCCCTCTTTGCAGATGTCATGGTCCTGGATTTAAAGAATCCTATAAATCCACCCCCCCCCACCAACCTACTTGAGCTGATATGAAATTTTGACAAAGTAGCAGGGTATAAAATCAACCCATAAAAAGCAGTAGCTTTTCTATATGCCAACAATGAGAAGATTGAGAATGAAATTAGGACAGCAACTCCATCTATAATAGCCTAAGAAAGTCTACGAATTAACCAAAGATGTGAAGGACCTCTATTATGAAAACTTGAAAAATTTGAAAAAAGAAATTGAAGATGATTTAAAGATATGGAAAGAGCTTCCATGCTCCTGGATTGGATTGGAAGAATTAACATTGTGAAAATGGTTATACTGCCTAAAGCAATTTACAAGTTCAGTGCAATACCCATCAAAATTCCAACAACATTTCTCAATGAAGTAGAGAATGCAATCCAAAAATTCATATGGAATAACAAAAGACCCCAAAAGCAAAAACAGTGCTAAGCAGGAAAAACAGTGTTGGAGGAATAACAATACCATACTTCAAACACTAGTACATAGCCATAGTAATAAAACTAGCTTGAGACTGGCACAAGAATAGGTCTGAATCGATGAGCAGAATAGAACATCTAGAAATGAATTCACAGATCTCTAGACACCTAATATTTGATGAGGGAGCCAAAAACATAGGTTTGAAGAAAGACCAGCTCTTCCATAGATGGTGTTGGTAAAAAATGTCTATCAAATGCAGAAAACTGAAACTAGATCCTTATATATCACCCTCCACCAGAAGCAATTCGAAATCATTCAAAGACCTCAATGTAAGGCCAGAAACCATGAAAAGATTATAGGAAGAATTAGGGAAAAGACTTGAACTCTTGGCAAAGGTTGAAACTTTCAAGTAATGATCCAGCATCACAACAAATCAAAGACTGGATATATGGGATTATACCAAACTTAAAAGTCTCTGTACGGCCAAGGAGATAGCTAACAAGATAAACAAAAACTTACTAGCTATACATCAGACAAGAGCCTAATAAGCAAAATATACTTAGAGCTCAAAAAAGTTAACCCTCAACAAATAAGCAGTCTAAAATGTTAGATGGTTTAATTTAAAATTTTTAAATAGATTTTAATTTTGAAAGAATGAATTAACTATGGTATAGGCAAGAATAAATTATCTAGTTCTTATCTCTAGAGAATATTATAGACTTCTCATATAAAGAAGTAATCAAAATTATTTAGCTAAAAATATCAAAACAATTTATACAAATATTTTTGTATAATATTTGGTAGTTGATTCTTTTAAAAAATTCTACTGTCATTTTTTCCTAAATTTCCTGGTTTTGTACTAAATCTTAGCTTTTAAATTTTTTTGTAATTTATTACAATTTCTCTTTCACAAAAGTCAGTTTGTTACCTAATTTTAAACTTTTAGCTTTTTCCTTTTTTTCTGCAAGATCTCTAAACTAAATATTTCAGGTCTCAAAAGCATGGTAGTATCATTTGCTACAATAGAAACACAGAGTTCAATAGTCAGTATTTGCAGAGATCTTCGAGCATTGTAATGCATTGTCTACACATGTCTATTTTCCATTCAGCATGTAACTTTCTAAGGCACCTGAGTTATTGCTTTCAAAGCCCTTGAAGGTAAGTGCTCAGTGTGCCTGACAAGGATCTCTCACTTAAGTACTAATGGCCATACAATGAAAAGAAAGGAAATGATTGTATCAGGGTTTACCAAATCTCAGACACTGACATAAGATGGCCCACAAGCTATGGCCATACAGCTTCTGTTGGGAAACCTCTTCCATCAAGAACAAGAAGAGCCAATGCAGCACACAGTTGTTCTGTGACATGGGGACACCTGAAGGATAACTGATGGGGGCAGACCTCCGCTCTGATCTGCCACCACTCTGCTTCTAGCTACTACTTCCAATTATTTCTCGTGAGGGCATCAAGAGTTCACTTGGAAATTTGAACAACAACAACAAAAAAGCCAATCGACCAATGATTGAGCTTTTAGTCTTCCTAGTATTTATAATTCTCTTTGAGTCAATATGTTAAGAAAAGAGTCATGCACACAAAAGCACAGAAAAATCAATCCCAAAATTAATAATATATCAATATACAAAGGCACTTCAAATACCAGCAAATGGATTACACCAAATACACACATTTCTAAAACTCACAAGTAATAGAATAATTGAGGGTGCCTGAGTATTATATTGGAGAAGCAATGAGTTCATAGCATTTAAAAAGTAAATTTCTCAGTTGAAGAAACCAGTCTCTTCATTGTTCCTCTCTTGACAGATTTAAACAGTTTTAAACAGGTTTAATAGTGTTCAATCTTATTATTCCTTCATTCAGAAATCTGAATCAGTTATAGACATTTCCTGGCTTCATCTACAAGTTACAAAAGTACTCTTTCACAAATCTCCATTCAGTATTAATTAACTAAAACCTATAGTGAAATAAAGCTGCTTAAAAAAAACAAGATAATAGCTGAGTTTTGCATATTATATGAACATGAGTGATAGATACTGTGATGACATTTAAATATTGTGTGCTTGTGATGATTAGATTTGCATATGTTTAAACTTGAGCAATGTTTTAAAAGTTTTATCATCAGTAATTTAGTATTTTCTAATCTTAAGCATAGTTCCTAAATCTAGGACCTAAGGATTTAGTCCTTTCTTTGAAGTGTTTACTTATTGCCTGAAGGCAAGTCAAACTGCAGGACTTTTCAGAATATAAACGTTAAGTTAACCAATATGGCCAAATAACCTAATACACACTAATGAATAACGATTTTATCAGAAAACATGGAAGAATTATATTTAAACCTTGAGTCTTACAGTTAGCACATAAGACTCAATTTTGACTTGGTTTCCTACCTTTGCTATATCCTTGAAAATCTATGTCGTTATTAAAAATAAACATGAGTATTATTAGGTTATAGCTTTGTATTTTCATAATATTTTACTTTCAGATTAATTTCACATAAATTTTCATTCAGATATGGAGTGTCTACATTTCTACCAAATCATTTGAAATATTTAGATAGATATGAAATGTACTCATTACCTTGCTCATGTAATTGTAACCCCTCTATATGGTATTTTCACAATAAAAAACTTATTAATAATTTTAAAAATAGAGGAAAATTCATTAAATATTTTTATCATGTCATACGGGTTTGGGCCCTTAAATTTTCAATCAGAGTTTTTATGTATTGAAATGAAAGTTTAATGAGACTTTCTAATAAACATTATTAAAAGTTGGAGGATAAAATAATAAAGAAAAAAATGCTCCTTTTCTCAGCAAATGTCAATCAAGAGGGCTGTATGTGATCATGATTTTAGCTCAGCTGAATGTGGGCACACACCTATAATCCTAATACTCTGGAGAAAAAAGGAAGAGGACCCTCTGAGATTCTCTGATTTCTAAAACAAGTTCAAGGGCATCCTGAACTTTAGAGACTCAGTTTTTAAAAAGAAAAACTGATTTTGGCTATAGCTTGCCAGTAGAGCACTTGTTCAGAATGTTTAATGCCTTGAGTTCATGGCAATACCACAATTTGTCTCCATTTAACACTCAGACTTACAGAGACTATCATCAGGAAATGTTCTCATCTTAGATTTCTGTCAGTTTCAGATTCAGTCACATTTTAGTAATGTTACCCAGAAGCTTTCAGATAGATTTTAATTTTTAAAAAATCAACACATTATTCTTGACTTATTCAGGTATGCTTTTCAGATCTAAACCTTTGCCTAAATAACAAGGAACCATGCTTTTATTTATTTGTTTATTTTAATTTATTTATTTTTGTATTGGTTGTGGGGGCTGAACTCTGGGCCTGGGCGCTGTCCCTCAGCTTTTCAGCTCAAGGCTAGCACTCTACCACTTAAGCCACAGCGTCACTTCTGGAGTTTTTCTGTGTATGTGGTGCGGAGGAATTGAACCCAGGGCCTCTTGCATATGAGGCAAGCACTCTACCACTGAGCCAACTTCCCAGCCCAGAACCCTGCTTTTTCTCCTTCTATAAAGGAAAGTTATAATCTGGACCAGTTGCTGACAAAAACCCAGAGGACCATGTTTTCCAAAGTAAAGTTTCATGTTCTTCGGTCTCTGTCAAATGCTGGAAGATCAAAACATAAATTTGGTAGGTGTTCATTAGCCTAGCCATCACTAACACATAGTGGACATACAGAATTATGTGAAAAACGATCTTACTGAGAAATTCTCTTTCGCACTAGGTGACTTTTTCTTGAAGGCTTTGGGATTTTACCTCAATACAGTAGGCTTGCCTTCATAAGGACTTTGTAGCTTTACAGTGTGTGTCCCTGGGCACTGCGGTGAAAGGACCACTTGTGTCAGTGGATATTTTATTTTTCTTTAGCTCATATGAAGGGCAATAAGCCTAAGTAAATAGGATATGCCATATAGAGCAGCTACGAAAAGCTTTCGTGAAAACTCACTGCCTGTGAATGAATCACACTCAGTCTTCAGATGGGAGCCTCTTCCTCCACACAGTAGCATGGCCAATCTTATATGACAGATGCACTTGTTGCCTGTTGTTCCTTACCACAATGGTGAAAAATCTGGGTTCATATTTTTGTTTAATTCTCTTCCATTAGTACAAATTTCAAGTTGTGTAGATGTGCCTTTCGGAAACTAAAGATGAGATCATGTTCCAATTTTTTATTGAAGTTGGATGAGCAAAAGAAGCTAACAGAGAATAGAAAAAACAGAAACTTCTTACAAACTCCCAAACCGCTGGCAGGTCCTACCCACTGGCATCAAACCTCAACAGGGCTTCGAGAGTAAGAAATAGGCTTCTAGAAGAAAGGCAAGCTTAATGCTCAGAACAGAGTACACAATAACTTCTGTCATAGATCCAGGCAAGAAAGCTTTTCATGTTTGCCATGCCTTTGCCTTCTTTTATAGATCAGAAAAAATAATGAAGGAAAAAGTAAGGTATTTGCTTTTCTTATCTAGTTGTAAGCAGATAAAACCATGGTTTTTGCCTATGTCTGAAGTATCAAAGTATTGGAACTGAAATCATTTAACAAAGAAGACTGCACCAAATCACTTTGTTAATTTAAAAAAATTAAATTCACGCCTTTGTCACAGAGATCTATTGGGAAATGTGCGGTTTGTATGATTAGTCTTGGTAAAAATCTGAAGAGCATCAACTTCTTTGGGGAGTGCAGGCAACGGATGCCCACATGGGCAGTTTGAATAAACCTATGTTACTTTATCTAGTACAAACATGTCATTCGCTGAGCTCCAACCAAACTACCCTCCTGTGTCTCTCCCCCAAGTGAAACACTGTAGGGTTTCTAAACAACAGTGTAAATGACATATGTCTTTCTAGCAATACACACACACACACACACACACACACACATCATTATATAATAATGCTTAGCAGAAATGGCTCCAGAAATTAGTGTGGAGGGGAATACATAATTTTTGTTTGATAGTGTGCTTTGTCTTAAGTCATGAAATAGAGTGAAGGGTAATATCTTGGTCTCAGTTACTGTGAAGACCATTCATCAAAATTAAGATTCTAATAGTGGAGAGCTGAAAGCCTCCTGCAAAGGTCAGCAAGCCCAGCCCCACATTAATCAAAAAGAAGCTCAACATATGCCCCAGCATGCACTATGCTATGTAATTTGAAGTTGACCAGTAAGTCATTACCTTACCCTTTTCTGCCTTTGTATCACCATCTGTAAATTGAGTACACACACACACACACACACACACACACACAATTTCAAAATGTTACTGAAAATTGATCCAACATCCACCCATGAAAAGACCTATGAGTGAATTAATATCACCTATTTATGACTAATAAATTTACAATAGAAAAATACATGCTGAAAAGTATCAACCCTTTTTAGTTCACTAGTCAAAATAGGACTTTCAGATAGAAAAAATAAAGATAATATGCAGTATTAGAACATATGAAAAGAATTTCTGTGCTACCTTAAGGTATTTCCTGATCAATCTCTGAGTTACTTTTCATGTCATCTGAATGTCTCTGATTTCTGAAGATTCTGAAGCATAATAGGTGTGTTGTAAAGCCAGTGTTAAAAATAGCTCTGAACATTGTAGCAACCTGAAGGATGGTACTGAGAATACTGCAATACCTATGATGCATATACCAATCATCCATCTACTTTTAGAGGAGAACACAGTTGTGATTTGAACAGAACACCCTTTTAAAATGACGTGCTAATACTTAATCATATTATGCAGTTTCCTCCCTCTCCTCAAAAAACTTTCCCAAACAGTAGCTGAGGATTCTCACCAGAAAGCAATTTTCACCAGGCAGCCATCAAAGCTGACTGTGTGACCCAAAGCAAGGAAGATGGCTTCTGCTTCTTGAGTTTCACCTTGTATTTGGATGGGGAAAAAAAAATATATATATATATATATATATGTATGTATCTTCATAGACTAAGAGCATTTCCTCAGGGATAAGAATTTGAGACTTTTAGGTCTCAATTAGAGCAGAGTTAAAAAAGAATGGCAAGAATGGATTGTCTTTCTCTTCTATTTCTGGAAGCCAAGAAAGATGAACCCCAGACCCCCTGAGAATGTAGATAATTCCAGGGAACAAGCAGGCAAATATTTTAGTGTCTTTCCTCCCTCAGGCTCCAGAAAAGATGGTTATTGCAATAACCAGTATAAGTTTCTCCTCATTAAGCATCCAAAGCCTCTGTAAGATCTAAATACTGAAATATGTCAACATCAGCTCTTCAGCTAGTTGTACTATCAAATAGCAACCTTATCTAATTTTATCATTTTTGTTGACAGAGCTTATCTGCTAGAAAGAAGTAATGATAAAATTACTCCCAATGGACTTACTCAGGAATAAAAATCCACTGTGCCTACTTATCCAAAACATTCTCTTTTTAGTATGTCTCATAATGTTCATTTGTATCTAAATTGGACTATCTTTAGATAAACAATGACAGAATCCACTAAGATAATTCTAATTCCAAGGTGTGCCAGATAAATGTTCCATTTGTAAACAGATTTACATGCAAAAGATACTTTGATTAAGGAAAAAAGTGTCATTTGTATCTAGGGTACTACATATGTGTGCGTGAACACTCTCCACCCCCAGCAGGATCCCTGTCCTGATCATCACAGAATTTTCTTCATCACAGAAATTTCTTCCCTGACCCACCATTGCCCTAATTTAAAGTCCTCATGATTTTCTTTTTTCTCCATATTTAATGCTCATTGGGAGAGTAATCATGATTTTATCTCTGAAAGTACTTTGCAAGAGAAACACACCAACATCAAGCTCCCTTATCTCATGAGTACTTGGAAGGAAAAAAAAATACCTAAGAGGTTTTTACCTATCAAGAAATCTGGAATGGTCATATGTTCTGTAGAGATTTCTTCTGTCTAATGACTTCTGGATAAAATGAATTACCATCTTAGTTTTCTAGGGCTACCACAGCAAAGCATCATGGAGTACATGACTCAACCAACAGGAGTGTGTTTCCTCATTGTTCTGGGGACTAGAAGTTCAAAATCAAGATGTCAGCAATCCTGGTTTTTTCTAAGGCTTTTCCCATGATTTCTAATTGGCCATCCTCTTCCTGCTCCTGTTCTCTCTGGGCATGTCTGTGTGTCCAAGTGTGTTTGTTCTCTCTTCTCCCTCTCCCTCTCCCTCTCCCTCTCCCTTTCCCCCTCCCCCCCCCCCCCCCCCCCCCCCCCCCCCCCCCCCTCCCTCCCTTCCTCCCTCCCTCCCTCCTTCCCTCTCTCCTTCTCTCTCTCTCTCTCTGGTTGTTTTTTTGAAACAAGGGCCCACTATTCTCACTATATAATCCAGGATCATCTCTAAATCATTTGTCTCTTGCCCCAGCCTCCCACATGCTGGAATTAGAGGTGTATGCCACCATTGCTGGCCAAATGTCATTTTCTTGTAAGGACAACCACCATATTGGATCAGAGCCAAAGTTCATTACCTTTTTAAAAACCTTCCCCTCCTTCCAGTCAAAGAGGTGAAATGTGCAGCAGTGGAGTTCACTGGACACTGATGAAAGTGCACTATACAACTCGTGAGTGGAGACAAGCAGGAGCGACTGGGAGAGAGTGCATGAATGAAAGGCAATGTCCTCATTACTTGACTCATGTAATTGTAATCCTACTATATCACCTTTATGATAATAATAAATTAATTTTGAAAAAACCCTTCCCTCCAAATGCAGCCACATTCAGAAGTACTAAGGTTAAAACTTAGTTGGTAGGGGACAAGTTTTAGCCAATTACACCTATATTACTTGATACTGAGTTATTTTTTCAAACATCAGCAAAACTTCACATGATTACCAATTATATGCCTTTATGTTTCAAGAGATACTATATTTATACTAATAAAGTTCAATTTAATTCTTTTAGTTAGCAACACCAGTGCCATCTCTGAAAATTTCTATATTAAATATTTATATTCTCCCCTTTTTGACATTTAAAGATGAAGGCAAGGTTTGCAATTATTTTCACTTAGGTGATTCAGATTCCTATGTGGAAATGACCTTAAATCTCAAATTTTCTACCTTCCACTATTTCTTTTTCCTAATCTTTTCAATTTTCCACATGTCAAGTGAAAACCAAACTTCTTTCTCTTGCTCTGTTTTGATCTTATTTCTTTATAATGATGATATATAATGGGATAGTTAATAATAATCGGCCTTTTTCAAATCACTGTTCAGTAAGCAAAGTCTTTCAGGGATATAAAATAACATTCTCTAACAACAGTTTCCACATACATGGTTAGGTGTTGTTGTACATTACTTAAATACAATAGTTAAGAGTTCATTGACCACAAAAGAACAAGTTCTCTCCCTCCCTTCCTCCTTCCCACCCTCCCTCCCTCTCTCTCTCTCTCTCACACACACATATAACAACAACAACAACAAAGCACCTGGTATTGCTTCTCCAGCAGTTGAAATTATTAAATATATTTTAACTTCTTAGTAGAAATTATTGCAGTGGAAACTTTGCCTATTAATTGGTAAATTCCTTTAATTATAAACAATAAGAAGCATTTGGAAATACCCATAGAAGAATGTTCAAACTAGTATGTAATCAAAGCTGTGAAAACTGGAACAACAGGAGGGACATAATGCTGGGCATTAAAAATGCATAGTGATGTAAGGAATACTGAAAAAAACAAGTACTTAAAGTTCTCTTTTCTCTATAATGCTCATTAAAAATAAAATAAAATTTTCCGTTAACATAGAGGTTCCAAACCGATAACCAGGCAACTTGATGTGATGATTAATTGAATATCTTAGTGTTACTCAAAAACAAAAATACCAACAAATCACATGACTGTCATTAAAAGGATACTTTATTGTGCTGCTAATTCTTAGAAACAATTCCATCTGTACTGAAGGAATTCAGTTACAGAAGATATCAAGCCATCATAGAGTTATTTCAAATGGAAGTATAGACACAGAAGTCAGTTTTTCAAGTAAACCTATTGAAATTTGTATTAAATCAATTAATTTGGTTATTCTTACCCTTTATTTTAACCAGAAAATCAATAGTTAAAAATCTATCTTTTCATTTATGAAGCAATTTTCATCTTTTCCACAAACAGTATCCAACACACATAAATTCATGAGAACTTCAGAGTATTTATCTGGAAACAAAATGCAATCTTTTCCTGAGTCACCTTGTACTTGTGCAGACAGATTGACTCACAGTCAGACTCAATGCTTTATGGTTTTGTTGGCCAGCTTTCCATCTGTACGACTGTTTGGTGTATAAGAATATCCCTGGCTTGGCTGCTGTTCTTTTCTGTACCGTTTTCCCTGTTCAATGCCCTTTACTTAACCTTGTTCAAAAAGAGAAGTCAATTGTAGGCATTTTGCCTTATACCCAATAAAATTTGATTAAATATGTATATGCATGTCTGTGTGCATGCAATTGAAATAGCCTAGGAGCACTGCCAAAAAGAAAAGTCGGAACACAAGTTTGAACAGCAAGTGTCTTTGACTTATTGCTGTGATTATACTAATTGCTCATCTACTTGGTGGGGGGTTGCAGGAAGCTGTTTTGAAGTAATCAAGCTGAGATGGGTCCTTCTATTTATAATAGTTCTGAAAAATCTTATCCCCCAAAAGGTTTAATTGCATTTTTCTTCTTTAAAAATAATAGAACCATTCTTCCTTCCCCTTGCCACTTCCAATTGCTTAAATATAATAAATATTTAACAGCTCCTTCGTTATTATATGAATAAGCATTAATTATCTTTAATTTCATAGATATGGATACAAAACACTTAATATTTATTAATGAACCTGAAGTGTAATATAATCCTACAAGATAACAATAATTCTTTAAATCATCTCTTACACAAAGTAAATTTTCATACTTACCAATCTTTTGAAAGTAATTCTGTGCACTGAGACAAAGATGACCTTTTCTGAAGACTTGGATCTTTAGTTAGCTAGTATTTTATTATTATGATTAGCATTATAGTATCATAGAGTAGTATATATAAGTCTTTTTTTAGCACTAATTGTGTCCATTAATCCTTTAGAACTCATTTCTGTGCTGTTGCACCTTGAGAAGCAAATACTGTATTGTGATCTGGTCGAGCAGGGTAGCAATCACTCAAATGCTAAGCCCCGAGCTATGTTCCTTCTTAATTATAGATCATAGACTTCTCTAAGCTATAGTTTACCAATCAGTATAAATTGGATACTAACATCTATTTAGGGCAATTTTAGAGATTAATAAACTACCATCTCGGGCTGGGAAGGTGGCTCAGTGGTAGAGCGCTTGCCTTGCATGCCTGAGGCCCTGGGGTTCGATTCCTCAGCACCACATAAGCAAAAAGAAAAAAGCCGGAAGTGGCGCTGTGGCTCAAGTGGTAGAGCGCTAGCCTTGAGCTGAAGAGCTGAGGGACAGCGCCCAGGCCCAGAGTTCAGGCCCCACGACCGGACCCAAAAATAAATAAATAAATAAATAAAAATAATAAACTACCATCTATAATGTTCATAACATAGAGTTGATGCTAAAATACATAGCAAATTTCCATTTTCTTAAATTTCTCCTAAAATTATATGTGTGTCTAACTTCAATTTCATAAAATAAGAACTAAATGATTTTTTATAAAAATGAGTGACTGATTAGAACCTAGAGAATTCTGAGATACTTAGTTTCACCCCATTTCCTGCAGAAGAGGAAATTTGAAGCAGAGAAGTTAAAGAGCATTACTTAAGATCACAAAATTGTGAATTTTTTCATATATAAAATACTTGTGCACACTTCAAATTTCTCTTAAAATTTTAACTTTAAGAATGTATTCAGAGCCGGGCACCAGTGGCTCACGCCTGTAATCCTAGATACTCAGGAGGCTGAGATCTGAGGATCTCGGTTCAGAGCCAGTCAGGGCAGGAAAGCCCAAGAGACCCTTATCTCCAATAAACCACTCCTAAAACCGGAAGTGGTAGAGCACTAACCTTGAGCTGTAGAGCTGAGGGCAGAGCCCACATCCAGAGTTCAAGCCCCGCAACCACACACACACACACACACAAAAGCATGTGTTCAGAGGAAATTGAATACAAAATTGTGTAGTTTCAAGCATCACAAGCTTTCTTTGGATATGAATATAAGTATAATCTGATTATATTTTCACAACCATTTCTCAAATATACTGTATTTTTGAGTGTGACCAAAGTGAACAGACAGAAAGAGACAGAGTCAGAGACAGACAGAGACAGACACAGTGACAGAAAGATGGAAAGCTGGAGAAAGGGAGAGAGGAAAGGAGAAGGGAGGTATAGATGAAGAAGAGAGTGACAGGAAGGAAGAAACAGATGGAGGAAGGGGAGAAGGAAGGAGGTAAGATATAAGATCTTTCCATTCTAGGATTTTTTAAATCACTATCCTAGCTCTAGATCCTAAACTACACCTGCATAATAACTAGATTCAATATCTGAACCTATATATAGGAAGCACTCATCCTAATACTGTTAAGGAAAAAGATACTAGAATAGATATTCAAGCCTCTTAATGAGTCTCTTAATGAGTCTTGAACTGAAGCAAAATTGTAGATGAGGAAATTTTAGAAGGCCAAAATTAAACCCAGTGAGCAGATATTTAGGAAAATGAAACCAACACCTTTAATAAATAATCTAAATTTAAGCAGGAAACATCTCCCAGCTTCCCCAAAAGGAGAACTACTCCATCCACAGGGATTCAGATAATCACGTGAAGATTCATGTTTTTATGGTCATTTCCTAAGGAGCAAGATGGAGAGCTAGCAGGTGAAGGTCAACCCCTTCAAACAACTATACATAATGAAAAAAATCCTGTCAACATTTCTACATTTAAAACATTTGTAATGTTTGTTAGGACACAGTAGTACAAATATTTTTTAAAAAATGTGCCCAATAATGGGTAGTTATACTAACCATGCCACATTGAAATATCATTGGCCAAAACACAGTTGTTTGATATCCTCATCTTAGATTGCTAACATCATATTTTAGCATTATTTCTTCAAAGAAAATAAACTGTAATGAGAAAACTATATGAGAGGCTGATTATTGTAAGAATATATGTTGGTTTATTTCACAACTACCAAGTATAAAAATAAGTCTTCAGCATAATATAAATCTATAAATACAATAATAAATTCTGGTTCAATAATTAGTCCACATAGAGGGTGATGGCGCAAGATGGCGGAGGAGAAGCTGGAATCTGAACAAGCTCTCGCATAGAAAACAGTTTTAGAGTTCCAGTGAACAGTCCTAAGCCAGAGAATCACACCAAGTGTGCCATCACAGGACAGAGAGTTAGACAAGAGAGGGAAGCCAAGGCAAAAAAGACACATCTGAGGGATCGCCAGCAGCCGCCGCCGCGGCGGCGGCAGGCTCGCAAGCGGCAGAGACTGAAGCCATACCTGAGCGCTCACACAGAGAGTCTGGGACAAAGGAGCCAGATGCAGCGGGCGAGCGGGTTCTACTCAACACCAGCAAGAACCAACAACGAGCGGACATCTTCATCCTGCAGTTTGCAGACCAGAGAGGACCCAGGATCCAAGACTCGGCGTGAGTAGAAGCCCGACATCCTCACTCCTTCTCAGGGAGCAGAGGAGGGAAGGCCACCCCTCCCCCCCCAGCACC
>NW_012267313.1:11250524-11304652 GCF_000151885.1 Dipodomys ordii | reverse complement strand
GATGTGAAGGGTAAACCAAAGGAGGAGGCTGCAATGCTTGGTAAGATATGTACGCATTATCCTGCCCATGTAATTGTAACCCCTCTGTACAGTATGTACACAAATAAAAAATAAATTAATTAATTAAAAAAATATTTAGTCCACATAGCTCATCTTTTTTGTTTGTTTGGTTTTTTGGCCAAAATGACACTTGTATGAAGTCAAGGTTGGCTCTGTGTTTAAAAGAGACTCCTCAGCTCAGATATACACAACAATGAAAACCATGGGTAAAGCTTTTAATTTTTCTTTTTTTTGCTTATCCTATATGTAGTATTTGCCCCTTGGATTTTTTTGGGGGTGGTCCGTCATGGGGCTTGAACTCGGCCTGGGCACTGTCCCTCAGCTCTTCATCTCAAGGTTAGCGCTCTACCACTTGAGCCACAGGGCCACTTCTGGGTTTTTTCTTTTTGCTTATGTGGTGCTGAGGAATCGAACCCAGGGCCTCATGCATGCAAGGCAAGCACTCTACCACTGAGCCACCTTCCCAGCCCCCCTTGGATTTTTTTTAATTCCTCTGATACTTAGACAAAAATCCACAGATAATAGATAATAAGTGTCTCTGAGTGACTAGCTAATATATTTCTTCTTCTTTCCTTCTAATGATTGTTTAATAAATCCCATTCAAACCACTACCTTTGGTATATTGGCATAGTCAAGTGAAAGGAATATCTTTTCTTCCTTGGACAATATTTTCTTCTAATACAGCACACTTGTCAGAGTCCAAGAACACCTTAGTGAGCAGCATCAAATACACATGTGGATAAGTAAATAAGTGATGAAACACTGTACATTATTTAGTGATAAACTGAGCATGCTACATATTACAAAGATTAATACTTGACATCATTTAGAAAATGCTTTCAAACTAAGGAGGTTGTTTTATTAACATCAGATTCTGAAACAGGATTTATCATTTTCAAATTTTCTTGTGTGACAATGACTTTTTTTCCTAATTGCCAAAGACCAATAATACTAATATCTCTGAGAAGAAAAAAATGATTAAATACTCATTAAAATCCAAGTTTCCACTATAATCGTTATTGTGAAGAATATGATAATTGTAAATATTATAAATATGAAACGGAAAGAATACATACAACTCAAGTAGTAATTGTAAATATTATAAATATGAAATGGAAAGAATACATACAACTCAAGTAGTAATTGTAAATATTATAAATATGAAATGGAAAGAATACATACAACTCAAGTAGTAATCAACACCAATGGAGCATAAATTTTGGGTTGCTTAAAAATGTGAGGAAATTGAGTATGAAAATCAATGCTCAATTTACTCAGAGTCCTAGATGTCATCAACAATGCATCTATGAATGATGAAAAGATAAACATTAGTAACTTGGTTCCTGAATTGCAATGAGCATATATCATTAGTGATTTTTTTCCTTTTTTAAAAAAATATTTTTATTGCTATTATAAAGGTGATGTACTGAGAGTTTACAGTTACATAAGTTAGAGTTCATTTATTAACAACATCATCTTTTCCCTCACTTTCTCCCAGTTTTTCCCTCCCATCCCCATCCACAAGTTGTATAGTTCATTTTCCAGTATCTAGGGAGTACCACTGTTGAAATTATTCACCCTTTGTCCCTCCATTTCTATGTTCCCCCTTACACAAAGACAGATAAACAAACAATACAAAAAGAAAAGAAAGCAAACAAAAACATCAGCAAAAAGTAAAAGCCATGTTTCCATTTCCTGGAGTTTATTTGGATAAATAGTATTTTATATGATCAGATACACACAACTATTTGTGTCTTGGTGTTCTGCCCCTAAGAATATCCTCCTTGGGTCTCAGGGCCTGGGTGCTATCCCTGAGTCTCTTTGTGCTCAAGGATAATACTCTACCACATAAGTCACAGCACCACTTGTGGCTTTTGAGTGGTCAATTGGAGATAAGAATTTCATTGGTACTTCTCTGTCTGGCCTGGTTTTGAACCCTGATCCTCAAATCTCAGCCTTCTGAGTAGCTAGAATTAAAGGTGTGAGCCACCAGTCCCCATCCAAATTTTTGTTGTTGTTGTTTTAAATGATCCAGTGTGTTTACTTGTAGATTTAGTCACATTCTAGCTACCACAAATGAGAACTATGCAGCAATCTATATATTTCTCTGGGTCTGGCTTTCTTGCTTAATATAATTTTTTCCAAATTTTCCCATTTCCTTATGAATGGCACAATATCATTCCTTCTGTTGGGTGAGTAGAATTCCATTGTGTGTGTGTGTGTGTGTGTGTGTGTGTGTGTGTGTGTGTGTGTGTGTTAAATTTTGGAGGGCCAATGTCACATATTGGTATATGCACAGGCCAGACCTGTGCAGCCCATTGGCAGGCCATTCTTCTTATCCTCAGGGTAACAGATGGAATGCAGGGATGATGATGATGATGATGATGTACAGAAACCAGAGAACTTTCCACCAAGTGCCATGATCGTGAGAAAGGCAGAGCCTGGCTACTGCTGACACATAGTGATGGAATTAGTTGGCTTTCTGGAATGGTAGCAGCAGGGATAAAAAAAAAAATCAATCAACATATTGTAACCTTCAGTTATTCAGGCACATTCTGATCTTACCAAAGGGCTTGATAAGAGTGAAGTACAATCTTGGCATTAAACAGCTGTTTCTAAACAACTGAAGGGAGGTGCAGGCAAAGGAGTACTTTTTTTTTTTTTTTACTGTTTTTACATACAGTCAGTGCTTTTCAAGGTTAAGATTTCAGCAACATCTTTTTGCATTGCATAAAACATGAAGAGCAAGAAGAACAAGCAAAGAAAGAATAATATAACTGTTATGGGCTGAAACCAACCAGGTTCTCGGGACAAAGCCCTATATGAGCATTAGATTCTGCAGTTGACTCCATTCCAATTCAAGTCAAGAGGGTTCCATGTTTCACTTATAATCTTTTGTCCCTTTTTCGCTTGTTGTTTATCATGAAATCTGATCTATTCCTAAGTTTAATGCAGGAATAGGGAAAAGGCTAACCTAACCTTAGTTCTATGGGAGACTGCACTAAATGAGGGAAGTGAGAGCAATAATTCCACAGCTTCCCACTTGGACCTGGGCCCAGCTTCAAGAAGCAAAAAATAGAAGTGTTTGAATGTAACTAAAAAGCTCAGCCACATGGAATTAAAATGCCAATCCTTTTAGCTTTCTTTTTTCCAGTGGTCAGAATTCCAAAGCCAACATATAAAAACAATAACAAAAAAACTCCTATAATCAAGTATATCTTTTAGTAACCATCATTAAAGTCTCACAGATCCAAAATGACCACATATTTAAGAGTTCACTGTTCTGTTCTCATTCCTTTAAAACATGATCACATTTTAATTATAGATAATTAAGTGCATCTTCCTACTGGACAACAAATCCAGGACAAAACTTTCTTATTTGCAGGTCAAATTTTGATTGCAAGGTGAACTGACATTGTTATTCCTTCCTTTCAATGTAGACATAAGATTCTATATGAAAATAAAAAAGAATATTTTATAATGTTTTACCAACCTCTGTTTCTAATTTGCCCAAGGGCCATGCTTAGCATATTCTCAGTATCATATATTCAAAGTGGAAGAACTGGAAACAGAAAACAGATTTAGGAATCTAAGATTTACAACTTGCATGAGATGATAATTAGATGTATTTTAGGATGACTACATAACATTAATTGTGTTTATAATTGTTTCACATCTTAGCTCTGTCTTCTCAACAATA
This sequence comes from Dipodomys ordii, assembly GCF_000151885.1. Lineage (NCBI taxonomy): Eukaryota > Metazoa > Chordata > Mammalia > Rodentia > Heteromyidae > Dipodomys > Dipodomys ordii. Next base: position 11,300,892 of record NW_012267313.1, on the reverse strand, counting down.
GATATATCTTGATGTTCACACAAAACTTGAGTTTCTCCTTAGCTCTACAATTTAGTGATTTTTTGTCTGAGTGGGATTTCTTTAAAATTAAGGGAAGCTCTTTGTCTAAAACAGTGGTTAACTAAGGTGCAATGAGAAATCAGAATCCTACTCAGGCCATTTTAAACTCATGTTTACCTAGCATTCATCATTCTTTCCTCTCGCATATGAATATAGTTTCCAAAACCACAAACCTCACAAGTGTTTAGATCCCAGACTTGTAAACAGGTTTGATTTCCTTTTATTGAGTGTCTTCCTTCCTCATCCCTCATTACATTCAGCTGGTTCTACTAATTCCTTTCCATGTACTTTAAGAAATGAAATATTTTGCCTGAATTAAGAGTAATCATGTGTTTGAGAAAATCAATCCTGAAACAACAGAAAAGTGAAATGTTTTCAATGAACTTGTTTACAGTGACTGAGCAACTAAGGCTTAGATGAATAAATAAAAGGACTAGTCATTTTATTGAATTATATTGTTTAATTTTAATTGTGTCTCTCAATGTAAACAACTCAGTGACTGATGTATTATTGAATAATCATGGAGTGTGTCTATAATGAATATGTTTATGAATGACCCTCTGGGAGGAAATCAATGTTAGATGATATCTCTGTTGATTTGGAGTTTAGATAATTGCAAATCAAACTTCAAAACATTTAGATTTTCACATCAAGTATTTTAAAGTTTAAGAAGAAAAATTAAAGTACTGGAAAAGAGCCAGGGATTTGTTAAAAGGGAGAAAAATGAATAAAAAATTATTAACATTTCCTTTTAATATCTAAGGCCATTATTTTGAAACATCTGTAAGAATATTACGATGAGTGAGATATAGTGGTTTATATACCTATAATCCAAGCACTTGGGAGTCTGAGACAAGAGAATTGGGGATTTCAAAACCAGTCTGCCCTATATAGCAAGACCTTGTCAATAAAACAAAATAAAAAACAAACAAAAAAGACCGGAACATCAAGATAGCATAATCAAATATACTAGTATCCTAAAATAATCATGTTTTTCTATTAAAATTACACAATTAATAATTGTCAAGTAAGCTGGACACCAGTGGTTCATGCCTATAATCCTAGCTACTCAGGAGATTGAGAGCTGAAGATTGCAGTTTGAAGCCAGCCCAGACAGGAATGTCTGTGAGACTCTTATCTCTAATAAGCTACTCAGAAAAAGCCAGAAGTGACTCTGTGGCTCAAGTGGTACAGTGCTACCTTGAACACAAAGAGGGTTAAGCACCCAGGCCCTGAGTTCAAGCAGCAATAAATAAACAAACAAATAAATAAACAAACAAAAAATTGCCAACTATATTTATGATAGCCTATGGACCAATTGTCTATAAAAATACTGTTTTCCATAGCTATTAAACCAGTTCCTCTCCTGAACTTCAGAAATGTCCAGATGACAAGTCATCATCATTTTGTCCTTTAGTGTCTGCAACCACCATCTTACATTTACATGTTCCTCCACCGTTTGCAGGGTGGTTTTGTTTATGCATTTTTATTATGTGAAATCTGGAAAAAATGATGGTCTAAGAACTTGCTAACCATAGTCTAGTTCTAAGATCAGCAGCATGGGTGAAACTTGGGTGTGTTTAGAAATCACACCTAATAAGTGGCAAAACCAAAACTGTAAAGAAAAGATTTCAATGTCAAGTTCCCAAGATGCAATGTGCTGCTGTTTAAAAAGTGTTCCTCAAACTAAACGCAACAGTATCACTCAAGAACTTACTCAAAAGTTCAGTATTAGGCCAAAATCACACCCATAACTCAGAATCCCAAATCTCTGAAGGTAAAGCCAAGGAATTAGTGTGCTTCTGAGTCTTTCAGGTAATTCTTGTTTGTGATGATCAGTACATGCTTTCAATGGACCTCCAGTGAAACAACTTACAGTTGTTTCTCATTAGACTTCATGCAGTAGAATATCAGAAGGAAAAATCCAAAGAAAATGCACTGAAACAGAGGGAAACATGTCTCCAGGTAAGAGTTTATATTCAGAAGCAAGTTGAGCTGAAATTAAGTAAAGGTCTCAGTATATTCTTTCTGCCCCAAAGCAAAATTTATTTCAAAAAGTAGTTAAATTATACTCTACTGACAGAAGAAAATCATGCATAGGTAGTGAAGAAACATGAATGAAGGAGCATTTTCAAAGGCTTGAAGGAGCTCAGTCATTGGTTGTTAATCAAAATGTCACCAAGAAATGATAAAGTTAAATAACTTTAAATATAGTTGGAGACTACAGGTCCAGTCTATATATTTTTTGGTGGTAGTGGTGTGTGTGTGTGTGTGTGTGTGTGTGTGTGTGTGTGTGTGTGTGTGTACCAGTACTAGTACCTCGAGCTATTGTTATGCTTTTTTTGCTTATGGCTAGTACTGTGTCATTTCAGCCATGCCTCCACTTCCAGCTTTTCTGGTGATTGATAGGAGATATGATTGTCTCTCAGATCTGTCTGCATGGATGGGCTGTGAACCTTAATTCTCAGTTCTCACCCTCCTGAGTAGCTAGAATTACTGTATTGGTGTGAGCCATTGGCACCCATTGTTCCACAATCTTTGAATTACTGAATGTTAAGAATATGATAAGCTTTAGAGACCCTCCTGTTTATTATAAACAGATAAGTGGTCTCATTGTGATTAAACATCTTATACCAAATCCAGCAATACCTTGCCTGCTGTTCTGATGCCAACTCTGGCTGTACCCTAAAGTCATCAATGGATTAATAAGAAGATCCCTACTTGGTTCTCATTTCTAGAGACTATTCCTAATTGTTCTATAGTAAGTGATGACTTGTCATTTTATTGCCTTATTTTTATTTCCTATGTAACTCTAAAGTGAAATTAGCATTGAGACTCATTGCACCATGTAATAATTGTCACCTGACAACATCTTGTAAATAGAGATGGGATGAGGTCCATAACTCTATACTTCTCACAATTCCCCACAGGATAGGCATGCCTCTGATGCACAAGCCACACCCCGGTAGCAAAACACCACATGACTTCAGCTTCTATCATTGTTTTCTCTAACTTCAAAGGATTTCCTTCTCTTTGCACAATCAAATATGGAAGCATCCCTTTGGAAGGCTTTCCTGGTATCTTACACACTGTATCCATTATCTCAACAAATATCTGAACTTTTCTGAGGTACCAGACATTGGCATAAAGTGTGTGTGAAGAGGCTATAAGTTACCACTATCAACTTCTTTTAAACAAAACTTGAATGCAATGAATCACAACTATTGGAACTGATATGTCATCTCCAAAACCTGCAGCCCCTTGCTTATGTTGGAAATGGAAAGCCAGGCAAAGCAAAGAAGTACTGTATAGAATGGAATTTATACAATGGTGGAAAAAGACAAGCATCTACGTAGTTTGCGTCTTTCTTACTTGGTCTTTGATTAAGGATGATGAATGTAGCAGTAGTGCAGAAGTTTTGCTTGTCAGTGTGAGCGTATATTGAGCTATGCTTTGTAAACAGAAATGCTATGCATTATTCTCATAGTTTGGCTCTTTACGCTGAGTCCTGAGAAAATTTCCAAAAGATTAACTTCTCATTTACATGTAATTCCTCACAAATAAGTTCTGCAATTATTTTTTTACCACTTAATAGCTTTGTGAATTTAGCATACATTTTTTAAATAGTTGAGGAAAATCAATAATGACAAAGCTAATGTGTCCTTTCCCACAATAAAGCTTTCATAACTAAATATTGAATTAGATATTCAGATCTTTTAAGTGTATGCATTTCAAATGATTTCTTTCTACATTTTAGAGATGCTACACTAAGTTCAAAGCACTAAGAGGAGGTCATAAAATATGCAAAGCCCTACAATATAGACAGTTACTAAACACATACTTAGGAAAAATCATTTCCTCCAACTAAAATGCATGTATCCTCTTAAGAAAAATTCTTTATGAATGGTTTATCTACATCTCATGTTTATATTTTTTAAAAAGGGGATTGCCATCATACCTTTCACAAAATAAGATGTTTCTTGTTTTATAGATGATAGAGATTAAATATTGCCCTTTAGTTGAGAAATCTCCTAATACAAAGAATTTATCAGAAACAGTAGCATATTTCAGTCATTTCCCTTTTCTGTAGCTTTAGCAGCATCAATTTTAAAAAACTGTAGTATTTAAAATACTTATGCTTTAATAGAAGTTAACTGTAGTTCATACAAAAAATTTAAATTATTCCTGCTTTTTTCATGCCTATACTTTAAAATTATACAAGTCTAACTTTTTCTATGACAAACTTTGACTTTAGCTCATCTTAAAGATCAAAAACAATAAACAGAAAGATAGGACAGGATCTTATGTCTATCTCAGCTGGGTAAAGCTCATCAAGTTATAGCTTCCATTGAGGGTGCATGTTTTTAAGGATTTTCAAGCTTAGTCCTTAGATTTTGATGAAATCAATATTGTTTGGCCATGTGATTAAAAAATACCTCTGACAAGTGAGAATATCATCTTTGTTTTTAAATAGTCTCAAACTAAGCAAACAAATGCTATCTGAGGAATAATAATGCATAGAAAAATACTCTGAAAAAGACAGCTGGTCATCAAAGTCATACCTATCACCACACTACTAATAGTTTGAGAGGCATAATGTTTATGAACGAGAAACATATTTTCCTACTGATCAAATTCAAATATTCTAGAGACTTGGAATTACAAACATTTGCTTCTCTGCCTGCCAGGGGGCAAATACAGGCAGCAGCTAGAGAATAATTAGCAGAAATATGACAACAGGGAGTAACATCAAATACTATTAGTTAAAATGACAAAATGCAAAATGTGAAGCCTCAATATATGGGCAGCAAAGCATAAACAGAAACGATTCTCAATAAGTTAGGCTGAATTTCAAGGACCTTTCGCCTTAAAATAATGTCTTAAAAATAATTCCAACATAGATCATATCTGCTGCATCTTTTCAGGTCAAAAGAAATTGCCCTTTCCCTGTGATGGTGAATCATAATAGGTTTACAATGTGTTTTAAAATCCATTGGAAGAACAGATGATGTAAAATAATGAGTTCTGGACTTCTTCCTTTGGCCATTAGTCACCTTGAAGGTCAAAAAGTTGATAGTTGCATATAGTTTTCTCTCACATCAGACCCAATGGGTGCTGGTGGGAGCAGGTTGGCAGGCCTCTCCTTAACTTAGTTCCACAGGATTTGAAGTGAATGAAAGCAAGTCCCATATAATCCTCACCCACCCATTTTCCAGGAAATCACTATTGCTTTTGCTCTAGTGTTAAATCTTCCCTAAGGGTAATTTTCAGTTTCTTATGCTCTCCATCTCCAACAGATCCAACTGATACTTTAAACACAGAGTCATCACCTTTTGCATTTCTAAACCAGTTTTCCCATCACTGGAAGTGACAGCTGCCAATGGTTCCCTGGGAGAACTTGTCTGTCCGCCTGGCATTTTAGTTTTTTCCATGTAAGACTGACATTTTCTCATCAGCCTCTCTGTAGTTTCCCTCAATACTACAATGTCTCAGATATATTCCAAGCTATGCATTAAGAAAGATGTTTAGTTTTTTTTTACATACACCTCTGACTATGAGGGAATATAGAATTTGAGTTCAACTGGAGAAAGACCACCCTAGCTGAGGAGAAATTACATTCTGCGCTTGTTACCATTTGATATTGGAAAGCATTGACTCTGGTTTTAGTTGCCTAGTGCTCTCTCTTTAATTATGCTGTGCTCATTATCATGGAGTCCTCAATAGCTCTAATGAGACCAGAAAATACAGATGAATTTACAAGTGATAGCTGCATTTCAGTCTAATTAATGGCTAATTTCCATATAGGAAAAAGGCGAAAGTAAGAGTCTCTTCCTCTAACCTATTAGATCCATCCTGAGGAAACAGAGTAATAAAGAAAAGGCACGTATCTACCCTTCCTGCCAATCCTCCATCTAGATAACAAAGACACTGAGTATTTCAACTCTACCATTCCAGGCTGCAAATAACCACTTTGGGTAGCTGGAATCCTGTAAGAGAACTTTTCCAATAATTCTTTGCTATAAGAAATACAGATAATTCTAAGTGGCTGCAAGACAAGCTGCCTTTATATTGAAATTTACCTGAAGAATTTCTAGGAACTAAGGCTTTGAGTAATTTCAGGATTTCTAGGAACTAAGGCTTTAAGTAATTTCTTTTAGCCTCATCGATTGCTCTAAATTCTTCTGAGTTACGATGACTCTTGGGTCAGAAATTGGTTCATTGGGAGAATATGTAACTAATACCAAATCATTTCTTTTTTAATAGAAAATATCAACCCTACTTGCTTTCGAGGAGAAGTCTACATAGTAGGCATGATTATTGTGATACTCACAAACTAATTCAAGCTGCTGTATTGACATGTACTTAAGCACTCGCAATTTCATGGTCACTCTTGACCAGGAGTAGAAAGACAGGAAGAGCCAATGGAATTTTTCACTGAAGAGGCTTTCCTGATTTCCCAGTAAAATCTATGATTTCAACGTCATACCACGAGTTTCACAACTAAACTAAACTGCCCAGTTCTCTAGTTTCTATTTGAACAGAACATTCAGACTTTAAGTGCATTAATATTTGTATTATGCCATGTTTAAGGCTCACATCAAAGTGAGGGGGTGATTTCAGGAAAAAGCATTAGGCCTGGTATATCCCTCTATTGTTTTACTTATTTTGTTGCACAGGAGTTCCTTCTTAGCCTATCGGTCATCTACACCTGGACTCTGAGTTCCCTGAGAGGAATAGCAGCTAACACAGCCTCTCTGTCTCTCTCTCTCTGTCTCTCTCTGTCTCTGTCTCTCTCTGTCTTTCTCTCTCTGTCTCTCTGTCTCTCTCTGTCTCTGTCTATCTCTCTCTGTCTCTGTCTCTCTGTCTCTGTCTCTCTGTCTTTCCCTCTCTGTCTCTCTCTGTCTCTGTCTCTCTCTCCCTCTCTGTCTCTCTCTGTCTCTCTGTCTCTGTCTCTGTCTCTGTCTCTCTGTCTCTCTCTCTCTCTGCCAGTTCTGGGGCTTGAACTCTGGGCCTGGATGCTGTCCCTGAGCTCCTTTCATTCAAGGCTAGCAATCTACCATTTGGGCCACACTTCCAGATTTTTCCGTGATTAATTGGAGGTAAGAGTCACACGGACTTTCCTGCCTAGGCAGGCTTCGAACCATGATACTCAAATATCAGCCTCCTGAGAAGCTAGGATTGCAGACATGAGGCACTGACACCTGGCCAGTTCTCTCTTTATGGCTCAGTGTAACCCAATGATTTTTGTTAAATGAGTAACTACGGCCAACAGATGCTTGTTAGATGACTGAATCTATCAATCCATCAATGAAGAGGCACTGAAGACATATCTTCCTGACAGAAATCCTCTCATCACAAGAGTGTGTAATTACAAAATCAAATTAGCAGCTAACAACTCCTGTAAGAGACCAAGCAGCCTCTTTGCATGGAAGGGCCTTCTTTCTGGAACAGCAATACAATAGTTAAATCCATCTTATCATTAAGTATTTAATTATCCATTCCTATCTACTCATTTAGGGTGGTGCTAATTTCCACTGATTCTATTATAATGAGAAGAGTGCTCCGATTCATAGAGGAACATGGGGAGAAATTTGGATTTTAAAAAGTAACTAACATTTTACACCAACCACACAAACCTCTGAGCCCTATTAAAATCACCGATAAGCAATCTTGGAAAAACATTCTCCAATAATGGCTAACTGGGCTCTTGCAGCAAAGCAAATTGTTTTCTCTTGGCAAACAGCCCACAAGCAATAGGCAGCAAGAAATTGTTTGTTCTACACATACAAGTTCTTGTGTGTCTCTGCAATTCTAATGCCAAATTTGGGTCTATCACAGAAGCCACTTTAAACTTCAAAGAAAATTGCCAGGGTCTTTACCAGGACAGCTAGTTGCTCTTTAGCAGGAACTCTGTGTTCATCACGATCAATCCCAAGGATTACTGTAGTCAGTAGAAAAAAATCACTCCATCCATTTGGTTCAAAATTCTTCCACATTTTCTTCTCCTTTTCCCATGGCAAGGATTTTTTTGTTTGGTCATGGACATCTGTTTAGCATGCAACCCACCAAAGATAGACCACTTGCCTTTCAGTAACATAAACAAAAAATAATTTACACGGAGGAAACATTACTATCAAAAGGAAAATGGAAGGAATGTGCAAAGGAGCTTTGTGAAGGATCACTTAAGGGCTGGCTGTGTTCAGATCAGCTGAGTTAAAAAACTGGGAGAAATACTAAAGATCAAGAATATAAAGCAAGGTTTGAATGAGAGAGAAATGTACAGCTGAACCATTGGAATTTAAGTAGCTATTTGACAGGAAAAGGCATTGTCTATGGTAAATTTACAGAAAAGCAGAATATGAACAACTTTAAGGTAGTTTTCCAAGAGTTACTGAATAGCTACGATAGTCTGCCCTTACCATTTGAATGGAAAAAGTGTTTATTTTGACAGTCAGTTTTACCACCTAATGCGACTTTGTTGCTTACTGGAATATTAGAAATGGCCTTCAGCTCTGCAAGAGATAAATAGCTCATTTTTTAAATCTGGTACTTTTCTAGCTCATATCTATATCTTAATGCTGACATCTTTGAATGCTTTATGCATAGAAAAGAGTTAGATACAAGAGAAGAAATAAAGGTTGGAGAAGGGGTTAGAAAGCAAGAAGATATGAGCCTCAGCATAGGCTGTTTCTCATTACAGGATTTCATGGGAGATCTTCCAAACAAGAATTATATGCAGAATTCGACAGCTACCATTTTCATATCAAACTACAGAGCTGGATCATTTATATACTCCTCTGGTTTTTTATGTTAGAAATCATACTCAGAAAAAGAATTAAGGTGAAAACAATTTGTGTGACAATCTTAGGGCCTGAAATTGTTGGGGCTTGAACTTGGGGCCTGGGCATTCTCCCTGAGATATTTTATGCTCAATTCTAACACTTTACCACTTGAATCACAGCACTAGTTCTGGATTTTTTTGGTGGCTTATTGGAGAAAAGAGTTTTGTGGACTTTTCTGTCTTAGCTGGCTTTGAACTGGGATCCTCAGAGTTCAGCTTCCTGAGTAGCTAGAATTACAGGAGTGAACCAGTGCTTCTGGCTTATGTTTATTTATTAATTTAGTTTATTAAGTGGAAGTTTATATGGTGATAAGACAAGAAAATTGAGAACCAGATTGTCACCCTATTCACAATGATTTTCCCAATGAAAGGGAAAAATTAAGAAAAAAAATTTTGTCTTAAAAGACTGTAAAGTTTTCTTTTTTATGACTTTTCACATTGTTCAAAAACTTTTGTGACATATTCCTACAATACTTTCAGTTTTCTATAATGTAGGTTATAAAATAAAGCAAGATAGGAACACAAAACATTCAAATAATAGAATGAATATTAAGAATGAGATTAATGAGTTTAAGTAATAGCAAAAGAATCAGATAAACAGAAACAACAACAAAATTGTATATCATTTTTATTATTTCTAGTTGTCTCCAAGTTACCAAATTCTTTTTTCAAATGTTCAAATTCAGAGTTATAATTTTTCTGAAAAGAGATATGAAAAGAGATACTGAAAAGAATCATATTGATTTATCATTGATTTTATCACCTGGATTCTGAATTTTTACTTATTCCTTAATGAGTTACTCCACTTCGTATTATCTTTATGTTAAAGGATTGATATAGAAACTGCCCACAATATATCCAACTTCTAAATATTCACTGTTATACAATGCAATATCTGCTGAAACTTGTCACTATTTCAACCCAGTTATATTTGCACAAAGTATATAGAAGAATCAAACTTGGTACTGAAGAAACTACACATCTTTGGACTGTGTCAGTAGTTAAGGGAGTGGAGAGGGGAGAAAAACATTCCATGAGCTCCATGCAGCAGGAAGGAATGCTTAAATGTGGCAAATTTCCAAGGAATAAAATCAGCTGAGAACAAGTAAGAAAACTAGTGCTAAAATATTTTCAAAAACAAATGAAGCTTCTAGTGGAGCATATAAAAATCTAGTCAGCATAGCTTGCAAAATATAAACCCCCCAAAACAAACAAACAAAACAGTGTCCTGTGTGTTATACCATACCAATTCAGCTCCTTTCCACGAAAGTACAGCTGATTGCTACATTTCTTGTATTTTTCTCTCCATGTGAACACCACTTCCATTTTATAAGGGAGGGGGGATTCCAAAGGAGGATCAAGTGCCTGGAATCAGATTGCAGTGACTCTCAAGATACTGCCCAACTCCTGAGTGAGAGGTGCTGTAAAAACAACCTTAAAGAGTGTTTTTCTGTGAATCAGACTACCACAGTGCTGGTAACCTGCGTTATCTCCTTGGCCACTTCAATACTCCAGAACCTGAGGAAAAGCAGTTAAATGATAAGAATCACTGTTGTTGGAGTTGTCTCAGCAAGACTCACCTACAGGCCCCTGACCAAGAAAGGATAGAAGGAACACAGATTCATGCTCTAAAACTACGCCATTTGGACAATTGTTTAATTTCCAGACATTGAATATTTATTCAAAGACGCAACTCTACCCCTGACAGCAAATAAGTTATTTGGATTATTTGTGTGTTCTCTCAACATGAGTTTGTCTCTATATAACCAGAATATCAAAATAGAACCAAAAGAATGTACTACCTCCTCCTATGAAAAGCTCAGAAAAAAAGTTCAGGTATCAAGACAGTAGCTGTTCACAATCATATACACACATACACATACACGAATGTGTTAGGAAAACGTGTTCTTGTAACCTTGTATCCTGAGGTCTTCCAGGATTATCCCTGTACATTTAACAATATCACCTTAGACTTTTGAGAGCTAGATTGTCCCGCTAGCTAAGAGCAGCATTAGTTTTCATTAGGGTGGTAGTATGCCTGCCTAGCCAGTACAAAGCCCTGAGTTTAAGCCTCAGCCTTGCCAGAGAAGAGAGAGGAGAAAGAGGAAAGAAAAGGGAGAGGAACCAAGTCAGACAGAGAGAGAGAGGAAGGAGAGGGAGACAGAGAGGAAAAAGAAGAGAAAGAGGAAGAGGGAAAGGGAAAAGAAGAAGGAGAGGGAGAAAATTGTTGATCCTGGGTTTAGATCAAGTGGCTGAAATCCACTTACCATTCATGAGACTGGAAAAATTACATAAAGTCTCTGCATTTCAATTTCTTCATCTGTGTAAGAGGATAAATATTGCAACTCTTGAAGAGCATTATTATGAAGCTAATTTAGTTAATATTCATGAATCTCTTAGCACAGTATAAAAATGTGCCACATGTTTACTAAATGTCAGTAACTAACCCCTCACTGTGAGCTCCTGAGAATCTGTACACCATAGCTCCATCTGAGCATTCCTCTTTTGTTTGCTTGTGACCTGAAATAGCCCGAAGCTGGTATAGCCTTAGTTTCCTACCTCTATACTCAGGAGACTCTAGTAGCCCAACTTGCCATAAATGGCACATTTATACTTCATTAGAGATCTACTCTAGCCTAACTAGAGGAATTCATAACATTCCTTTTCAATTGTTTAGTTGCTCCAACTGTGAAGTGATTTGAGATTTTCTAAAAGGCCCCTAGAGCAAAACCAGATATATTGGTATTTGTTCTTCCAAAGCAGTCTTAATCATTGTTTTGAAAATAATTTCTAAGCAATAGATTTCAAGGCAGAAGATGCTGTTCAGGCATTGTTGTCTATTATTATATATTCTAGAGTTTCTGTTCTTTAATTCTCAATTTATCAGATATATAAATCTTCCAACTGTCATGACCAACCTAAAATACAAGTCCATAAATGAAGACATAGGATCAGCTTCATGTTTAAAACATCTAAACTCACTTGGCTGTAGGAAAAAAAAAGGTTATGTATTACGAACTGAGAGAATTTCTGCTGACAGCCAAGGTCTAGATGTATAGTTTGCTCATAGCTCCTAACAATGGAAAAATTGTAAAGGTCATGTGTTAGCTAACTAATATTCTAACAGATAAAATTTTAACCCTGAACTTAGTGGGTAAAGCTTTGAAGGCTTTCAGAAAATGTACATGGGATGTGTAATAGTGTCATGGATTAATGGTTGGTGCCATGACCAGAAGCAAAACAAGCTCTTAGTCTTCTGAACTCGCTCTAGGGAAAGAGGGTGAGTATAAACAACACTGAGACTAGGGTCTCAGAAACTGGCTTTCCTGGTAGACTTCCAAAAGTTGCGAATCAACCTTTGACAAGAAGAAGGGATTGCAAGTTGGGTCACTTAGAGTTTTTTCTAGCACTGGATATAAATCACTGTTTGCAAGAGAAGTGTCATCAGTGACATTCACTAGTATGCAGGTGGTTTAGCATTTCCAAACAGGGAGAAATGGGAAAGAGCTTGGTACACACATAAGCAAAATGTTTGGCATCTCGTGTAAACACACAGCTCAGTTTTGTATTAAATCAATAAAAGAAAGAAGGCAACTCTGTCTTAACAAAAGCTTTCTCAAAAACGATTGTCTACTGAGATCTGCGGTCAAGGCCTAATGCCTTGGCTCTTCTTTTATCCAGGCTATGAAACTAGAGAACATTGAAAATGGCAATGATATGGATATAATGATATATGGATGTATGGATATAACTGAACCCCTTTCCCTTGTACTGGCTAACAGACTGAGCCCTGGTAGAATCATAGATAATCATATCGAAATTTTGAACAAATTAAAGGGTTCCTACTGTGGCCTACAGGGAAAGCCAACAGCAGAAAATATTTATTATCTTTCCCGCAAAGATCAGAAGTATGTTTTGCATGCTTTATCTACAGAAAATTAGGATAAGGAAATTGGCATTGCCTTACATGGAAATAAACAAGGACACCAGTTTTCCCAGAATAATATGCACCATTATCTACAAAACGAAATATATACTGTAGTAAAAGGGGGAAAATAGCATACATCTCCCTGTAGTCCTAGCTACTGAAGAGGAGTTTGAGATCCGAAGATCATGATTATAAGCCAGGTGGAGGCAGGGACATCCAGCCTGAGAATGTAATCTGTAACTAACCACATGAAAACCATAAGTGGAGCTGTTGATGAGTACCAACACAGAACTTCACTGTCTTCTCCCTGACTGAACCAACATATTTGGCCCAGGCACTGAGTGGTCCCATATCTTTCTTGTCCTAGATATCAAGGAGTCATTTTAAGGAAAACATAGGCACTCGGCTAGGGAGTTAGGATACAGATTTGGTTACTAAGTGTGTTCCCTGCAGTGAAAGAAATGGTTGTATTTGTTTGTAGAAAACAGATGTGGGATATTGGATTTTCCAGGACAAAAAAATGTGAAAATTATATAATCTTGAATATTATCTATACTAGGAAGAGATCTATCAACTATTTAGAGGATACTAAATTTAGGGAAGGGATTTAAATACACTAAAAACTTGTAAAAAATGATTAAGGGTCATCCACTCCCAACATATTGGACCATTTTATGGTAAGGAAATGAGATAAAATGCACACTTTCTCTTTCTGAATCTGAAGGTATAAACGAATAGAAATCTCGACAATTTATTCTTTGACCTCATTATTGCAATAGGCAGTACTGCATATCCATTTTATTATTGAATTTCTTAAAATTTCATTAAGTGTCTTCCTTTTATTTTCCTTCCTTTTCCCTTCTTTCCTTCCTTCCCTCCATCCATCCTCTCCCTTCATTTTCCTTCCTCCATCTTCCCCTCCCTCCCCTTTCCTTCCTCTTGCATTTCTTTCCTTTCTTCCCTTCTTTCTCTCCCTGTCTGTCTTCCTTCCTATCTTCAATCATGTCTGGAATTGTATTTTGGAATGTTTAGACTATTTTCCTCACACTGTCACCAGCTCATTACCACTGAATTAGACTTCACACAAAAAAGGAGCTGCCTAGAGAGCCAACTTGTCTGAGCTCTACTATCTAAGGGAATTATTAAAAGGATATTTTCTTTCTTTTTGAAAAGACAAGCAGAATCTGCTCAGTGGGCAGGCAGGGCCGCTGCCTGGGTCTCTCTTCACTGCTGCCTCATGGCCTTTTGCTCTCTTAGAGTTATTCACAGAGGGAGTGAAAAGCAGCAGTGTTGTTTTTCTACTCAGAATCAAGATCACATGTGTTTTGTTACAAGAACACATTCTTTACAGATGCATTGTAGTCAGCTTATGAGTTCTGCTGTTATTACTTGTACTAACAACTAGATTTCTGTATTTCACAATAATAACTAAACTTTCCATGAATTCACACACACACAAACACACACACACACACACACACACACACACACACAGAATAAGAATTAGCCAACATATCCTCTTTCACTTAGAAAAGTAAAAAGAAATTTTCATCATATTAACTAGATTAAAACTCAGTACCTAAAATATGGTACATTAATTTTGATGATATACTGCAGAACTATAGAATATGCAGAATATATATATGCAGGTACATACTCATTTTCTGTATCTGCATTTTATTCTATTCTATAGTATATACATGCTATATGTGTAAATATATTTTATATACAGAGAGAATAGAATATAGATATTCTATATGGAGAGAATACACTATGCACACACATACATATATCACCATCGAACCCATACTTTATTTACCTAGTATTGCTCTTCTGTTCAGACAACTTTGAATACAAAAAAATCAAAAAGATGTTGATTAAACAATAGAGCGGATGTGTACAAATTATACACAAGTCATGAAAATAGTGGTGACAACTCTGTATTTAGAAAGTCATTCAGTGAGATGTCGTAGAGGCAGAGGTAACACTTGGAACCCTGTCTATTCTGTGGAAAGATCATTATTTGCGGTGAACCCAGGCAAAATGTTATCAAGATCCCATTTCAGTAAGTGGGGCCCGAGGGCCTGTGCCTGTGAGGCTGGCTGGGCAGGAGGACTCAGGGGAAAGGATCATGTCCTAGGCAAAACTTAAGACCCTATCTAAAAATAATAACTAACTCCAGCAAAACAGCATGTTGGCTCAGCTCATGTTATAGAACACCTGCCCAGCAAGTGTGAAGCCTGAGTTCCACCCCAGCACCACCACCAAATAAAGAAAAGAAATTCTTCTATCTGCACTTACATTGAGCAACACACATTTGGAGTTCAATGGTGGAAAACAATGCACATGAAATTTATGAGGGTCCACGTATGTTTCGCTCTGCTCAATAGTCTGTCTTTGATAGCAGGATCACTGAACCTTTGACAAAAGACTATAAAGTCATCAGTGATTGATTTTTTAAGATGAAAAGTGAAAACTAAAGACTGTAACAAGACTATTTATCTTCCTCAATGGATTTTGGTAGATTAAGATATCTTTTGTCTTAGAGAAAATGTTTTGACTTCAGTGAAATATCTCTGGTTATATTACTTCTTTTGTTTTACACTCAGTTAGTTTTATCAGACATATCAAAAAGAATTTCTAATTTCAACTAGCATCGAATGTTTCTAATAAAGAGAAAGGACATAAATTATGTTAGCAAAAAGGGAAGATTATAGTGTGGTAATTGCCTCTTTCACATAGTACTATGGAAATGTGGGGATAAAGTTCAGAAAAGAACGTCCAAGTACATGAACATAAAGCAAGATTCTCAGCACTTTTCCAGATCTACATTCATTAAAATCATGGCATACAAGTGTCCTTCTCCCAGTCCAGTATCTACAATCCTTGACTATATTTGGCTACATCCAAACACAGTGAAGTGACAGTAGTAATCACTCTGGTTTCTTGTTAGATTAATTCCCTCTCTTCATAACTAAGACCACATTTTCCCCTTTTCATTCCTTCCCATTACACATTAGCAACTCCTTCTCTTGAGCTCCATTTATTGTGAATTGCATCAGTTGGACAAGACATCTGCTCTGGTAGGGATGTTAAAGCTTCCATGTCTAATGTTCCTTCCAGAAAAGGCGAGGATCTAACATACTCTTAACTTCTGTGATGAAAGGACATGGGTAATTGAAAATACACTTTATCAAGAATGCATGCAAGTCTAAGTAAAATAAATGTGACTTGAAGTCCTGAACCAAGCCAGTCAGCTACACAGTTTAGTTTTTCTCTCTCATTGGTGCAAGTTCAATAGTTGTGTTTGACTTAGCCTGTTGACCGCTGATGGGTAACACATGCCATGCTCCATAAGGGCTAGAATTCCCAACGCTGGCACCAGGGTGATGACAAGGGATAATGATGATATACAAATGACTCTGTTTACCACCGAAATTGGCTATTCCTAGAATTAAAGGAAGCCAGCACTGAAATTTAGCCAGGGAAGACTATTTTTGCTGAGCTGTCTCAAAAACTTAACAAAGAGTGAAGTGCAAATAAAAATATCTTGCAGTGGTACCTTTGCTCTTTCACAGATTTTATTCATATTGCATTTGCTCTACCTTAATAAAGATACCAGTTACTATTGGAATAGGCTTTTGTCAGATTGCCAATATCTTGAAATCTTAGAAACCCACTACAAATGTGAGCACAGACTTTGAATAACTTGGCTTCTGGCCAAGCACTGAAGATCTTTAAGACGAGAGTAGTCAGCCATTCCATTTAATGTTTTGATTTCATGCTTGAATAGAAAAAGGCTGGACTAGATAACCTTCCAACTCAAAGATTCCATGGCTCTTGTTTTTCAAATATCCTCATCAGCCAAGTATTCTATAAACAAATGTTCCACAAGAGAAATTCTTAAATTGTTATTTTTTCCTCTCTTTCTCCTCTCTATCTCTCTCTCCCCCTTTCTCTCCTGCCCTTTCTCTTTCCTTCCCTCTTTTCCCCTCTGTATTTGTCTCTTCTCCATTCATTCCACACCCAAATATGGTATAATAACAAATTCCTCCACCAAAGCTATGGAGTTGTTACTTGCTACATGTTTTTGAATTCTCCACTCGCTGATGAAAACATGTGATATGAAATACTGAAGAAACCTCAGGGGCATTCCAAGCATTTATGGACAAAAAGTCAAGACTTGTGGTATTTTCCTCCAAAAAAATGCATGCGGACTGAATCAAAGAGACATAAGAATTTATGTGCAAAACTTCCAAGATAAAATGAATACTTTCTGTCACTGGCAATCACAGAGCATGGTAACTCTGAAGTAAGGTCAATTTATGAACACCGGTCCAGCTCCTGTGGCATTCTTCTGTAAGAGGCCTTGTTATCTTTTCTTAGAACACTGATTTAGCCTTTTTCAAACCTGCTCCAGGTGGCCTTTGACTGTATTGCCCTACATAAAGGGCAAAAAAGGAAGCATGTTGGATTATTATTATTAATTATTATTAATTCCTGGGACAAGACTACAGTTAGTGAAGGAAAAAGTAGTA
This sequence comes from Dipodomys ordii, assembly GCF_000151885.1. NCBI lineage: Eukaryota > Metazoa > Chordata > Mammalia > Rodentia > Heteromyidae > Dipodomys > Dipodomys ordii. The sequence goes on along the minus strand of NW_012267313.1, from coordinate 11,283,524 downwards.
GGAAATGAGTTAGGAGAAGTAAGCAAGAACCCAACTGTGTAGGGTTTGTTAGTTTAAGGTGAGGATTCTAAGGTATGTTCAAGATGTTTCAAGAAGCTAGAGTTTTATGGAGGAAAACATCATATGATTTATAATTTCGTGTATTGCTTTGGAAATTTGTATAAAGAAGATAGAATGGGAAAGGTTCTATTCAAAGAACATCTGGTTGAGAGGATACCTTAATTTTTTCCTATACCTAAGATTCCAGAAATATTAATTTCCCATTCTAGAATATTCTATATAGATCATGAAAGAATTAGGAAGGAGATGGACTATTGGCCACTTTATCTCTAGAAGCAGAATACTCTGGTTATCTCCCCAATTTGTGTTAGAAATCTTAACATTTTTTATGGTTTTTACTGTAAAAATGTTGTACAGAGGGGTTACAGTTACATGAGCAAGGTAATGAGTACATTTCCTGTTGAGCATTGTTGCTTCCTCCTTTGTTTTCCCCCTACCATCCTTTTCCTCCCACCTGAAAGGATAAGAGTCACTTCCAAACCAGAAGACTAACACAGCCATTTACATGGTCTTTAGTTACTCCTTAAAGAGGTGGGACTCACCTCCACAGAGCTTTTACCATATTTGAGAACTCTAGTAACAAGAAATCTCTGTTCTTCCTTGAACCTGAGTCAGAAATACGTAGAATATGTTGATGAGACTATGAGCAGACAATTTGACTTAGGCAAAAGTTCTGCTTTAACAGGCTCATCTTACTCAATAAAATGCCTCTTCAATCTACCAAATTATGTTATCTTCTCTGCCAAGGCTTTGTCCCCCATGTTTGTACATTGGCTACTGTAACTCATGGCTACAACCACATTGGTGGCCTTTTCCTAACTCCATCAATCCATCATTACAACTGTTCCCTCACCTATTAAGTCTGATGTTTACATGGACCTTGTGGTAAGAAAGCTAAGTTTTACCTGTTGTCCACCCTATCTAGACCATCACTCCTCTTTTCTGCTTTCACTACTACGCTGTGAATTTTGTGAGGACAGGGACAGGTCTGTTCATCTGGAGTTCTTGAACACAATGACTATGAATATGCATGAGTACCGCAGCCCTAGGACCTGGAGTGTAAGAATTATGAATGGCAAGTATCACTCACTCAAGCATGTGTTCCACAAATATCATTGAGTGCCTCTGTACTCAGAACAGTACTTCAATAACTCTACCTAGTGATAGAAATATATGGGCCCTTTCTTGTTCAGCTTATTCAACCAGGCAAACACTGGTCAAATGAGTGAATGATACATAGAAATTTTATGAAGGAAAAGATAAAGTAGCATGAGAATGTAATGCAAGGCAGCCCAGTTTTGTCAAGCTTTTCAAAAGGCTTCCTTGACCTGGTGAGATTGGAGCTAAGACTGGCAGGTCTTAAGACTTGTTTTCAGGGTATTGTTGTGGATCAAATCAAAGCCTAACTCATGTTGGCAACTCTACCTCTGAGCTACATCCCCAGACCAGAACAAGTAAACCTTGAAAACTGTATTTAAATTCTTTAAGTCTCAGATCCCTCACCAGTAATCTGGGGATAATAAGGCATTCCCTTTAGGGTTCTTCCAAGAATTAATTAGTGAACATATGTAAAGTACATGCCACAGAGAAGGAATTCAACAATCAGAAAAAGCCTTTCTTCAATAATAAATGAGGAATGAAAGCAGACTGCACAGCAGGTATATCTAAGAATTTAAATGCCTCCTGTCATGTGATGGTATCTCCCAAAAATATATGCTGACATCAGTATACCTCTGTATCTCTGACATTGTAACCTTATTTGGAAATTGAGTGTCTGTAGTTTAGTTGTAATTAACTTACGTTACAATAAGGTTATATAGAAATAAGATAGGCACTTGATCCAATGCGACTGGTGTCCATTATCAAAGAGGTGAATTTGGCAGGGATGAGTGAGGGAGAATTCCATGTGATAATGGAGACAGAGACTGTTCCTGAAGTTGATGACATCAGAACTTCATCAGAAGTTAAGAAGAAGTAAAGAGGGACACAAGGACACACTATTCCGGGTTTCAGAGGGAACATGGTTCTGTCAGTACCTAGATGTTGTACTTCCAGCCTCAGCTTATACCAGACAACAAATTTCTGCTATTTTAAATGACTCAGTGCTGACAGTTTCTTACATGGACCTGTGAAAGCAATATACCCTTCCCAAGAGGGTTGGGATTGCATATTTCAGACAGTAATGCAGCCTTTGAAAACGGGTGAGTCGTGAGATATGACTTCAGCAAGAAAATACACATAAAAAAGAGCATTAGAGAGATAAATCTAGAAAGTGTTTAGTATATGATCCATGGTATTGAAACCATTGCCATGTTAATGTATTTTCTGTGTCACTTGAGTCCCATTCCATAGCAAGTTACACTCAAAACATTCTGGTTAAAGGAATTACTTGAAATAAACATTTGGGTGCAGAAAGTATTTATGGAAAATTTAGAGGTAAAACACTTTAGCACATTGAATTTTCACTCTTAACCAAAGTAAAAATCATCTTCTCATTTTATTTAATTGAAGAGGCAAAGCATGTTGTAAATTAAGTCCAATTTGCATGCAATTGTGCATGCAATGTAGATCTTGGCTTTAACTAGGGAGAAAACTGTGTACAAACTCAACCACCCTTATATTTGAAGCTAACATTAATTGTTTGCTTAAAATGTCTTCAGTCATTTCCTTCTATTACTTTCAAAGACAAATATCATAGCATTTCTCTCTCTAATTTAAAGCCCACAAAAATCCATAACTGATAATAAGAATCTATCCCTCAGGGGCTAATACATTTCTCTGGTAGCATAATAGCAATGCCTATGAGTTCTGAAGCAAGCCTGTAATTCCACACACACACACACACACACACACACACACACACACAAATGTTCATGGCTTTAATTCATATGCTCTTGCTCTATTTATATTTATCATCCAGTAATATTCCACACTTATAAAAGTAGTGATTGGCATATAGAGGAAGCAATGTACTGTGCCGTGTCTTATGAAATTTCATATGCCATGTGTATTGATTGGGTATAAACTAGAAAACATACTTTGTTTAAATTAAGCCTTTAAAATTCAATTTCATACCAATTCTTTCAACTCATTATCTATAATATACTTGTTTACATCCTTGGAAATGTTACCTGGTTAAAATACAAGATTCTACCTAATTCAGATTGATTAATATCTTCTCTCAATTTGTGAGATTTCATGTTGTAAACATTAAATAATGAAAGAGAGACTTTACTTGGATCAATTTGTATCACTGACCATGAATGCTAATTAAACATACAAGGAAAAAGAGAGCAGAAATAACATAAAGAACTGCTGGGCATGCTACACAATACACAGCATTGACCCCACAATTATTCATGGTCAGGGTTTTTCACAAACCCACCAGGTCTACAGCCCAGGAGACCCATGACTATCCTTGTACTACTCAGTATCACTCTTGGAAAACTCCACGTTTCTCCTTTGATACTCCTTGTTTTACCTAATTACATCTGGTCAGTAGTTTTAAAGTTTTAACAGTGGTTACAGAGATTTCTGAACCCTAATAAAACCTACTGAAATCAGTCTCTTGAAGGAGAAAGCCAAGAAATTTACATTAAGAAACAACAATGACAACATTACTACTGTGGGCAACCTTGTTGCAGAAAGATTTTAGCGTCTCTAGTTCATGATGTTTTCTCAGAATCCTTGACTGGAAGCTGCTAGCTTTCCTCCTTCCTGAGGTATACATAATGGGTTCAAAACACTACCATGTGAGTTTTAGGTATGCCTTAAATAAGTTTACGTTTACTTATGTAATGTGGAGGACCCCGCTCAGGCTAGTGAAAGATTGCTGGAAGGAATAACCCAATTTATTTTTATCTCCTAGTGACTATGAAACCTTCCCATGAGAAAAAGTGGTGACCACCGATGGAGATGGCAGTTATGATTTCATCATGTTCCTTGAGTGGTATTTTGTGTGCATCTTTAGTTTGCTTGGTGGTAAAGAATGGCAGAGTCTCTCTGACATGGGCTTTCCCACTGCATAGACCTCAGCTTGAAACCCAGATCTCAGTGACCTTACTGAATTTTGCTTCTTCTTCTTTTTTTTTTTTGTCAGTCATGGGCCTGAACTCTGGGTCTGGGCTCTGTCCCTCAGCGATTCAGGCTGCACTCTGCCACTTGAACCACGGCACCACTTCCAGCTTTTTCTGCTTATGTGATGCTGAGGAATCGAACCCATGGCCTCATCCATGCAAGGCAAGCACTCTACCACTGAGCCAGCTTCCCAGCCCTTGAATTTTGCATTTTTAAAAGCGATAATAACTTATACTTTCTAGATCGGGCATTGTTGAATCCCACTCTTAGCTAGTCAGGAGGCCGACATCTGTACAATTTAGGTTTGAAGTAAGCGTGGACAGAAAAATCTGATATTTCAACTCCAGTGGGCCACCAAAAAGCTTAGCTGGAAGCAGGGGAAGGGGTGAACCAAGAACAAGGAGGCTGGGCAATTGTAGAGCTCTGAATTCAAATCTCAGTACTGACCAAGAAAAGAAAAATTATATTGCCTAGAATTCTTTAATAGACACATATAAACAGAGCCCACAAGTATGTAATAGTTCAAAAATAGCAGTAAAAAATATACCATAAACTTTCTGTGAAGCCTAGTCTCAGTTTCTTAGCAGTGCTAGTAGCTCTGTAGTACTTGCATTGCTAACAAAGGCCATGGTGGTGGGCTTTAGTCCAAGTTCTTAGCTGCAACTCTAAAGCCAATGGTGCAGGCTAAGATACAAGCAAAGGAAAAAAAAACATTTAAATTAGCTGAAATGCCTGGATTTCTTTACTTTGACGCATAGACTTTGATCAAGGGCTAGATAGAGATATCTTTTTGAAAAATAATCTTTTATTTGGCAATCAAATGCCAATTAATTAATTAATTTTGATAAAAACAAACAATGGAATTCAATATGGAGAAAGATCATTTCTTCTGTCCAAACCACCATATTTCAGAACATATTCATTGGTAGAGTTCCATCATCTCAGTTTCTGGGACTGAAATAGAAGCTTTGGATAGCAGTTTGTTTATATTTTATCCTTCTCATTTGTTTGTTTAATTTTCCATTATGAACTGGGCATGAAATGCACACTCAGATTCATGCATTAAATATCCATGGCATAAAGGACACGCATTAAATATCCCTGACACAAAGGACATCTCCAATATTCTCAATCATTAATGAGCTTACTACTCAGTTTCAGTTGCTAAAGAGCTGTAGCAAGTTACAGCAAATAACTGAAGGCTTTTGCTCTCCTTGTAATATGAGCAAAGCCCCAGTCAAGTTACCACCTAGCCCTGGAAATAACAAGTGAGTAGTTTCTATATCTTAGAAACTACTACCCTAAGGTAAAGATAAAATTACATACCCATGGAATAGGCTTCCAGTCTATAATTGTAGGCAAACCTAACCTAAGTTTGGGGGCATTAATGAGACCTTTGCAGAATTACAGATCATTTTTTTCTCTTTGGTGGCCTTTTAGTTGATTCTCAAAATTAAGATAGTTCCATACATTCAACACTTACATTTTAAAAATATGTTTTTCCAAGTATTTTGGTACTTATTTTTATAAAGGAGCATTTAGAAGTTGAACGTGCTGGTGCACACCTATAATGCCAGCTACTCTGGAGGTAGAAGTAGAAGGATTATGAGTTCAGGGAAAGCCCAGGCAAAGTTAGTGAGAACTTATCTCAAAAACAATAAAATGAGATCAAAGGTCTGTGAATGTGGTTCAATTGGTGGAGCAATTGACTTTCCACCAGGTCCTTAGTTCAGTTTGGAGTAAAAGGAAGGAGATATGGGCAGATGAGGGGTGGGCGGCCGGATTCTTGAGTAAAGTATGTGTCTGTTCTTGCAGTCAAAGCTATTTCAGTAGACATTTTTCCTCATAAGTATGCAAAAATACAAAATATAGAATAATGATTTTCTACAAAAATAGTTTGGGACCAACTAGAGTAAGCAGCTATGAGTGCAGTAGAGCAGAGGAAAGCAAACTACAGCAAACATGGGCCAAATCCAGCTCACCACCTGTTCCAGTAGATAAAGTTGCAGTGACTGAAACCCAGCCACATCCGTTTGTTTTGTTCTTGTCTATGGTTGCTTTTATACTAAATGGTGGAGTTGAGCAGTGGGATACTGACATTTATGATTCCCAAAGTCAACAACACACACGGCAGCCCTGTACCAAGAAGGTAGGCCAGCGTTTCTGCTGTAAAGCACACCATGAGCAGAGTTGGAAAGGTCAATGCCCATCGCCTCCCACTAATTTTCATTTACTGATAGTCACTGGACAAGGAATAGAGTGTGTAGTTCACCACTCCAGTAATTTTATGTCCTTCAACATGAAGCTATACCTTCATTTTTGTTGCATCATTTCCTTCAGTATGTCCACTTCTCTACTATATGATGTGCTTTACAAATGACTTTCTGAAACTATTCTTTTACTTATTCCTCTTCAGGACTCAGAGTGCATTTCCAAATATAGTCAAAATAAAAAATAGGAATTGAATATAATACCTTGACAAAAAGTGTATTATTGTGGTAGTAATATGTGCAGGAGAAGGAAAATGAAAAAAGATATATAGATATAAATATATACATATATATGTAAATTGCCTGTAAGTTTGTGAATATATATCCTTAAAATATTGTTCTAATAATAGAAAGGTTTTCTTCTTACTCTTAGCCGGTCACAATACATATACCTATACATACACATACATACACACGTACATATATACATATATACATACATACATACATACATACATACATGCATACATATACAATCTTTCAAACTCATGTTTGCCCTTGATAACTGACTTAGCTCTGGGTGTTGAATGAATGTTGGGTAAGTTTTTCTATCCTCAATCCTAAGATACTTCAAAGCAAAGAAAGCAATAAAGATGGAATTAAGACTGAAGTCATTATATAGAATTTCTTCTAGTCATATAAAGACTTCCATAACATTTTTGACTCCACATTTAGGTTCTCTGAGAACAGAAACTGGCCTGTGGGCAGTAAGACCCAGAGTAATAATGCAGGAACCAAGTGAATCAGAATTAAAGCTCACAGTCACATGTCAGAGTCTTTCTGAATGATTCAGGACCATACACTGGATGCTCAAAGTCAGATGTTTAAAGCAAGGTCTCTGTCTTCATGGAGTTTATATGTAGTGGCACAAAGAGCCAAGTCAATCTACAAGATTTTGGAAAGGACTGTACTCTGTTGAAGTTCAGAAGTATGACTTACACCTCCAAGCAATATAAATATGTTATATGCAGCTCATTAGTAAGCAAAGTGTTAAGAACAGATCAAAGAGCATTTTGGATATTAGACAGACAGGGACTATCCTAAAGTAAGAGTGACGGCACATCCAAACATGGCTCACATCCAACAAATGAATAGAGTTCCATTTAACAGATGCTACTTGTAGCTCTATCAGGCAAAAACCAATGTGCTAGCATGGAGTTTCACTAGGTCTTATAATTTCAATTATGGTAAAACAGTGAAGCAACCTAATTCTATGTACCTAGAAGAACACCCAGAAGAACACCTCTTACTTAATTCTGAGTTTTCAGATATGTTTACTAAAGTACAGAAGAGGGAGTCAGTTAGTGGTCATGATGGTGAAGTGAGGGAATGGGTCGACAAGCATGGCAAGCATACTGAGATTTGGAAGAGAAGAGAAAATGAGAATACTAGTAGTTCAGGGAGAAAAGGAAAATAGATGACAACTTTATGTTCACGCACACACTATTTTATGTCATCCATGTGAAGACTGATAAATAATAAAAACACACCAGCAACAAACACAGAATTCCCTACCCTTAGAATAAAGAATAAATCTGTCTGCATGAATTAAGAATTAAACTCTCAGGCATGCCTTTTCCAGAAGCTAGAGAAGACCTCAAATGCTTCCACAGACCCTAACACAATTCTCATTTTGGACCATCAGTTTAAAAGAAGACTTAAAAAAAAAAAAAGGGAGTTGAAGGAAAACCATTTAAAAAAACTGCAGTGACTCTTTACTAACCAAATGTGCTGCTTGTCTGAATCAGTTTGTGGTCTTTTACTTACTCTATTTAGAATTCTGTACATCTGGGTGTCTTTTTGCTAGTATTTCTTATCATATCAGTGACAGAATTGCCAACACAGGGGTATCCATAAATTATACTGCAGTTTAGTAGTTTCTAGTGCCTGGAAAGCTTGGAACAAAAGATTCAAATGCAAATGTGAGCTGCTTAATTCAGTGAGTATTGGTGATGTTACCCAGGTGCTAGGGACATCTTTCTGGCCGGCTCAGAAGCACCAGGGACCAACCCCACATACATTTTTAATGTGCTCAGCTGTGGCAGCATATACACACAGAAGACCTTCAGGCCTTAAAGTCATACTCTTGGAAACCACTGTACTTTTAGGGACCCAGAAGAAACGGTTTAATTAATCTTCTTTTTCAGGGTAGCTTTTTTGATATAAATTATGTACACTAAAAAACCTGCCAATTACAGCAAATTAAGGGAGTTGGCAAGTGCATCCTACAGAGGCAGATGGTAAATAATATCCAGATTCCGATTTGAAATAGGACCAGAGATTAGCTAGTGCAGAATGTAAAAGCAGTCCAGATATGAGAAATAAACAGAGTGAATGGGAGCTTGAGAGGAAGGTTTTGATTTAGGAGAACTACAGCAGTGTGTGTTTAAAATGGTTGACCCATTACCATTACACCCAGTTCTGTGAGATGAGCCTTCTCTTAGAGAGCTGTCTAGAAGAAGGCTTTGACAAATGATTATTTATTATATGTATATCTTTATGAATGTTGCCCAGATGCCTGAGTTTCCTCACCTGGTCCATGAGTATTTTGTAAATGCCCGCACGTGCACACACACACACACACACACACCTTAGCTATTTCTGTTAATGTTGTTCTGCTATGATTAACAAAATAAATAACTTACCCTACAACTTTATGCTGATCGAACTGCCAAAAAGAAGAACCAGTGCACATGGGAGTGATTACATGTCCTACTTTTTTTATGTTGAAGACACTGAGTGGGAGGCTTAAGCACTGTGCCTTTGCCATTCATACAGGTGTTGAGTAGTTTCTCCTGGCTGTTTCCTTACTTTGACATTGTGTTGTTACTGAAAGACAGGCAGCTACTTGACACCTAAGAAATTCTTGACCCAAAAACTGGTCAGGTTGATGTAACCAGGTAAGTGTCAGGCAAGAACTCTGCTTAGCAAAGGGGAATTGAGGGACAGGGAGAAAGTCAGAGAAGCATAAAACAAGACAAGTTTTGTTGTCTGCTCACCTTTCTCTCCAAACTTGATTTGTTTGAATCCCTATAGCAAGGAGCATAATGTAAAGTCAGCTTGATGTTTTGTTGTTGTTGTTCTAATTCACCACAAAAGTCACTTAGAACAATTACTTGGTTCAGTTACCGACTCTACACTTTGAAACAAACAACAACAACAAAGTAGAGAGGCTGGGAGATACTGAGCAGGCCACAGCGAGGAACAGCAGCAATTACAGTTGGGGTAAATAGCACCACAAATCAGGGCATAGCTCACAGCATTTGCTTACACTAGGATATCCTGAATATCAGCCATTCTGAGGACTGGAATCTTCCAGGAGTGCTAAGTCTCACACAGCACAAACTCAAGTGCACATTGGTCATGTAATTCATGTTCAGCCTAGGTTGCTAAAATTAGGGAGTGACTCAATCATCATACATCATTACAGCTATTTTCAAGGGTGGAAGTGAGGCAGGGCCCAAGCACTGATGCAAAAGCTTACCCCAATTAGCTTCTGCAAATGCTCTGCCTGCAACAGGACTCGTTTCCTAGGAGCCTTCAATCTAATTACAAGGCTTGATTCTCCCTCAGGGTCTGCCTGGCCGGATGATTTCATTTTACGTTTAGGCTAACCTTTGCCATCAGTGATGTCACTGGAGTGTTCGTTCTGTTGAAAGACTTCTAGGAACACACTAAAAGGTTAATTTGTTTGATATTTGGTTAAAGAGACTTCTGGACTGGAGGGGTCGTGTTTTGCTCTAAGCAGGTAATGGCACAAAGCAGGAATCTTCAGAGGAACACAATTTGTATCCAGCCAGCACCAACATGGCTTTGCGCACTAACTACCCAGGAGCCACTCAGATGGAAAATCACTGCTGAGAAAGAAGGCAGTGCATCCTTTCTACAATTCAGATTACTCACTGAAGGAGACTTTGCATAGTCCCTAGTGGTTCCCCCCCCTTCAAAAACAAGAGTTACAAGACTCAGAGGAAAATAGAACCAGTTATGCTACTCAAAAGGCTTCTGAAGATGAGAAAAAGGAAGGGAAAAACACAGTAAGAAAAATGCTACAATTTCATATTACTGTTATTATTATTATTACATGATTACAATGTCATTCTTATTCCCCAACTTTTATATTTGCTGCCTATGGAGAGACTCCCTACTTTTCTCCTCTCTGCCCCTGGTGAATATAGACCTACCTGTTCAGGACTAAAGATGTTATGCAAGGGTTTATATTTCAACTAAAGCCACATGAAGTGTGTGTGTGTGCTAACACTAAAGAGGCAATACCGACCATGAAGATGAGTAAACTACAAACTGAGAAAGTAAAATCATGGCAAACTAAGATTCCTATGAATCACATAATGGAAAACAACTGACCCCAGCCATTTTCTTCCTTTATTCTTATCTTTCAAAATAAATAAACATTCTGGCCTCAACTCTGTTTGCCTTTTCTTCTTGAATCAAGCTTTATCTTTCTACAACTGTCCCTAACCCCACCTTTCAATGCACTGTCTAGATCATTATTTTTGGTTAATTAAAAAGACCTCATCTCCAGACTCCATGCAACATTTCATTTTCTATTATTTGAATGAATAATGAGAAAACCTTTATAGTATAATAACAGAGCATGAAGCTTGATAGAAAATCAGCATATGAAAGCAGCAAATATAAAAGAATAAGACTTTGCAAGCACAAATAAGAAACTCTGTGATCAAATTGGCGGAACAATAAACCATATGGTCAGTCTGGACAGAGACTTACACAGTAACCTTCAATATAAAATAAAGTTTGGTGAAAAGCTGGAATGCAAGATTTAAAAAAGTAATAAAAATCAATTTACTCAACAGCCAAATAATTATAAGACTTGTCTAATGTTAGTTTTAGCTGAAGCTTTAAAAATAAGTGCATCTTTAGGTAACAAAGTAAATGTTGATTGTTAAAATTTGGGGCAGCAATAGCAAACCTAAGAGTGAGACCCTATCACATCCTTTCCAGCTTCTACTTGACTTTTAGGCTGAGTAAAACTAAATTTTTCAAAACAAAACAAGTCATTATCAACAATAAGCATAAGGGAAAGACAAGCAACTGAAAACAAGATTAACAAGTAAAATAATCAACCATGAGACAGCAGATTCTAGATTAAAGCAAAGTAATGCAAACAATATGGCTGACTTGCAGCCTTCACCAGTATTCTAGAAGCAATAGTGCTATCAATAAGATACTGCTGATTCTTTTCATTGAAATTGTCATTTCAAGACAATTAATTGTATCCTTGTATTTTTATTTCTTCTACCTATACAGTGGTGGGAATAGTTCTTAAGAGGAAGAATAGCAGAAAACAAAAAATAAGAATAATTATGTATTCAGGAGTCCACCATGAGCAGAATATACTCTTAATGTGAAAGAGCTGGAAACCTTGTTTCAGAGGGATGTTAGAGGAGGCTTAAGATGTTCAACACTACCTCAACCTAGCCCTTTTTCATTGCTTATGTTCTCAAACTATAGGTTAAAGGAGAAGCAACAAAATGTATATCAACCATGGCAGGAGAGGAATAAATGAATTTGTCAGCAGAAGTAGTAAGTCAAATTATTTTTGCCAAAAATTCACAGTAAGTATAGGTGTTCCTCTGCTTATAATGAGATTACTTACCAACAAACCAGTCAAAAATATCCTGAATTGGAAATGTATTTAGTACGTCTACCCTAACAAATGTCACAATTTAGCAGCAGTCCACTGAGACAATAAGTTATTCACCCTCATGATCATGTGGCTGACTTGCTGTCTTCTCTCATCATGTATAAGAGTGAGCCAAACCACATATCATGAGACCAGAAAATGATCAAATTCTTCTGAATTCATATCACTTTTATGTTGTTATAAGACAAATATTATAAATCAAAGCATTGTACGTTGGGAACTTTCTATATGAGCCAACATTAAAAGAACTTGAAGTAGAATAACTCAAAGATATGGAGGGAAAATTAGTTAATAAATAGAGACAACAGACATAAATCAAGTAAAAAATGTAAAACAACAAAGCAAATAAAAAAGTCTCCAGCAGTAAGCAAATTAATGTCAATAGAAGATTATGGAAAATTAGTAAATGTTTCCATATGGAAAGTTATACTAGTCAATGCTAAAATGTTATTGCCATCTCAATTAGTATTTTTATAGTTAAAACATAGAGAATGAAAGAAAAACTTAAGAAGAGGTTAACAAGATGGAGAAGTTAACAAGCCAAAGAAAAAGAAAGGGTGAAAGGAAGGTAAGAGAGTAGAAGGTAAGGGGTAGGAGAAGAAAGGAGGAGGGAGAAATGAAGGCAGGCAGGAATGAAATGATATCCAGTATATATAAAAACAAACCTAGTTAAGATGACTTGAAGAACATAACCCAACTACAAAACCTTAAACATATTAAAGAAAACTTCCCTGAGAAAAATGAGTAAAAATAACCAAAAATAAATGACTGCATTCAAATTAGTATAGCACACTCAAAGCCAAACATCCAGGCTTACTGGCAAATTTAATTAATATAAAGAAAGACTTCTTCACACAAGTGGGTTTTTCCTTTGTTGTTGTTGTTGTTGTTAAGGTGCTATGTGACTTTCTTTTGTTTCTTTTGTATGTTCTTCCCCCTATGCTATATTCCTTGTTGTCATTGTATCTGATTTTGGTACCCTGCATCTTGTATATACATTTCTCTAATTTGGGGAGGGAAAGGGGAATAACAAAATCCTGAAACAAGGACACAGAATGACCCATTACAACAATGATACCCACAAGACACTCTGTTGGAAATGAACTTTACAATTTCGGAAGGTGGGAGAGGAGTAAGGGAGGTGAGGGAGAGAAGGGATGGTATGAGCAAAACAAAGGAGGGGATAACAATGCTAGAGAAGAAATGTACTTATTACCTTACTCATGTAACCCCTCTGTACAGCATCTTTACAATAAAATATTTTTTTTAAAAAAAAGTGAATGACAGCCGGCTGCTGGTGGCTCACTCCTGTAATCCTAGCTACTCAGGAGGTTGAGATCTGAGGATTGCGGTTCAAAGCCAGCCCAGGCAAGAAAAGTCCATGAGACTCTTATCTCCAATAAACCACTCAGAAAACTACAAGTGGCACTGTGGCTCAAGTGGTAGAGTGCTAGCCTTCAGCTAAAGAGCTCAGGGACAGAGCTCAGGCCCAGAGTTCAAACCCCATGACCAACCAAAAAAAAATAAAAAAGTGAATGACAATAATAAAGCAAACCTAAAAAAAAGACTTCTTCAATCTACCCATAGAAAACCTAATGTGTGTGTGTGTGTGTGTGTGTGTGTGTGTGTGAAAAATCGCCTGCCTGTGTATCGTGAGTGTGTGTGTGTGTGTGTGTGTGTGTGTGTGTGTGAAAAATCGCCTGACACTTTACCACAGCAACATTTAAGGTTAAACGATTAGAAATAAAAATCTACAAAGTTCTAGAGAAAATGTGTCACCTGAATTATGCATGTATCCACGTGTCAGGTTATTTAGGAAGAGATCCTGAGCCATGCAAGAACTCTGAAAACAGTATCTAAATGACATGTTCAGAAACAGTCTGATCACGTGTGTGTGTATGTGTGTGATATTTTTTAATTATAGAGTATTTTAAGAGATTGAGTTTAGACTGATTTTGGGTACCAGAGAGAAACTGGATATAAAAATAAAGGATGGGTAAGAGGCGGACATTACAAACTGGATACATTTGTGTGTGTAGCTACAAAGTTTGCAGACAATAATAGCTAAATAGGTATTTTCTTACAAGCACACATCTCTCTCTTTCACAGGAGATGTGACTATCCCAGTATGTGAAGTAGCACTTTGTATTTGTAAACATTCTATACCCATTTTTGTCAACTTCTAAAGCTTATTTTGTTTGCTAAAAACATTTGCAAGTCAAATAACAACACTTTCCCTTGCAAAAATTTAAAAATGTATTCAACTTTTAGAATTGGTAATGTAATTTACGCAAAATAACAGAAATATCCATTATAAATTCTGAAAAATGATTTTAAAAATCCTTCGAATATTATTCCATTTCTGTTCATTCTTCAAGGATTAAGATGCCATATTTTAAAAATGGAAATTCTGGTAACTTTATTAACTTAATGTATTTTTGATAGAGTGCCACATTCTCTCAGTTAGGCATAAACCTAACTCTGTGCAAGGTAGTCATATTACCAGTCTCAGTAACAAACTCCACTTAGAAGAGTCTATAGATTCTGTGCTTATATTTCGATAGGAATGTTGACTGATGGGTCCAGAATCTTGTCAAGCTATTTTTAGTCATAGCTGACTTCGTGTAGTTAGGTTCTTGTAGCTCTTTCACACCAAAATGAGAAATTCAACTCTTACTAATTTCCATGAGAAATTTACCAGGCAGCTACTAAGTACTGTAGACTTCTTTGAAGAGTTGAATGATCATAGGATGGGAAGTCCCATCTGCCAACACAAAATCTGTCCCTCTCTTGCCTGCCTCTCTGATCTTTCTTTCTCCTCTTTTCACAGAATCAAATTCTTTCTTGTCTCTTTTTGTAATAGCAGGGTTTAAACTAAAGATGTGGTACTTGTTAAGTTGGTGCTCCCACGTGAGCCACATTTCTAGCCCTTTGTGTTTTTGCTATTATATTTTTTTAGAAGAGTCTTAGATTTATGCTCAGGCTGCCTGGACCATGATTCTCCTATTTGCATTTCCCACATAGCTGATACAACAAGCTTATACCACCAGGGCCTGCTTTTGATGAGATAGGTCTTTTGTAAGCTGGTCTCAAACCATTATCCACCCCATCTCTGCCTCCTGAATGGAAGGGTTACAGGCACTACACTTGTTCCCCATCTTTACTTCCTTATATAACACAAGGCCTACTTGCCAGCTCATTCAGTCTCTGAAGAAATCAGCCATGAACACTCTTAAATGTGACCTCATGAAGAAATTTCAGGCAAGGGGAATATTTTCCTTATAATTTAGCACAGGATTAAATTTGGAGAATTTTCCTATCAATGGGTAATGTGTAATGCCATCTTTGGTAATTCATTCAACAAATATTCACCAAATTTCTACCTTATACCCATCCGTAGAGCTTATTCCCCTATTCTGATATTTTGCCTCTCACACTATATGCGTAGGCCCCAGATCTGGGTGTGGAATAGGTGGTGCATTGGGTATTTATTACTTGTCATCCTGCAGAATGACAAATGACTGGGAAGTATCTCAGGCCTCTGGTCTCCTCTTTTCTCAGCCCTTGCCATAATTAGAAGTGTGACTTATTTGAGATTGGTCTGTAGGAATACTTGTGGTATAGCCTGTTCCCTTGGTTGTTCATTGGTTTCATCTCTTATAAGGCCATAACTTCTAGAATTCTTTTTCCACATCTTATCACACTTGATTCGATGCCACACTTAGCTTCCAAAGATGAATCTGGAGAGTGAGCTCTCTATTTATCTCTCTCTCCCTCCTCTCTGTCTCTCCATCTCTGTCTCTGTCTCTCTCTACCTCCCCCTCCTCCTCTTTCTCTCTCTCCCTCTTTCCCCCCTCCCCCCCACACACATTTGTTAGGAACATAAGACAGCAAATCTGGGTAAGTTTGTCTCCTCTATAAATTCAGTCTCTCAGAGGGCTTGCATCTATTTAGCTCAGGAAGATGATGGAAAGCCTAAAATGGCTATATATTTATGTCAGTCTTCAGTTTATCTTTGATGGTAATAAACTTAATGCTCTATCTCTGTCTGACTGTTTTCCTCTACTTTCAAGAATCACTTTCTAAAACACAGAGGACATAGATGTGATTTTCATTCCATAAAACTTCAATAATTTCTAAATCAATTATAGTGATTAAGCTTAATGAGAGAGAGAGAGAGAAAGAGAGAGAGAGAATATCATGGATTTACCTAAATGATTTTCACATTAACATAAGAGGCTTACAGAGTTGACCAATAGTTTGTTTTACTTTTACTCCTCCATCTCTCTCCTCCTTCTTTCCTTCCTTTTTTCTCTATTTTCCTTCCTTCCTTTCTCTTCCCTTTCCTTTAGCTGTCTTTTTCCTTCTTTTCTTCCTGTGTTACTTCATTCTTCTAACGTATAAGATCCTGCCAGAATATATAGTCCTAACATCCAAACGGTCATGCAGAGAGGTGATTACTGTGCTACAACAACCATACAACTACCATCTGGAAGAGTGAACATCTTCCCTCTCTTCACCACAGCAACATTTAAGATGATGAAAAGAATAGAAATAAAAGTCTACAGAGTTCTAGAGCAAATATATCGCCTGAATTGCGCATGTGCCCAAGTGTCAGGTATAGAGGTAATATAGGAAGATATCTTAAGCCATGTAAGAACTAAGATAACAATATCTGAATATTAGTGAACATTAGTTGCCCTCCACAGAGGGTCTGTGGTAAATGACTTCTCAAGCAAAGGAATAACCGACATCTTTGAGGAAAGGATCAAGTGGTTTCTACTTAGGCAACATGAAATGTGAGCCACGTAATTCTTCTGAAGTTTCACTCTCCTCGCCTGCTCTCACAGGTGATGATCATGATACCTTACAGTCTAATTGATAAACCATGCCAAACCTCCTTTTACGCTTATATTCTAGAGACTATGGAGACACTGACATTTACAAGAAGAGGGGAAAAAAAGACAAAATGATACATGTTAAAATAATTTCCAGGAAGTGCAAAGCCAAATTGGGAGCTCAGTTTCAGAAGCTATCTTTAGCCTATAAATTCATTCTTGACCTAGCATAGCCCATAATTACATTCGTTTGTCCTTGCTTGAATAGGTCTAGCATATCTGTGCCTTTTATTAGCTTCCTCAAATATTTTTGGAGGAAGGAAGGTTATAAATAACAAGTGCAGTTTACCTCTAACAGAATACATTAGGAGTTAAAATGTAATAATTTCATTTCTCACAGGTAATGAATAGGGCACACACAAGAGCAGAAACGAAATAATGAATGAAGATGAAAGGTGGTTTTGTAGCTCAAATCTATTTTGGGGACACAGAGATGAGCAGTTTGATCATCTGAACTTAGAAAGGGCAGAACATCAAGGTTATCATCTTAGCTGCTTGTGAAAATAATTGCACAATCTTTAGCAAGTGGCCCGGAGCAGGATCTGTGTTCAATGACTCATTCAAGAGGTGGCTCTTCCATTAGCTCCCCAACTATAATTCGGAGACATCCATTTAATTCTGACTCACATTGTTAAATGTCACACACTGAATCACCAATCCTACTACATAAAGCACCTGGCTCAAATGTCTCTGTGAAATACTTATCCAGGCTGAAAATCTCCTCTTGGGCCTGAGATACTGGAAACTGTGGCTACAGCTAGTTGCCTTGGAAGTCACCTATGAGTTCAAGTTCACTGGCTGTCTGGATACAAGATAAAGCTCAAGGAGTCAGTAGATTTTATGTCTTTATGGTGCTTTATGATTCTACTTATGCCTTTTATTGTATGTAATAAAAAATTCTGAATAATCCCATTTCTACTATTTGGGCTTTTAAAAATATTTCTCTTTGGCTCTACGTTGTTTTCCTTCTTATGATGTTTTCCAGCGGAATGCTCTGAAAGTGGGGGGAAAATGTTACAAAGGCCTTCCAATAAAAAGCACTCTGTAACTATCCAGATGTTCATTTCAATGCACGCATGTATAAATCTAGACTGATGAGAACAGAGATGGCCCAGCTCTGTCTATCTTAGTTGGTGAATTCTGAAAGCAGAAAAAAATTTAAATGTGCTTTTTCCCCCAAGTTATGAATTTTAACAACTCAAGAAAAGGAAGTACCTTTTGAATTTTATTACTTGGATTTTTGTGGACAATAAAGTTAACTTTCTACAGTGGTCTTTTTTTTTTTTTACTATGTAACAGCAAAACATCTCTCTTTTAAAATCAGGTTCAAAAACTTGCTATGTAGTGAGGTTATGTTTGTAAAAAAAAAAAGGGGGGTGGGTATAAATACCATTCCAGACCAATTCTAAAATAGGACCATACTTTCTACTGCTTTTCGCTATGAAAACTTCAATAGAGAATCTGTATCTTTACATTATTTCCATGCCTCAAATGTGGGCAAATGGCATAGTTTTCATTTCTTCCTCCTTTGATAATTTACATAAAATTACACAAGTACCATGTAAGACAGCTTCGTTTTCTGGTTGATGCCATTTGAGAGACTGGCAGAATGATAAATCAAGGCCCATTTGGCCCACCCAAGACAGTAACATTACTGGGTTGTCTATGCCACCATTTATTCCAATGAATAAATATAGCAAAGACTTCTGAGAGTTAGGTCCTCAAAGAAGCAAGAGTGCCCTTTGATGCTCCATGCCCTCGCTGGTCTAGCTTTCCACTCGAAAGAAGAGAAAGACTCAAGGCAGCATTCACCTCTGTTCCTACCTTTGTGATGAAAGAACCTTAAAAGTCTTCATGCACCTTTACAGTACCCTTAATTTCTAGACTTCGTAACTATGTTGTCAACTGGGATATGCAACTGTATTCCTGATGTTGGTCCCAGACCTTTCTCTAATCACAGTGTTTCCTGTAGGTGTGCTTGAGTGAGCCTCTTACCTTGACACATGGTCTACTTAAGCCATTTCTACAGTAGGAGCCAGAGTTAACAGCTCTTCTGACTCCTATGTCCCAGAGTTCTTGGTATTTCTGCATCTTATCATGAGAGAATGTTTTCAGGATCCTACCTTACACATCATCCACTGCAAACACTCATCTTCTCCTTTCTTATGCCAGACAGTGGACTCACATGCGTAGGGCTACAAGAACCTGGTCTTTTCCTCTCAATGACTCTGCTGTGATTTCTCTTTCTAGCATCCTGGCCCTTTAACCATAAAAGGAATGATATCTATTAGAAAAATTCCTGATGTCTATTTTATTGGAGAGAGGGAAGGACAAACAAAAAAGAGTGCTTGATATGGGAAAACTAAGAATGATTGACCTTAGCTACTTTTGAACATTCATGAACTGGCTTTGTCCCTGACCATGTCATACTCAGTTTCTCAAAGAACTGCTCTTAAGTCTTTGACTTTATAGTTCCTCACCTACCTGCAACTACCTGAAGATGAACTTCCCCAAATAAAAGGACAGGTTAAGAATTTTATTCTCTTATAGTCTTCCTCTAGCTCTTCATACAATATCCTAGAGACCTGAGACTGTTGGCAACATTCAGCTAGGTCAAACTAATGGAAAATAGAACTAGATTCTACCTAGTATAGAAGAATAACTTGTAGCTATCTTGGCTCAGCATTTAGAATAGGAAAGATTATTTTCCACAAATGATATTTATTGTTATTAATTTGATTTAATTCAAGGAGTTAGAACCAAAAGAAAAGGATTTTTCATGATTTTGTATACTGACAAAGTAGCACTGACACTGAAAAATTTTAATAAGAATTTTGAATGATTTCCTAGAACCACTGAATGAAGTAAATACCTTTACAAGCCATAATCTGTCATTAATCTCATGGCACCAAGATTAAGTGTGTGGTTATGATGTAGCAGTGATTGTTTCCTTGATTAGCCTTTAAGTCTCTGGGACAATTTCAAAGAGTACATTCCAAAAATAAGGAAATGGACCAAAACCTCTTGAAGTCTTTTCCAGGCTAAAGATTAAATAACTTGGAAATGTAGTATAGATGTTGTGATCTTGGAATGTATTCTAGCATTCCGGCACATCTTGTCATGCAAGACATTTCTCCATAGATATCCCGCCCTATGGCCATCATTTGGTTCTTACACTCAAGCACCATTTGCTCTGTAGTGGTTGGCTACCTCTTAGAACCTCATGCCTTCTCTGCCTGAGTGAGCCAACTCAACACCCTCTCCCGTGCTCCACCACCCCTAACCTCATAGAAGACAGACTTAAACAGCCTTGGCATCACCACCCCTAACCTCAGAGAAGACTTAAACAGCCTTGGCATTTTTACCTGAATACCTTCCTCTACATGTCAAGTGAATGATAGTTTGACTCCTAAATCTCCAGCTGTCCTTGCTTTTTAAAATTAGAATCATCTTATTAACCCTTTCTCCTGGTAACACCTCATATATCCCTATAAATAGATGAATTAAGCAAAAGTTGTCATTCATTTCTACATATTTTGAGGGAGTGGCATTCATTTCCACATATTCTCATGGCCTTCGTGGCTCTAAATATTCAAATTTTACTCATGAACTTGTCAGACATCTTTATCTTCCCACATTGATGACCTTGCTAGTTTCCAAGGAAATATTCTGTTTACTACTGTCTGGAATGCTATTAGCGTCATCATAAGCTCACATGAGTAAGAAAATGATTCAGTGTGCTTCCAAATATTCTTCAAAAAAATATTTTGTCTTCTTCTTGAACTGATCAAATTGATCAACTCTGGTTCAAAGATCCATGTATATATCTCCAGGGGCAAGGCTCTGCCTGTTTGTAATCTGGCTCTATAAATATTTAATAGACAGTTTGAGAGGAAACTGACTAGAGATCCATCTGGTAAACTTCTGGAGACAAACCAGACATTGTGAATTAACTATAGAATAAGGTCCATTATGTTTTCAGGATTCTATAGAGGGCCAAGATTCACAACTGATCCCACATTTGAGTATATCAGCACTGTAACAGGAATGAAGCAAGCAAGAATGAATGGATATAAATTCTGCCACCAAGGAAGTGAATTCCTTATGCAACTCAGGTAACAATTCTCTAACCAGTTTAAAACAACACAACTAATTGATGTATTTGAATTGAACTCTCTCTTCCAGCTAAGTTAATGTACAAAGTTTGATTATAATGGCTCTTCCTCAGTTAATGAAATCACGACAGAAGAAATGTACCAAATATAAGTAAGATGTATGTGTTCTTTGAGAGCCATTCGACCCTCAACACTTTATAGAATTAATTTTAAAATACTGTTAAAAAACAAGCACCCACAACAACCAATATTTAGACTGTTCCAATGTTTTCCATCAGACTCTAAAAATGTTGCTGTTTTGTGTGCAAATAAAAAAGTCAGGATATGCAATAGATCATTGATATTTCATGAACAGCATGTCAACCTTCCTCAGAGAAAAGAGGTTTCTATTAATATGGTAGGTGAAGAGTAGAATTCAATTCATGTTTATCTCTTTAAGCATTTTATCTTGCTTTCCTTTCCAGACAATAATAAAGAAAAATGCAAGCTTTACACACTCACCCATGTTATTTCATTTTATTTATCTTCATCCTTCATTTCTCTTTCTGCCCTTACTTGCATGTGTAGGGAAACAAAGTACTTCAAGCTGAGGTGGCCACGGGTTCCTATTTCTGGTCTTGTACCCCCCATGACAATCCTGCTCAAAAGATAATTAATTAATTTGATAATTAATTATTTAAAAAACAAGCAGCCTTGCATTCAGACATAAGTAGCATCTATTAGGGAAATCCCTAATGAAATTCTTGAAAAAGGAAAAGCTTAAAACTGAGAAAATAAGGAATTTATTGTGCTCTATTTTACATACCCAGAAGGAAACTCCTTTCTTTCTATACTCTACTTACCACTTCACCCATGTGTGAACACACAATCTCACACATACATACAACACTTGCACAGGTAGGAACAGTAAAGTTTAAGAAATCTATGTCAGGCTTATGGTAGATGGATGTAACTTTACTTCAAATGAGTGGATTGTGTATTCTTTCAGTGGCATGCCTTCACCACCATTAGTACTCAGCCAAAGTATCATCCATAAATCACCATTAGTACTTTTCACAGTGTAATAAACCCATAATTACAATATACTAGAGCTCCATGACAAGCAAGTGAAGAAACGATAGGTCCTAAGCAAAATATCTCTAAAGCTAATGGACCTCTTTGTACATTAATACCTACCTAGGGTAAGATAAAAGATTTTGTGTTATAGCCAGAAACAGTCTCCTCATTGATGAATAATTACAAGTCTATTTTTATTGTGGTTCCAAAGGAAAGCAACAAGCACCTCTTTCAATTTATAATTTTAGAAAGCTGGCATGTAATGCCAAATAATATAGATTTGTTTATGGGAATAAAATCACTCAAACAGAAGCCCAACTTTAACAAATTAAAATGGTGAGGTTTTTTGCTTTTGTTCTTTAAAAACTAAATAAAGCAACCATGAGATGATTAAAATTGTCCAAATCCACATTCTGTTAGCAACCATGTTTAGGAGGTAAGTGCACGAATGCAGCTCTTTAACATGTAAGATTATCCCCAGATCATTTTAATACCGGTGGTATGTGTAATAGGGTGGTTTGTGACACAAGGAAGTTGTTTCATGTCACCATGACTTGCTCTAACAGGAAATGGGTTTCTTGGGAAAAATGTAGCATGTTCTTAGGTTTCTCTTATACATCTAACAGTTGCATTAACTATTTTTCCCCAGGTATTAAGTTTCTGCATGTGAGCCATCACCAACTCAATGGCCACCCACATAAATTACAAATATTCAGCTGGAAGAAAAGACAGGAAACAAATGCCATAAGAACAAGTCACACACTTTTATAAATGCTCAGGTCTGGTGTCTGCCTTGCTAGCAGATCTCTCTCTAGGTTTCTTACCCACCCCAGGGCCTCTGTCTAAGAAGGCTAACATCACAGTTACACTGAATTAGAGCTAGAGGGGGTCACAGACACCACTTACCGCAACATTTTCACATTGTAGATGAGGAAATGAGAGCTGTGCATCAAATGACATTCTTTAGATTTTACAGCAAATTTCTGTCACAGTTGAGACTAAAACACATATTTCCTGAAAACCAGGTCTCGGTAATCTTGCAACAGAAAGCATACTGCTGAGACCAGCAACATCAGGAACTGATTAGAAATGCAAAATCCTAAGACTTTCTCCAACCTACTATATTTCTCAGGGATCTCCAAAAAATAGAACCAGTAGAATAGACTTGTGTACATGTATGTGTGCTTTATAGATATATGTGAGAGAATAGATTTATTTTGAGGGGTTGGCTGCTGAACCTCAAGTCCAGAGGACAAAAGAAGATGATAGGCAGGGTGTGGATATAACCAAAGCATATTGTATACATTAATAAAATTTAAATTCCCAAGTGGGAATAAAGGGGATCCAAGTAGGAAAGAAGAAGTAAAACTCTCCCTCTTTGCAGATGACATGATCTTTTTTTTAAGGATTCCCTTGGCTTCCCTTCCCAATTTCTTCAGGTTGTTTCAAACTTTGGCAAAGTAGCAGGGTATAAAATTAACCCCAAAAAATCAATGGCTTTGTGGTATGCCAAAATGAGAAAAGTGTGGCTGAAATTAGGAAAGCAACTCCATTCGTAATAGCCCTACAAAAAATAAAATACCTAGGAATTAACTTAACCAAAGAAGTGAAGGACCTTTATGATGAAAACTTTAAAAACTTGAAAAGAGAAATCAAAACAGAACTTGGAAGTTGGCAAACCTTCCCTTGTTCTTGGTTTGGAAGGCCCACATCGTGAAAATGGCAATACTTCCCAAGGCTATCTACAAATTCAATTCGATACCTACCAAAATTCCAACCTCATTCTTCAAGGAAATAGAAGAGGCCATCCAAAAATTCATATGGAACAATAAAAGACCCCGAAAAGCAAAAACAATCCTCAACAGAAAGAACAGTGCTAGAGGAATACCAATACCAAATTTCAAACTCTACTATAAAGCCATAGTAATCAAAACAGCTTGGTACTGGCACAAGAACAGACTTTAGGACCAATGGAATATAATTGAAAACCCAGAAATGAACCTACAGTCCTATAGCCATCTTATCTTCAATAAGGGAGCTAAAAAAAATAGAATGGAAGAAAGACAGCCTCTTCAGTAAATGGTGCTGGCAAAATGGGTTAACTACTTGTAGAAAACTAAAGCTAGATCCTTATATATCACCCTGCACCAGAATCAACTCCAAATGGATCAAAGACCTCGAAGTCAAAGCAGACACCTTGAAAACATTACAGGATGGAATAGGAGAAACCCTAGGTCTCCTTGGCACAGGCCGAGATTTTCTGAATAGAGACCCAGAAACACAACAAATCAAAGAAAGGTTGGACAAATGGGATTGCATGAAGTTGCAGAGCTTCTGCATGGCAAAGGACATAGCTAGCAAGATCAATAGAAAGCCCACGGATTGGGAGAAGATCTTCGTTAGCCATACAACGGACAAGGGTCTCATATCTAAAATATACCTGGAACTCAAAAAATTAAATCCCCCAACAACAAATCCTCAAAGAAACAACTGCCCAATAAATAAGTGGGCTAAAGACTTAAAGAGAAACTTCTCTGAAGAAGAAAGAAGGATGGCCAATAGACACACGAAGAAATGCTCAACCTCCCTAGCCATAAAAGAAATGCAAATCAAAACAACATTGAGATACCACCTCACCCCAGTTAGAATGGCTATAGTCAAGAACTCTAATAACAACAGGTGCTGGAGGGGATGTGGACAGAAGGGAACCTTACTGCATTGTTGGTGGGAATGTAAACTTGTTCAACAGCTTTGGAAAGCAGTATGGAGGTTCCTCAAAAGACTCCACATGGAGCTCTCCTATGACCCAGCAATCCCACTTTTGGGTATTTACCCAAATGTTTACAAACAAGACCACACTAAAGCTACCAGCACAACTATGTTTATTGCAGCATTATTTACCATAGCTAAGATATGGAACCAAACCAGATGCCCCTCAGTAGATGAATGGATCAAGAAAATGTGGTATATATACCCAATGGAATTCTATGTCTCCATCAGAAAGAATGACATTGCCCCATTTATTAGGAAATGGAAAGACTTGGAAAAAATTATATTAAGTGAAGTAAGCCAGGCCCAAAGAAACTTAGGTCCCATGGTTTCCCTTATTTGCAATATCTAGTATATGTCTGAGTCAAGCAGAAAAGGTCAGATAAGTTGATGTTAGGGAAATGAACCCTAAGATATGTATTCAAATATTTTTTTCTTTCATGTGATTGTTTCTAACACATTTATAAGATGATTTCTTTGTTGCTTTGTATGTCCCTCCCCCATGGTGGGGGAGCTGAGGGAGGTTGGGAAGGGATGGGAAGGGGAAACAAAGGAGGAGGCTACAATGCTTGATAAGAAATGTACTCATTATCTTGCCCATGTAATTGTACCCCCTCTCTACAGTATTTTCACAAAAAATTTAAAAAACCTAAGTGGGATTTCCATGTTACAATCTTGAGATCAATTTCAGTCTTCTCTGGAAAATCTTATTCTTCTTTTTTAAGACATTTAATTGATTTATGAGATCCACCCACATTATCAATTTATTGTTATTAATGTAGCAATAATAATTTGTTTCCTATAGGTATTATTGCTAATAAAAATATGTAAGTTTATGATTTGTCATTAATCATAAACTTCTTTGCTAATACCAAGGTTTTAATTTAGAGTCTCATGCTTGCTTGACTTGCTTGTTTGACTTGGTTGGCTAGCACTCTACCACTTGAACCACTCTCCAGACCAGCATTTTGCTAGTTAATTGGAGATGGAATCTCATTGAATTTTCTGCTCCAGCTGGCTTTGAACCTCAATTCTCCATAGCTCAGTTCTTAATGAAGCTAGGATTACTGGGGTGAGGTACTGGCACCTGGATTCAATCATACAAATTCTTTATTTAATTCTGATTGTAGATGCTAATCTACAAAATGCCTTTAAATAATACCTAGACCACAATTTGACCAAACAACTGCATGCCATAGCTTAGTCAAGGGGACACATAGAACTGATCTATCACACTCATTGAATAAGAACTTTCATTGTAACATGAACCTGGAATGATTCTTATGTTCAATAAAGTGTGATTTAGAAATTTCTTAGTTTGAAGGGTATCTTGGTTCTATTGGCTAGAACAGAGAGACCCAAAATGATAGCATCATGACTAAACATTGTAGTTCAATAACCAAAAGGAACCCAGGTCTCTTCTACAAGATAATTATCCCATCTCTGCCAGTACGGCCTTCCTTTTCATCATCAGAAGTGGAAAAGGGCAATGAAGAACACGATATAGAAGATTCACTTAGCATTGAGGGTCAAAACTCACAATGCAGAAAATTTGGTCACATATAGTGGCCATATATCGCTGCAAGGGAGGGTGGAAAATATAGTGGTCAATACTGCCACTGAATCTCAGAAAGATTCCAAACTCAGTAACTAAACAGTGTGGAACTGAATACTACAGAAGAGGAAACAATTTCTTCCATCTATTCTTTAGGACCAGGTTACCTGAAGTCTCAGACTGCAGGAGAAAACAGAGAAAAAGTTGTACAAGAAAAGGTAAAGCTTCCTTGCATTCCCCTCACTTTGAGGGGAAACAAAGGCAGTTCAAGTGCACTGAAGCATCTTCTTCAACATGGAACTGTTCTTGTTCAATACAGCCAGACTGTAAGCTTCCCTAAATTAGTAGCAGTGGTAGAAGAAAAGAATTTTCACCTCAGCTTCTCCCTAGGTTTCAAGACATCTATCTCCTAGTGTCACCCACGATGACTCATCTCTCCCTGTTTCCAAGAACACAAAGAGAAAATGACCTCAAAGTTTCAACTTTTTCATTCAGTCCTGGTAATTCTCCTAGCCCACAGCTTGGGATAAAAGCATATTGAGCCACTTTCAAAGTTCATGCTAACCACAAAACTCCTTGTTATTTCCGTTCCCAAAGCAGAAGTCCTGTGTGTTTGGAGGTAACTAAGAAGTACACAGAGGTATGCCTAGGGATGATCTCATACAGAAGAATGATGTTTGCAGAAATATACTTTAATTGATGGAAAAATCTTTACACAAAATCTACTTAATAACAGAACCAAAAACTCTATAAGTATACATCAACTTTTTAGTACTATTAATTCTCACAATGACACATATTACATACACAAATTCCCTTAAGAGACCAACAAAACATATTGTGCAGAATTTGCTGTAACCAAGGGAACAAAACATTGTTCTTTCTATCAATTTTCAAGACCAAAAAGACAGACATATTTATACTGAGTGCTTCTTTGTAATGATGTTTATTGCTATAGTATTTGCTGCCATTTGTAAATTTTAGGTTTATGTCAGAAACATATTTTCTTCTGGGTACTAAATATAACTTTCAAGAGATAATTGGAGACATTCTGGTTACAAGTCAAAGTTTTTTTTTTTGTTTTTGTTGTTGGTGTTGTTTGTTTGATTTGTATTTGTATTTGTTGTTTGTTCTATTTGTCCTCATCCTGGGGCTTGAAGTTAGGGTCTCAATGTTACTTATTTGCTCAAGGCTAGGGCTCTATCACTGGAGCCACAATCTCACTTCTGGTTTGGGGGTGATTAATTGTAGGTAAGAATCTGACTCAGATATCAGCCTCCTGAATAGACAGAATTAGAGTTGTGAGCCATCAACTTGTCAACTTTTGAGCTAAGTAAAAAGGACAATAGCTATGATAACATACAACTTCCTTTCACACTTCTATAAAAATAAATGGCACGAATAAGTGATATTTATCACAATAGAAAATTGTACATTAGTTTTGTGATCTGTAAGAATACGTGGACACACAAAGAATGCTCTATATGGGTTGGTAAGGTGGCTCAGTGGTAGAGCACTTGCCTTGCATGACTGAGGCCCTGGGGTTCGATTCCTCAGCACCACATAAGCAAAAAGAAAAAAACCGGAAGTGGCACTGTGGCTCAAGTGGTAGAGCGCTAGCCTTGAACTGAAGAGCTGAGGGACAGCACCCAGGCCCAGAGTTCAGGCCCAACGACCGGACCCCCCCCCAAAAAAAAAGATTGCTGTATATGGTATAACACATCATAACAGTAACACATGATATATAATTTTCATGTATGTAAATTTTTATATTTTATGTATATAAAATAGTTTTCACAGCTTTCTTACCAAATTTGATTCATTAGTAATTTTCTCTTATTTGGTTTCGTGATGAAATAGAGCACATTATTCTATCCCAAATCTTACAGAAGCTGACAAAATGATAGCTCATTCCCAAGTGCATACCCTCCCATTTCTCAATAGAAGTACACACTGAAAATTTTCGTTTATGTGAAAATGTGACTTTTCTTCTGTATTTCGAGGGAAGTCAACTGTTCTGTGAGTTTAAGAGAGGAAAAATTCACTTGCTATCAGAGGGCACCAAGTTTCCTATTGGATGCATGCCTACTCATAAACTTCTCTTCTAAATTTTTAATTAATTTATTTTTATTGTACAGATGATGCACAGAAGGGTTACGATTACATAGGTCAGGTAATGAGTACACTTCTTTTTGAAAAGTGTCACCTCGTCCCTCATTTTCTCCCAGTTTTTTCCCGCCCAACACCCTCCCTAACAAACTGCATAGTTTGTTTTCAATATAGTGTCTAGTAAATATCACTGCTGCATTGTTCATCCATTTTCCCACCATTTCTGTGCTCCCTCCCCAAAATAGGTAAACTTACATATAAGGTACAAGGTACATAAATGAACTCCAAGATAGGGACACAAATATCTTTTTTCTTGCTTGCTATTGTTTCTAATGTATTTATAATATACCATGTGATTTTTTTGGTTGCTTTGTATGTTCCTCCCCCATGGTATAATCCCTGTTTTCACTGCAGTTGATGTCAGTGACCTGCATCTTGTGTATACAATTCTCTAATTCAGGGAGGGGAAGGGAAAAAACAAAATGCTTAAATAAGGATACAGGTTGACCCATTGTAACAATGAGATGTACAAAACACTATGTTGAAAGTGAACTTTACAACTTCAGTGGGGGGAGGAGGGAGTTGTGGAGGTGGGAGGGAAGGGATGGTAGGGGAAAAACAAAGGAGGAGGCAACAATGCTCAATAGGAAATGTACTCAATACCATTACCTTGCTCATGTAACTGTAACCCCTCTGTACAGCATTTTTACAATAAAGAATGTACCAAAATAGCGACAAAGGAGAAAAAAACACAAAAAGCAAAATAACACAAAAAAATCTGTTTCCCTTTCTTTTAGTTCATTTCAATAAACATCATTTTATATGACCATATTAACATAGATATTGAGCCTTTTTGATCCTCTCCTAAGAACATCCTCCTTTGGTTTCACTGTGTGAATGTGTAGTCTTGTTTAATTTATCTTGTCCAAGTGTAATTTTTTTGTCTTTTACCATCCATTGTGTTTCCTTGAAGAGCCATAGGCACATTTTAGTTACTACAAATGAGGGAAACATGCAACTTAATGTTTGTTTGGGTCTGGTTTACTCTGCTTAATATAATTTTTCCATGTTACCATAGCCAAGATATTGGAGTCAACTCAGATACCCCTCAGTGGACAAACAGATCAAGAAAATGTGGTATGTATTCACAATGGAATTCTATGCTTCCATCAGAATGAATGATATTGAACCATTCATAAGGAAATGGAAAGACTTGGAAAAAGTATATTAAGTGAAGTAAACTTTCTTATACTAGGAAGAAATATACGATGAAAAGATCTAGGACTTTGCTACCTACACAACTTAGTTTAATGAGAATAATTTCCACTCCTAGTCAGGAAATGAAAGCACACAGTAGGATAATATGTGTGTAACTGAACTTTTCCAATAGTATAGACATTAGCTCCAACAATTTGCAAATGTACCTAAAATTTTTCCAACTGAATGGTATTTTCCCTATAGCTCTTAAATGAGGATTTCTTTTAATTCAACTTCACAGATGTCATTTTGGTTTTAAACTTAGACATCTTCAAGACACTTGGCAAGCAGCTACATTTTCATTCTTAAAGGGAGACTTTTTCATTCACTTTTTTTCTCCTGAACTCATTTTAAAAGAAGTTTCCATCTTGATGGGTTTTATCTATAGTCTTAGCTATTTAAAACAAAACAATTTAAAGAGCTGTGCTTAAAAATTAAGACTAGGTAGGATACTGTTCAATAGTTTCTCCAAGGCACCATTATATTTTAGTGGCTACATTATTATAGCCTATAGTTGATCATTTTCTCATAGACATTAAAGTAAAAGTAAATGCATGTTTTTAAAAGTCACATTACATCCAAAGATCCCCATTACCCTGAAGAGTGGAAATTGGTCTGAGTGAATCTTTCTACTTTAAGCCATTGTGGTCTACAGCTGTGCAGTATGCTCCAACCACCCGTGGATTTCAAACTTGCCAAAGTTAACTCCACCCTAGGGCCATTTCCAAGTCCCCAAATCATTTGGCTACAGGTCATAGCTCTATACTCATTAATCTGGAAGTTTAAGGGACAAAGAATCAGACTACCAACAATATAGTCCCTCCCCTCCTCACCCTTCAGTCTCAGCTGGAAAATACAGCTAGAATTGCAATGAAATTGGATTAAATAAATAAATAATAGCAACACACTAGTTTAATAAGCAAACTATTAAGAATGCTGCCAACTATTGTATCAGTTATCAGATGGGAATATTGAGGCTGTGTATGATGTCACGTTATCTAGCTGGTAAATGGTCACCTGAATGCAAGACTCAGAGTCCATTAGGCTAGTGACAACATGTAACAAAATCCTATGAAACTTTCCCAAAGATAATCAGTGTTTTCAGGCTGTACAAATTTGGTAATACAGACTAGTAACTGAGGTTGGAGGAAAAGTTTGGAAGTACCTTCAGTAGAATATATAACATTACCAGGTTATCAGTGGGGTAATTTTCTCATATACATATATTACATAAGATTTATATATAGATAAGACACACATATTTTCATTCCACCCTGATGGAAAATTACAAAAAAAACTCAATATCATTATAAATGTAGCATAATACTTTAAATACTTTATTCATTGGGCTAATTTGTGGAATTGTCTCATTTTTTATTCCTTTGTTTTCTAAAATGAAGTACATGTATATTTGAAAAATGCTTACATGAACACATGGTAGTGATGGCTTGGATACCTCTGGCTTTTGGTACCTTTCCTTGGAGCATTTGCTTCAAGAGTCTCCCTCTCTCTTCCTCTTCCTCACTTCATCTCTCTCTGTATCTCTCTCTCTCTCCTTCCCTCCTTTTCTCTCTGTCTCTATTTCTCTCTGTATGTGTCTCTCTCATACAATCTCTCTCTCCTCTCCAGAGCCCAGAATCATTCATGGAACTTTACCATGTTCTCCATCATATCATTGCCCATCAGGCTATGCACACATGTACCCTGCCTTTCTAGGACCATTGTGGATTCTCAGGAAGCCTGTTGATTCTCATCTGTGAGGGTTCAGGTCATACAGAACAAAAGGAGAGAAAACAAGTGCATAATAGATCCTGCATTTCTCCTTCACTATGCCCGTCTACCTGGGGAACACCGAGGCTAAACTCCAGTGCTGGTGTTCACATCAAAAGATTTCATTATTCTGCCCATGACCCTTGCCTTCTACGGCAAGGGAAGAATTCCCATCCTGGTGCTCAAAGCTATTTCTCTGTCACTAAGCCAAACCATGCAAGAGTGAGAAGCAAATACCTGATTACTTCTTCCCTTCCTCTTTTGTTATGTCCTCCCTCTTGCCTTTGCAATTCCCTTGGCAAACTTCTCTATTCCTCCCCATCACAACCAACTACTACTAAAGATAATAAGCTTTACTTACACAGCTTTCTTTAAGTTATATTTTTGCAATTAAATTCTGTGACTATGAACATCTTTCTTGCTAGGTACATGATAAATGAATTTTATAATAACTGTTCTTAGCTTTAATCCCCAACTCCCATTCCTTAAAAAGGAAGAAAATTAATGTTCTAGTTATTTATGGATATGTAACAAACCACCCAGACATTTAGTGATTTACAATAACACTCATCCTTCATTTTGCTCACAAAATTTACTATTTGGGCAGAGTTTGTCAGGAAGGACTTGTCTCTGTTACAGTCAGAATTAACTGTGATAGTTTCACTGAATCTAGAAGATGTATTTCCAAGGAGTTCACTCACACAGCTAGACAGTGCCTCCACTAAGGACATTGACCAGGGAGTTTAATGTCTTTGTTCCTTGCCTTGAGACTTCTTCACAGTGTGGCTTCTTTATCACAGCTTACTAGTGGTGTTTCAAATAAGGAAGTGTAAGATCACGGTACGAGTTGCTAATATCTTAAGTTCTAGCTCAGAAGAATGACTTCAGTCACTTTTACTGTCATCTATAAGTTTACATTTTTACATAGCTTTCTAAGCTCTAAGGTGTTGAAGGACTGTGGTAAAAACTGAGATGCATAGACTCTATCTCCTGCTGTGGAAAGTACAAATAATCATGACCATCATTAATCAGCTATACTTAATTTAATGATTTCCAATTAAATTAAGTCATCTTTAGGTTTTTGTAGTTTGTGATACTCAAAAGCCAATTGGGGTAGCATAATGATAATAATCATCAAATGGTATTAACACAAGATCATCAAATCCTTTCCTTCAGAATGAAAATCAAAATGAAATGATAAAACTAACCTAAATTGTCCAAAACACTCATCTAAGTCAAGCAAAAACCAAGACAAACACAAAATAGAAATGTGGTTATGCATAGAACTCCCCTATGACCCAGCAATCCCACTTTTGGGCATTTACCCAAATGCTTACAAACAAGACCACACTAAAGCTACCACCACAACTATGTTTAT
>NW_012267313.1:11226378-11249964 GCF_000151885.1 Dipodomys ordii | reverse complement strand
CTGCAATGCTTGGTAAGAAATGTACGCATTATCCTGCCCATGTAATTGTAACCCCTCTGTACAGTATGTTCACAAATAAAATAAAATAAAAAAAAATATAAAAAAAAAAAAGAAATGTGGTTATGAAAAATATAGACCATCAGGGAAGAAGAGTTCAAATCTGCAATTTAACCTTGTTATGGCTAAAATAGTAGATTGTTGCTACCAGTGAATGTAGAACTGACAATAAAACTCAGAAAGTTCATCAGTGGATGGCCTGTCTTCATTTTCAACAGAGAGCAAAGAGCCCATTCCCAGTGGGTAGAAATGGTACAAGAGAAAGTATATGGTTCTTTACCTGTGGAATTGTAGAAATTAACCTGAATTTTATCAGGAAGATGTTGGAAATTATAGAACCATAGATGAGCTAGGCAATTTCTCCACATCTTCAGCCTGGAAGGGTAGAGAGAGCAAGGACATATATATGCAGGAGAAAATCAAGGAAATGCATTCAGACCACCCATCCCTGACTGGCTAGTAGTCTATATGAAAATACAGCAAGGATCTGAGAGAGCCAGAATTCTCCACACATGATGGGTTGACAGAGAATATATGTGAGTATATGCCAGAAAGACCTCAAATGAAAGAGAGAAGAAACTAGAAAAATACCTGAATTTTGAGTGTACTCATAAACTTATACAAAGGCCAATCATTAGATGGTAGAAGCCTTTTTCAACTAGACAGTTAAGACAAAAATAATCCCTAGAGGGGTTGTAAAACCTCAAATTGCTTAAATATATTATATATTAGAGCAAAATAATTGAGAAATACAAAAAAAGAAACCAACAATAAACAGAAAATGTGACACATCTACAAGGACAAAGTTCACAAATGAAACTAAGTCTGACAGAGCACAGATGCTACATCCAGCAGAAATGTTGATGCAACTATTATAAAATAATTAAGGTAAAATAGGATGACAACAATCCAAAAAAACAAAAGTTCAATGAATTAGAAATGGTTTTAAAAACAAATGAAAGAAGGGCATCCATGGCTCATGCCTGTAATCCTAGCTACTCAGGAGGCTGAAATCTGAAGATCACTGTTCAAAGCCAGCCCAGGGAGGAAAATCAATGAGACTACCTCCAATTAACCATCAGAAAACCAGAGGTGGCGCTGTAGAGTGCTAGCCTTGAGCTGAAGAGCTGAGGGACAGGGACAATGCCCAGGTGGAGTACAAGCCCCATGACTGACAAAAAATAAAATAAAATAAGTGAAAGAAAATTTGCGAATTGATTTAGGACAAAAAATAAAAAATAAGGAGCAGAGCTGATGATAGATGAATAGGAAATCTGTCCTGAAAAACACAGAGAAAAAGATTGCAGAAAAATTAATATAGTCTCAGAAAGCTGTGAGATGATATCAAATGTACAAAAAATATCAATAAGGAGTCCCAGAAGGAAAAGACAAAGAGAACAAGAAGAAATATTTAAAGTAATTATGGATGGAAAAAAGACTTTGAATTATTACCATATTAATCTAATATGATCAGTGAAGCCTAACTAGAAAAAAAATTACAAAAAAGATTCACAATGAGAAACATCAAGGTTAAACTTTGGAAGCAAAGAAGAAAAGTTTGAAAAAAAAAAAGCAGAGGCGAAAACCTAATTTCTCATACACAGAAAACAAAAATACAACTAGTAAACTGATAACAACGACAATAGTTGCCAAAATAATGTGAAATGAAAAATTGTAAGTACTTGAAAGAAAAATAATAAAAAATCACTATCCCCAGAAAAACTATTTTCTAAAAAATAAAAGCAAAACAATAATATCCTTTAAAAATTTTTTGAAAAGCGACAAATAAATGCCAGCAGAAATTTCGCAAATATTCTATAAGAAATCATTACAAGATCATGTCATCTGCAAAGAGGGAGATTTTTATTTCTTCTTTCCCTATTTGGATCCCCTTTATGTCTGCATCTTGTCTTATTGCTGTAGCTAGGCATTCTAATACTAGATTGAAGAGAAGTGGAGAGAGTGGGCATCCTTGTCTCGTTCCTGAGTTAAGAGGAAATGGGTTTAGTTTTTCACCGTTGAGTATAATGCTGGCTGTAGGTTTGTCATATACAGCCTTTATTGTATTGAGGAATGTTCCATGGATTCCTAATTTTTCCAAAACCTTCATCATGAAGGGGTGCTGGATCTTGTCAAATGCTTTTTCTGCATCTATTGAGATAACCATGTGGTTCTTATTCTTGCTCCTGTTGATGTGATGAATAATATTAATTGATTTGTGTATATTGAACCAGTTTTGCATCCCTGAAATGAATCCTGTTTGATCGTGGTGTATGATTTTTTTGGATGAATTGTTGAAGTCGATTGGCCAAAATTTTGTTGAGAAGTTTTGCATCAATATTCATCAAAGAAATGGGTCTATAGTTCTCTTTCTTTGATGAGTCCCTGCCTGGTTTTGGGATGAGGGTTATGATGGATTCATAGAATGTGTTCGGTAGTGAGCTTTCTCTTTCAATTTCATTGAAGAGTTGGAGGAGTATTGGTGTGAGCTTTGCTTTGAAGGCCTTGTAGAATTCCTGGACTTTTCTTAGCTGGGAGGTCTCTTATTGCTGTTTGTATTTCAGTGCTTGATATGGGCCTGTTAAGGGCTGGGAAGGTAGCTCAGTGGTAGAGCACTTGCCTTGCATGCATGAGGCCCTGGGTTCGATTCCTCAGCACCAAATAAGAAAAAAGAAAAAAGCCGGAAGTGGCACTGTGGCTCAAGTGGCAGAGTGCTAGCCTTGAGCTGAAGAGCTGAGGGACAGCACCCAGGCCCAGAGTTCAGGCCCCAGGACCGGACCCTCCCCCCCCCAAAAAAAGAAATCATCACAAACCCCTTCAGGCTGGATGGAAATGACACCAGATAGTAACTAGAATCTCCAAAGAGAAATGAAAACTCGAAATGGAAAAACTATGAGTAAATAAAAACAAGGAAGTGTTAAAATGATTTTTCTTCATATTATATTTTTATGGCAGAGAAAATATATCAAGCAATAATGATACTAATTAATAATCTACTCTGATTCATAATATGTTTATATGTGATATATCTGAAAGAAATAGCACAAAATGGTGAAGCAATAGAATTATATTGAAAGTAATTTGACAGGAATGAAGCTGCAATATTTTATTGGAATTAAGTCACCTGGATAGATCCAGATAAAATGCAATGCATATTGTAAACCTTTGATCAACACACACAAAATTCAAAAATATAATTTGAAAATCAATAACGTAATTAAAACTTTGGACTAATATAAAGATGGAATGGACAAAAAAAAGTAACCAGGGATGTATAAGAAAACTTACAATTGGCAATTGTAAATAAAGATCGATAACTACACTAAACATAACTGCAAAAAATACTCCAATTAAAAATCAGAGATTGTCAGATTGGCACATAGTATAAGTGCATATATATATATATATATATATATATATATATATGAAAAGTAATTCAGAGTCCAAAATAGATGGAAAGTAAAATAATCATACAAGCCAAAATACATAAACTTTGCAGTTCAAATATTTGTATATAAAATAGCTATGATGGCAAAGCACTTTAAAAAATACTGCTAGAAATAGAATAATGAAAGTTTTATAATAAAAGGTCCAATATACACTAAGAAGATATAATAACAATAAACATATGTACAGCCTTAAAACCCCATAAAATATTTAACAAAACCAAGGAGACTTAAGACAGCTAGATAGTCCAACAATCATAGTTAGAGATTTAATATGCTTTCACTCACTGCTATAACAACAACATGGAAAATTATTGAGGATGAAGAAGACTCAAATTTTAGTTGCAGTCAACTTGTCTTAACTGACTTTAATTAAAAATACAGTACCCCAAAATAGCAAATACTTTGTTTTCAATCATACAGAACATACTCCAAG
The DNA here is from genome assembly GCF_000151885.1 of Dipodomys ordii. Classification (NCBI taxonomy): domain Eukaryota; kingdom Metazoa; phylum Chordata; class Mammalia; order Rodentia; family Heteromyidae; genus Dipodomys; species Dipodomys ordii. The sequence continues at coordinate 11,246,025 of NW_012267313.1, read as the reverse complement.
ATAGACCAATGCAAAATGTCTCAAAGCAAAACAAGAATAAAGTAAGAAGTCAACATGAGAAAGTACCAGGGAAAGCATGTTCTAATTATTTAGAAATTAAACAACATATGGTTCAAAGAAGAAACCACAGGGAAATTATAAAAAATTGTTCACCTTGAGTGAAAACAAAACAAAAATACTAAAAGCAAAGAGATAGAGGCAAGTACCAATTCTAGAAGAGAAGAAATGTTTACTAATAGTGTATAATCACTCTTTAAGAGGAAATGCTGCAGGGAGGGAGGCTGCACTCTAACTACAGACAATCCTAAGTTAAAAGTTAGAGCCTTGTTTATCTTCTGAAATTTTTTCCTTAACTGATCTTGGGCACCATATTTTCCTTCACAATCTTGTAGTATTTGAAAGCTAAGGGTCTAACATTTGTTTCCTTAGTTTGGTTAGAATCTATCTCCATGGGAACAGTAATATTCCTGAACTAATAGGAAGAGAAAGCAATCTCAGAGACCCAGAAAAAGTAAGAGAAATATAAAACATATTGATTAACATCATAGGATATGGTAAGAATATGCCATAACATATATAATTTTCAGATATACTAATGGAATAAAAATAATATTTCAGTTTAATCCAGCCTTTGAATTCAGACTACTATGATCTTAACAACACTGGGTACCAGTAGCTCACACCCAGTTACTCAGGATGCTGAGAACTAGAGGAGTATGTTGAAGCCATCCCAAAGAGAAAAGTCCATGAGATCCCATTCTCCAAAATAACCAGCAAAAACAAGGCTGATGCTCTAGGTTAGGGGGTACATAACCAGCACAGGTCTGAGGTCCTGAGCTCAAGACCCAGGACTACCAAAACAAAGCAACAGGCAAAAGAAATTTCATGAAATGCTGAGAGAATTCCTACATGGCCTTGTAAGTCTTTTCTGATTGAAATAACATTGATAGGCTGTCTCAACTGGCTGTATTTGAATACTATTATGTGTTTATTTCATAACACAATGAAATTCAACAACTAGTCATTATTACTCTTTTACCCTCAGGATTTCTAAAGTACCATAAAGTGCCATTTTGAATAAATTGATGAAATAAGATAATATAATGACTACTGCAGCCTTTGGAGGGGGGAAAACTTGAGTCTTCACCTGATTGTGTAGCTTTTTGAGGAGAAAAAAATCCACTTTAAGTATCAGTTACTCATACAAAAGAGGAGGGGTTATTTTGAAAATTATATGTGACAAATGTATATGGAAGCCTAAAAACCACATAAAGCACTTTGAACATGTTAATGTAATGAAGCAATTTTGCAATTATCGATTGAGTCCATCCATAGGAGAAAGTCACATGGCTGAAAGGGGGTCAAGAAGAGTTTGGTAAAATATATGTGGTGTGTGTGTGTGTGTGTGTGTGTGTGTAAAAGAGATAGAAAGTGACAGAGAGACAAAGCAAGATAAATAGCAGCTTTATTCTCCTATATTTGTTCCAAAAGAGAGAAGTAGGAGGTCCATGCTTATAATCTCAGCTACTTAGGAGGTGAAGGCAGGAGAAACTCAGATCTAGAAATCCTAAGTTCCAGGCAGACCTGGAAAGTTAATGAGACCCTATTTCAAAATTTCAAAAAAATGACTGAGGGGTGTAAATAACTCAGGTGTTAGAGTGGTTGCTAAACAGAACAAGCAGCTGAATTCAGCCCCCAGAGAACCATTAAAAAACAACAACAACAATGAACAATGAGTTGAAAGTAAGTAAGATGATGTCAAGATAAAGACAATGCTTTGTTTCTCTCTCCCTTTTGTATGTGTGTGGGGGGGAGGGTTGGGGGGGAGTGGCAGGGCTTGAGCTGGCTAGGCAGGCACTACCAAAATCATGCCTTCAATCCTTTCGCTTTAGGGTCTTCTGAATAGAGTGCCATGTTTATGCCTAGATCAGCGTTGACCAACATCCTCCTATTTATGCTTCCCACATAGCAGGTAGGACAGGGGAGTGCCATGATGCCCATCTTTTATTGGTTAAAAGGAGCCATGAATAGCTTTTTGTTCAGGCTGATCTCAAGCTGTAACCAGCCCTAATCTCCTCCCTAATCTCTGAGTCACTAGGATTCCAGGCATGCCACCCTGTCCAGCTTCTCTCCTTCCTTAAGGCTTTCACATTCAGCTGCTATACTTAGTTGCCAATGTAAAACACAAACGATCTAAGTCAGAGTGGGAGCTCAAATCAATGAGTCAAGACTCATGGCATTCTGAAGGATCCAATGGAGACCACATGGCAAAGCCAAACTGCCATTGTGATTGGGTTCTGCCTGTGTCTGTCACCCAGCTGCTGGAAACAGTTGTTGCCAAGGCTTGATCCTGACAGAAAACAATGAGGGAAAAGTCACGTGGTTTATGAGCACAGGTCCTAAGTCTCCCAATCAACAAAGTGGAACAGGGCTGGCAGAATGGAAGATAATGGGTAGAAAGGGTCTAGCACACATTAGGTAAGAAATGAATTGAGCTTCTCATCATCTCAATGCCCAGAAACAAAGCATTCACCACCATTCCAGTCAAAGATGCACTGGGGGGAATGGTGATTTTTTTAACAACTTTCAACTTTTACATACCATGTATAGATATTGTAATTGTACACTTTTGCCATTGTTAGTAAAATGTAAACTTTTTTGGCTAAAAGATCTTGCAAAGGATAAGAATAAAAGAATACCTTCAAGCCATCCAAAGCAGTAGATATCTTCTAATGCAAAAGACACATCTTTTCCAGGCTACAAAAGAAATTCCTGAGAATACTAACCTGCATTCCCATGACGATAAAAACGGAGCAATTTATTGTTGTGATTACCTCTACTATGATCATTATCACTATCCTATGAATGTCCTGATGGGCCCATTCATTCCCAAGGGAATCCAATGATACAAGTTTCATGCCTGCACTGTTCTACACAGAAAAGTCCCAAGCTCGTACAGCTTAGTTCATGTCCAAACTGAACTCAGATCATTTTCCCACACAGCTGTTCCTTGCCTGGTTGACCCATTATGCTTAGCAGACTTGTTTTGATCTTGGTTTCCCAAGATCCAAATTTCAGATTCTATTGCTTACTCAGTCATCTCATTGTCTCTTCTTTCCTCTCAGATGCAATGAAAACTCTAGTCTTGACCACTTATACCTGCTGGGAATCTCATAAATTCCTTCTCCATATTCCCTGCCCTTTGTTACTGCCTTATTTAGCCAAGACATAGAGAGAGAAAAATCCGTAAGTCTTTCCATGGACATCATCTAATGAGATGCCTCAGGCTGATGATTCTTGTCTCAAACAGTGCTAGTTCTGGCATTTAAAAATTGGAGAATCAATCTATAATAATGAGAGACTTTGGGATATTTGAATTCATGAGAAACTCTCTTTATAGTTAAGGCTAATTTTTAGATATCCTCAATGATAGTTTTCTCCTCTAAGTAATTGCCCAATTCTTCTACAATGGCTCTTTGACTTTACATTTACCCTTACTGCAATATCCATTTATATCCCACTCTAAAACTTCATTCTCTACCCTACTCTGACCCTCTATAAATAAAATCATCATCTCTTATTCTTCTATGAATCTGTTCAAATACTTAGAGCAGGGTACAACTTCTAAGTCTATAAATTGGTGAGTCTGCTATAAATGGCAACTAGCTATTTTATCTAATACAAAGGAAGTAGGTGTGAAAGAAATGGCCTTGTAATACTATCAATGTGCCACTCTCAAGAGTTCTAGGATTGAAGACAGCCCCAGGGGATGTATTTGGCAGAGATCACTAGAGGTCACATAGTCCAAAAAAGTATGTGGATGGTATTTTTCTTACAGATACGTAATAATGAACAAAGCAAAATGTGATCATGGTAAAAGATTCCTCCTCTCAAAAGTAGAAAAGGAGAGGAGAGTGATGATCAATATGCATTATGCTCATAATCTGACTTGTTGAATTTGAAACGTCTATGAACATCGATTTAAATTTTTTTTAATGAAACAAATGATAAATATGATTTCTCTACCTTGTGTAAGTTTTGGGAGTTTGGGGAGAAGATGAAACAGATGTTATGGGCACTCTGCCCACTCATACCAGCCCTCACCACTCCAGTACACACGGGCTGGGCTGGCACCTGCCACCACCTGTATTTCTTTGCCTGAGGGCTCTCTCTGGCCCCCAAATCCCATTTTCCCACCTGTTCAGCATTCTGGATATAGTTAAGTATTGTCTTTCCCTGGGAGTAGACTCTGACAAAATAATTAAAGGAATTGGTATATAAAAAATACTCAAACAACCTTAACCCTTGGGTAAAATAACTCAGAGATAGGATTCCAGGCTGAATTTCAGGTTTTCAGGAAAACCTGAAATTCAGATTCAGCTTGAGACAGCTACAGTGGTAGGTGCTTGATGATCCACATTTTGTTTATTGCTCCTCCTTCGTTGTATAATTTCTCCAATCTCCCATTACTGTTTTCCTCTTTTTCCCAAATATTTTACTTATATATGATTCTATTTGTCAAGATGTGTCTAAGACAAATCAAACCAAAACTTTAGCCTCAATCTCATCATAAAAAGAACTGATAGATCCCTTACAAATAGTGAACACTCCAAGTTAGCCCTGAGTTAAACTAATCTTTCAATTCAATGTAACAAGCAATTATTGAACATCTATTTTGTCATGGTTTGAAGATAATTAAGACATACAACTTTTTCTCTAAAGCCAGTTGTGAGTTTCAAAAGCAGACAACTTCCAAAACCTTGTAAGTGTAGTCAGAAGCATGTTTAAAAATAGCTACCTAATAAGCACAGAATAGAGAACAAGAAAAGAAGAAACACTGGTCCAGTTTTGCCAGGCAGAAGTGGGAGATAGAATTACTAAATAAAGAAGCAATTGTGCAGAGCACAGCATAGTATATTCTCTATCATTTAGATGGCCTCCAAAAGGCTAGATGACATAACAGTTAAGAGCTTACACAATGAAAATGGATCATCTAAGCTAAATCCAGCCTTTACATTTTTTTTTATCTTGGCAACCTTGGACAAATTAATTTACCTCTCTGTGTCCCCATTTTCCTATCTTTAAAATGAAGTTTCTACTTCCTAGCATTTTTATGAAACAATTTAACATGGGCAAATAATTAGAACTGTACTCGGCATAATACAACTGCTACAAATGATAATTATGATTTATTTTTATGGTTGATTAACTCATAGGGAAAGGAATGGGATACAAAATGAGAAAAGTGAACACAAGATAATTGTGTAGACTCTTACATTCCATGCTGAGGAACTCTCTTCATCCTTCAAACTAAGGACCAGTAAACTATGTATGATCCATAGGAAAATTGAGCTTGCCAGCTGATTTAGAAATAAAGTTTTATTGGAACATAACTGTGCTCATTTATTTGTATATCATCTCTGACTGTTTTCAGTCTACAGTGGCCAGTGGCTCACAAAGTCAAAGAGCTTTTATGGAAGTCTGGCATCCCTAGTTATAGATAGAAGGGAAAGGCATGCAGAATGAAGACTGAGTTACATGGAGTAACATAACCACAGGCATTAGAAGCCAATCTACACACTGCGATTTAAATCAGATGCCATGATCCTTAAAAGGGGGAAAGCTTGGTGTACAGATATTCCAAATCAATAAAGAAAGGGTAGAATGAGCATTATGAACTCACAGGCCTAAGGCATCTCTAATGTATAAATAAGCGTAAGTTATTACATAGTGGTCATATGTTTTCCAAAGCTTACTGCCAACATTTACAAAAGACAGATTTCACTAATGGAGCCTGAATTTTTGGCTTGATAGCAAAAAAAAAAATTCAAAGTTCTAGTAAAATGTTTGCTGACAGGTATATATCTGCCTCCATTTCCAATTGCATAGCTACTGGCTCAGCTTATTTGTGTCATAAATACTCTGCTATTTGTGGACACAAAGGCATGGTTCTTGGGAGAAGGAACTAGAACAGAAATAGTGGTCACAGACAGTCAAGTGCAAGTGAGGAGTAGGATTGGAAGACGTGGAGGCATGCAAGCAATTTCTTTCTGGAAAAATTAAGGTTTGAGATGACCAAGAAAGAAAATATTTAAGAGCTGTAGCATGGAAAGCCAGGAAATAGGAGTCCCAGAGCATAGTAAAGATGACTGATAAAAGGTCTATTCAGTAAAGGGTGCATTTGGCTGATGTCAGAGATACAGGGATTGACCAGTGAGAGCCATGGAAGAAGGAACTTGTGAGCTTCAAAGCCTCACAGCTTTGTGAGGTTGCTTGGTGTAAGAATCTACAGATACTGCCTATAAATCCATACATCTCAACTAGAACTTTGGAAGGCGAACTTAGGGCTGAGGTAAGGTCTCTGCAGGGAACCTCTACTGAAAAATATGATCAAATAAAAGTCTGTGGTTGTTTCCAATGTGTAGTCATAGATTTCTAGTATCTTTACAGGAGAAGAAAAAGACATCTAAAACCATAAATACTCTTTTTAAAGGGATTCTTTTTTATTCAGCTTTTTGTCTTTGGATATCTGCATGGACTTTGTATCCAGAAAAGCATGTCTCTAAGTACCTTGAAATGTAAATCTCCACACACTGTTATATGAATATATCCTGGTCCTTCGTGTTCTTCCAGCCCTTTTTCTCCCTGTGAATCTTTCCTTTATTTGCTATCCTTTTCTCTCAGGAGCCACTTCTCAATACAAAAAAAAGAACATAGAGAATATAATGAAGAGGAAAACATCATTAAAACCCTCAGCCTTTCCAGTTACCCATCTTCCATTTTTCAGTATCATGGGGAAACACTTAATCGGTCTTACATAATGAAATCATCGCTCCTATCTTTAGTGTTTGTCACAGAAAATGCAATGAAGTGAATTTTTATTCTGTATCTGTTAGAAACAGACACAAGGGACTGTCACTTCTCAGCTACAGACTGCAGTGAAGGAATTGACCTTGAAAGGGAAAAAAAAGACCAAGAGTCCAAAAATTTATAGGCTTGAGATAAAAGGAGATATTGATGTTCACTCCAAACAATATGAATCTTGATTCAAAAGGAAACTTAAATATTTCAGACAGAAAAGTGCTGCATGAGGTATAAAGGTAGATACCTAAAGTGTTGAAGTTTGGCACAATGAATTCATTTACAATTTTCCCCAAGGACCTAATAATAAAATAGGGAACAGGGAGGGAACAGAAATGTTAAATAAATGGTAAGTCAATAATAATAAAATATAAATAATAGTAGTAATAATTCTTCTTCAATTAAAATAAATTTATACATATTTTATATAGTGATACTTTCTAGTAAAACTCATTCTGTGTTGGAAGAAGAGTCTGTTTGCACATCAATAAGTAAGGATTATGGAAGCCATTTCAAAAGTTAATGTGCATGGCCCTCCAATGTTTTATAAAGTTCATTTCCCATAAAGATTTATGAAACGAGGAAGGAAGAGATGCAAGAGGAAATCAAAGTCCCTAATGATTTCTCTTTTGACCTACAAATACATGGAGAGGCTGAGAAAACACAAAATGCTACGCAAAGTTGAATCATAACAGCTCAAACTTCTGCCAGAATTAGATGTTCTTTACTTCATGGGAAACACAAAAGCTGTAGGTTTATATTCAGTCCTCTTAACGTCTACAGGATCATAGTAATGTAGTCTTGTAGTTATTTTTTAATCCTTTTTCTTCCACTTTCTCTTTTTTTCTTTGAAAATAGACACAATATTTAAAACAATATATGCATGCCTCTCAGTGTTTCATTTGTTTCATTCATGTTACCTCTCTCTCTCTCTCTTAAAGGAAGGGCAACATTCTACTAATCAAAACTTTGAGGGCAAAGAAGACCACTGTGTGCAAGAAATAACAAGACCATTGTATGCAAGAGACAACAAGAAATGTGTATCAGTGACAGAGTGGATGGTATTCTTTTTTTCTTTAAAAGTTTAAAGAAAAATGCTTTCAATTCTGGCATAAAATTTGTTTCTCTGTCATATAAGTAAAATTTAAAATTTCTGTGCTACATGTGTTATGGTCTTCTTTAGCTATGAGAAAGGTACAGGATTAAAATAAGTATGTCTTTTCTCCACTGGACACATAGGTCAAGATTCATTGGGATGTGACAATCTGCTATAAACTCTTTTGCAAGTAATTTGTTACTTTTAATAGTTTGGAGTTGGTAAATTATTTATTTGTGTTTAAGTTAGAGAAAAGTTGTGGTTGTCCTGAAATACCACTCTCAGCTATACGGTGATACCATTTCCTGGATGGGAAAGAAAGGCCAGTTTTATAAGTAGAATACAAGTGACTAACTGTTACCCATCATTTGTTTCTAGGAGTAAAAAAAAAAGTGAAAGCACTTCATCAGATTAAGGGCAGATGAAAAAGTACTCCTGAGCTATTGAAACAGGGTCCATATGATAGCTGAAATACTACTAGGCAAGATGCAGAGTAAAGTCATTCCTAAATATGAGAAGGAGAGGCTATGCACCAAGAGAATATTCCATGCACCTCTGTTTTGGGGGAGAGCATTTCCAAAGGCAGAATGTATTGTTATGTCTTAGTATTCTTTGTCTTGAGTGGAATGTTCAGGAAACAATCTTTGGGTATTATTTGGATTTATATATTTGGTTTTTTTCTTCAAAGAGTCCTAGTGTCAAGGACTTCTGACACTTACAATTGCATTATAAATTAATAAAGTATTAGTGAAATGTACTGACTGTTCTGTTCCAGAGCCTATGTAGTGAGTGAGGTTGGCAGGGGTATTGAAGGGTCTATTGCCTAGGGATGTTGGTCAGAGGTAGGACACATGCTCAGCATGTACAAGAATTCAAGTTCTCCCCTCCCCTGGAAAAAAGTCTCCTCAAGAAACTCTCCTTGTTTAATTAATGTGAGTTGGTTCCAGAAAGGTTAAAATACTAACTCTGTGTGCTCAGATGTATCACATGTATGATCCTTCAGAACTGAGGAGCAAATTTTGGAGCATAGTGAATCTATCATATAGAATGTTTGATAATGCCTCCTGAGGGTCAAGCAACTGAACCCATCTGAAAAAAAATATTTCCCCAGATTCTGATTCTCTCTGTGAGCAAATTCTCTCTGACCCAGTTTTTTGTTCTACTCTGGCCTCCACTGGACCTGCTAAAGCCCCTCCACACTGTTGAGGACACTGTGTTTTTCTTGGTCAGTCCACTGATGTCTCTTGCCCAGAAACACTCATCAGACACATCCAGAAACAATGTTTAACCAAATACTGACGTCGTACTCTGTGTCCCAATCAACACCAAATCAACCAAAACTCAAGGTGATATTTTCCTTTTCTCTCTCTTTGCTTTATTTTGACAGGCAAGAATAAAGACTTGTGATGAAATTACAGCAACTAAATGCTTAGAGTTTTATTTTTTTGTCATTCTTGGAGCTTTTCTAAATAGTATGTGACTGCCTTAAGCCTTAACCTTCTGCCTAGGAACAGAAGAATGCATACAATGGTCTGTTCTTTGCCCTTAAAGTTTTGATTGGTAGAGTGTAGCTTTTTCTTTGAGAGAGAGAGAGAGAGAGAGAGAGAGAGAGAGAGAGAGATCAATAACATGCTATTTTATTTTTGAAAAATAGTTTAAAAAGATTGGGTTTCAAAATAACAGAAGCATATTGGGTATAATTCCCCAGCACATCTCTGAAGAGTCAACCACAGTGGGCCATACCTGAGGGAGAAGTCTTAAGAGACTGTGGGAGGCTTATGGGTGGGCCTTGTGGTTGTTAAAGCATTATTGTATCCGACCTTTTTCCTCGAAGAGAAATGCCAAAGAAAGGAGGAACTGTTTCTTTTTTATGAAGCAGAATTCCTTTCTAATTTTCTGAGCCTTTCACTTTAACTGCTGTGGCATGTGTTTTAAATTATACTGTATGCATGTGTTCCCTATAAAATTAGCCATCATGACCCATTGTTCCACAGTTCTTCCTTTCATCACATTTTAGAGGCCTGTGTTCCATATTAGCAAATAGCCCTTAGGGAGAATTATGCATTTTCTAAACACCAGCTTTGTTACATATTTGATAACATTTATTGTATATTTAAGGCTATAGGTCAATATAAAAAATTCTTGGGCTAACAAAACAAGTGGCCAATTGTTTCCTATGACATACATGTCACATGTGGTACATGATTGATGTGCATCATTTGTGACATGTGTGTCAATCACTACATATATGTCAGTTTTGAGATGCATGTCAATTGTTGCCTGGGTGTCATTTGTGACATGCATGTCACTTAGACCATCCATGCTGTGGGTGACGTGCATGTCATTTGTGACATGAATGTTAATTTTGAGAGGTGAGATGTTTATGACATGTGTGCTGATTGTGACACACATGTGCCATGTGTGTCAGTCCTGATATGTCTTGACACATGTCAAGACCGACACATGTCAGAATTGACATGGCACACTTGTCAGAATTGACACGTGTGCTGGGACCAACACATGTCAGACTGTGTCCTGACACATATGTCAGAATTGTCATATGTGTTGTGACTGACACACATGTCGTAATTGACATGTCAGAATTGTCATATGTGTCATGACTGACACACATGTCGGAATGGCCATGGCACACGTGTCAGAAATAACACGTGTGTCAGAAATACCGCGTGTCAGGCTGGCACATGTCAGAATTGACATATGAGTCTCGAGTGATGCACATGTCGGAATTAACATATGTGAAGGGACTGACACGCATGTCAGAATTGACATGGCACATGTGTCACACATGTGGGATTGACACAACACATGTCAGAAATAGCACATATGTCTGGACTGGCACACATGTCAGTAATGGCGCGTGTGTCTGTACTGACATGTCAGAATTGACATATGTATCGGGACTGAAACGCATGTCGGCATTGTCGTGGCACACATGTCAGAAATAACATGTGTGTTGGGATTGACATACGTGTCAGAAATGACATGCATGCCAATTTGGTCGCTTGTGCTTGACTGACATGCATGTTGGGTTTGTCGTGCATAGCACAATGCATGTGCCACAAATAGCGCATGTGTCAAAGTTGACACACATGTCAAATTTTGCATGTATTTGTGTCATACATAGCACACATGTGAAATTTGACACACAGGTCACAATCAACGTGTGTCACAGATGACATGCCTAGTTCATTATACATGCCACACAGTTCACATACATCATTTGTGTCTCTCATGACATTTTTGTCATAAATGACACATGTCAGATGTGATGTTCACATCATGATTGACATGCATGTCATATATGGCACACTTGCCATAATTGACACACATGTCACAAAACATGTCATCTGTGACGTGCATGTCATAGTTGACACCCATGCCTCACATGCTACCCATGTTATGATCCACATGCTTGTAACCTGTGTTTTGTATATATATTTATCTCATTTGTGGAAGGGAAAGGGATTAACAAAATGGTGAAACAAGGAGCAAATTGTGAACAGTGTTACTCACAAAAATGCTAAATTGGAAATATACTCTACATCCTGGAAGGGAGAGGGGAAGTCGGAGGGAAGGGAAATTGGGAGAAAAACAAGGGAGGGGTAACAATGTTCAACAAGAAATGTACTCATTACTATGTAACTGTAACCTCTCTGTACATCACCTTTAAAACAAAATTAAATCAATTTTTTAAAAAAATTAAATAAATAAGTGGAGAAATGTTGGAGGGCTATCAGGCAGGGTGAAAAGTAAAAGGAGATAGTAATAAATAATAATTCCAATAGAAGAATATTTATATATAATGCAGTATTCTGTATATATAGAAAAAAGATTATACAGTGTTATATACAATATATTATGTATACAGAAAATATATACAACTGACCACTTTTAAAAGTTGATCTACTTTACCTGTTCACAAGCTAGGTTTGAATATAAATCAAAATGTATGCTAAATGGATTTCAGATTTCAAAATTTAAAAAACACAGTATGTCATCAAGTCAATAAAATCGTAGAAATGATGTACCACCTGCTTTATATTTCTATTCAAATTATATATGCAAATACATGTGTTGTCTATAGAATATTGAATACCACAGCTAGTAGTATCTTTTTAAGATATTTATACAGATCAATATGTCCCCCCAAAAACTATAAAAATCAACAAATTTATCAAATCTCATACATTATACTAGTACAAATTCTACAATATTCATTAACATTTATCTACATAAAACCTAAGTCTAGAGACCTGGATAGCTGTAATTCCCTGAACTGTGTCAGATTAATCCATGAAGATTGTCTCCCAACTCTCTAATTATAATTAATGAATCTAATTACCATGATGGCTCAAATATTATGCATTCACCTTAAAAATCTACCATATCTGCTTTCAGCTCCCCATGTAAAAGAATATCACCTTAAATTTTTCAAGAGTGAAAATTTTCTAAGGAATTTTTAATTCAACTTCAATAAGGATAGTTTTGGTGGTTCAAAACTTAACAAAATCTATTTAGAATCTAGTGTTGAATATCCTTCTGTTTTCTGGGGATTTTTCAATAACTACATAAATTTAATGCTTTAAATGCAGGGTAGGAATATAGCCATATACCTCAAAGAATGTCACAATCTCTTTTATGTTTCTAAAGATGAGTGAATCAATTTTTAATTCCACTTTCTGTTGGTTTTTAAATTTGCATTTAACATGAAAAAAGGTTGCCTTCCTTCTTTGCCCTTAAATCAGAAGTTGCTTAAGCTAAAATGAAAACAATACCCCTCTATTACATCCCACTTGATGAATTTTAAGAAAAAAGTTTTAAAGCTGAAATAAGTGATTTCTGAATAACAACAAAGTATCTTATTCTATTACCAAGCACTTAAAATTAAGAATTTTCCTGGCTTTTTACTTTTTACTAGAAAATTTTTGTTCTGTGCAATTATAAAACAGGGTGACTAAAACAGTAAAATGTTTGCAATGTTGAGTGTTTCTAATTAGGTCATAATAGCTAACTTGCATATGTCTATATTCATGAATCAACAAATAAAAACATGATGTTATTTGTATTTCTTAATGCTTTCTTTCCCTTATTCAGCATCCACCCACCCAGAAGAAGGAAGAGTAAGTAATTGCTGAAAATAATATTTTTTTCAAATGAAGAAATAGTTCTGGCTGAGAAATACATACATGCATACATATATATATATACATACATATATATATATATATATATATATATATATAGTGTATAATACTGACCATTCAGCTTATTCACAGAATTAAAGGTGAGTCTGAGAACTGGAGAGAGAGAAAAAAAGAAAGACTACAAATACTTGTAGAAAAAAGCAATCCTTTTTTTCTTTTTTTGTCAGTCGTGAGACCTGAACTCTGGGCCTGGGCACTGTCCCTTAGCTTTTCAGCTCAAGGCTAACACTTGAGCCACAGCACCACTTCTGGCTTTTTCTGCTTATGCAAGGAATCGAACTCAAGGCCTCACACATGCAAGGCAAGCGCTCTACCACTAAGCCATCTTCCCAACTCAAAACAATCCTTCTTAAAAGGTAGAAGAGGCAGAGATACTATATTAGAGATTCCTAGGTTTAGACCAAAAGTAACATGTGGTATCATAGTCCCATAGATGGATCATCAGTTCCGTGAAATATTAGGTTGCCTCATTACTGGGAAGTTTTTACCCCAATGGCCATTGCTTTGGTTTCTACCATTTCAAGCACTGGAATTCCATTCTTCACAAGAGAGGTTGATTTTACTTTTAAAGAGCTCTCGCTATGACTATCTTGTTATGCTTCCCTCCTTAAAATTTCTCCTTAGGTGAATGAGTTAAATAGAACTCTGCTCCATGCATCATCTTTGCATCTTATATAAATAGTCATTATGTCATTTCTGTCTTTACTTCTTCATTGCTACAAGAGCAAGTCCTCAGTTCACTCAGACATTCCTCAGAGGACTTTGTCTTCAACCCACAGCCTTTATCTCTGAAAGGAAACACTTCATTTGTACACTAGTGAGAGTGAGTTTCATAAAACTTACAGTATATATAAATAAATTCATATATATGTCCACCAATTTATTCTATTCTATTAAATTTTAAATTTTAGGATTGCTTATAGCAACAGATAGCTAATGATATAAAAATTTGGAATGAAATAAATAGAATCAACTACACTGGTTGCGTATATGTAGTTTGGTGCTACCCGCACCACACACACACACACACACACAACTCCAACTGGAAAACTTCACTACTAATCTTCTCTTTATAAAGCCAATGTTCTGGGCTTGGAAGGTGGCTCAGTGGTAGAGTGCTTGCCTTGCATGCATGAGGCCCTGGGTTCGATTCCCCAGTACCACATAAGCAGAAAAAGCTAGAAGTGGTGCTATGGCTCAAGTGGTAGAGCGCTAGCCTTGAGCTGAAGAGCTGAGGGACAGTGCCCAGGCCCAGAGTTCAGGCCCCACGACCAGCAAAAATAAAAAAAAAATAAAAAAATAAAGCCAATGTTCTATATTTTTTAAGTTTCTTTGGAATAGAAGAAAAAGTGTATTAATACTAACATGTTTCTTCTGTGCAAAACATGGCACCCAACATTATAGCCAAGAGAAGGGACAATATCTGTGAGATTCATTAGATTTTTATATTTATTTCCTGATTGTTGAAAAATCATGTGTCACCGTGTGTGTATGTGTGTGTGTGTGGCTTTAGAAACCAGAGGTCCCCACCAGATAGTATGGTGGGGACAAGTGGCACCAGACACCAGACACCTTGCTCAACATATCAGAGTCGCCAAGGAGAGCTCTTTAAGAACAGGGACATGTGTGAGTAGGGAAAGATCTGAGTCAAGAATTTACTACTTGTAGAAGATCATGAAGGAAAAACTATTTTCATACATAGGACTCCTGGAGACCATCTCTCATTCTCCCAGATGTGCCTACTTTCTTAGATAAATATGCACAGGCCACCGAAGATCTTTTCTGTCTCACTTTCCTGGCAAACTTCTGTGCCATTCTTGGGTAACTGAAGAAGAGTATTCAACCAAAACTTAGCAAGAGGGCAGAGGCTGCAGTCTAGGCACCAGATAGGAAGATGAAAACATTGGCTCAAAAACCATAAAATTGTTCACAAACAATCGAGAAAGAATATGTGTATGTAGGTGTACTTATTCAGCAGGATAATATTCGGTGAATGAACATACATAGAAAAAAATACCACAAACCCTTTTGACAATATCCCCCAATTTCTAGCTTCATCTTCTATCTCCATTTCTAGTTATTTTTCACCATCACTTCTCATTGTGAGCTTGTTCAGTTTTTGGTCAAGCAAAACATCAAGATTCATAGAGTTCATATGAATTATTTTCTATGAATATCTTTTCTCTTCTGTAATACAGATTGAAGAGCATGACCTGAAATGAGGAACTTGACTTTGATCCCTGTTAAATTTTATCTTGTTAGTTTTGCTCCATTATTGGAGCTTATTGAAATAATTTTTCATCTTAATTCTCTCATCCATTATGCTATCTACCAGTCTCATCATTGTATAAATGAGTTGATAAGTAGTTTCCTTAATCCTTAAGGTTCAAATGGAGCAATAACAAATAGAAAATGTTCCTTCAAAGTGATTTTATCCAGTCTATTGAGTTCTGAGTGCAATCCATTTGCCTATTTCAAATTTAATGAATGTACAGGTTGTGAACTGAAGCTTTATCTAAAGGCTTATAACATATAGCTTTGGAATAAAGCATCATTAACCATGATTTGCAGAGTGATCATCAATCAAATTAGTCTCCTTATTTACTTACATTTTTATTTTAGTTTTATTTTTTTCTTCATGTACTTCCATTTTTCTTTGAGATACTCTAGGAATATTTAATAATTCAATTCAACAGAATATTGCAAAGGAATGGAAAAGAGGGCTAAAGTTTTGCTCCCAGGACAAAAGACAGGCTCTTTCCCTGACATAATAATAGATGACATGAGTCTTTCATACATTTTCTAGATGAAGGAGGAAAAGATTATAGAACAGTTTTGACCAATGTCTTTGTCAAAGTTGCAGAATTGGTAAATGGTGAATCTCTGATACAAAACCAGGTTGATCTGCTTGCTTTCCACTGAGGATCATATTTATCGTATAAAAGAAGTGAAATGTAATGACTTATATTAAAGCACTTTCTGGAAAGAAAAGCAGGAATACTAATGTGAAAAGCACAACAGAAGGAAAGATAGTAAGGGTTCAGTAGACCAAAGGACACTCAGAATACAAGAGGAATGGAATTAGCAACAAGAAAGATACAAGCTATGCAGAATAAGAGAAGGAAAGTTGTTGGTTTCATGGTAAATCTTTTATCTAGATTTGTGTTCCTGATTGTCTGGACCACATTAACTTCTCCTTACCCCTTTACACTACTTTGGAACACAGTGTGGTACAAGAAAAGTCAGGTTTACTTAGATCTGAAACCTGTCTCCATCTCCTATCACTGACCTTGGGCAAGTTGCTTTACCTTTCTAGGCCTTCATTTCCTTTATATGAAAATAGTCACATAAAAATCTAAACAAAAAAAAGCTGTGATAACAAATTGCACTCCAAAATATTGCATTAACCCTCTGCAGATACTCAAAATAAAAATGGCATTTTCATTCTCTTAAGCTAAATTTCTTTGAGCACTGCTCTATGTAGTGTGTGTGTGTGTGTGTGTGTGTGTGTGTGTGTGTGTGTGTGTGTGTGTATGGGGTGTAAGTTTGTGTTATGCCCTATTACAGTTTGAATTATTCTCTCCACTTCTGAAATTCATGCTGAAACGTAGTCCCCAAGGCAACAGTATCAGACATTAGGGCTCTGTGCAAAGTGCTTAGGGATGAGGATTCTGACCTTTGCATGAATTCGTGTTGTTGTTAAACTTCATTCTGTTTTCATGAGTGTGTTTTCCTTCTCTGTTGCTCCTCTGCCCTGTGAGGAAGTGTTCTTTTCCTTCTAAGGATGTAACCACTCAAGGAACCATCTTGGAACTGAAGGCTTTCTGTTCTTAATGAATGACCTAGTCTGTGGTATTCTTATAGTACAGCACAAATGACAGACATAATATCTTTCCTTTACTTAATGACTTTCATTAAGTTCTCCATCATAGTTTCTCCTTCTGTACTTGATAAAATGTTCCCTAATCCAGTCTCTCCTACTTGTAGTCTTTGGCATTCTGTCTTAATCAGTCCAATATCCTCACAAATTCAAAAATATATGTCATCTTCATAAACAGTCTTGAAGTTTTCAATCACATTTTCCTTCCTTCTTTGCTTGGCTTAATCATCCCACAAATCCTATGCATCATCTAAGACTCCATTCTGTTAGAGTTAACCACTTCAAATTTTACTCAAGCATGTTTTTCCTGTGAGTGCTCCTAATAATTAGCATTTGGGGGGGGAATTAAAAGCTTTTCTCCCCCAGTTCTGTAACTCACCATTCTTGTTTCCTTCAAATTCCCCTAGCTGGTCTTCCCCATTTTATCTTGCCCACTTCTTCACTCAACTGGCCCTGAGATTGGCAGGTCTTTGGTATTTTTCATACAAGTAGGCCAGCACAAGAAATGTAAGACCCAGGTTTCTAGAACAGTACACCACTGTACTTTCCCCTAAAGTGGTTCAAAAGCACTTAAGATTCACCCTAGATATTAACACATTGTCAATTTTTCTGTTCCCTAAAGATGACTCTAAGAAAAATGGATGTCTATCTTGTCCTGCAAATTATCAAGACTGAACCTGCATAGACACTGTCTTCTTTCAGGTATATACTTCTTGGTAATTGTACAACTTTTATCAAGTGTTTTCCTCAATTACATATAAAAACAGTAATAGCCATACATAGATCTTGTTGAGTGCTCACCTCCTGGTGAGCACTATTCAACCACTTCATGTTTATCTACAGACTTTGATCTTCATAGCAAGCCCATGAATTTTAATAAAATAGCACTGAATTCTCAAAGGATAAGTAACTTTTTACAGGTTCTATGGGTAGCAAGTGAGTGCTCTAGGATAAAATGTAAAGCAAAGCAAACTGTCTTCAGAGTCGACCCTTCTAGCATTCCTTTAGAACTGAAACTTGTGTTCATATCCATCAAAGGTAAGTTGATCAACTGACAGCATCAAGGTACAGCCAAAGCCCAGCTAACCCCTCTGTGTTTTATTTTGTGTAACTCACACTGACACCAAACTTGAACAACTCAATTTGCCACTTCTACCAGGTTAGTCTCCAGCGTCTTGCAAGCCCCGCTTACAGGTCTTGGGGCAGAGTCTAGCTCCCTTCTGGCTCATGGCACTAAAAGAAAAGTTTTCTGATATCGCATAGTGTGAAATTTAATTGAATCATTATCTCATATCTGTAACAAATAATCCATAGTGTATAATGATACATAATCATATTCTATTAATAATTAATATGTAAAACATATCTTCTGAACTATTTGTTACAGATGCTGGGGAGAGATACTACAATTAAAGTTTACTTTCTTTGTCTTCAAGAACCTTGCATCTACTAACTACATCAGAAAAGACTAAGTAGTGGCTGATTGGTGATTTTTAAATCTGAAATAGAAACTATAACTATGGTAACCATTTGTGTCCCCAATTAATAATTTCTTCATTTAAAAACCCTAAAAAATTAGTCATTGTGCTGTCTCCATTCTTAGAAATGCTTGTGTTATAAATAAAGCAAAGATATTTTCTCTCAAAGTTATAAACACCACAGTACACACCCACCTGTACATATACAAGTCTAAAGTCTTAAATTACTTGTACAGAGCCAAAAGACAAATAAATAAGAGATATAACCAATATAAGAAATTAAAATAAAAGAAAATGGAAAGGGAGGGTGACACTGTTCAGAAGGAAATATACTCATTACCTGACTTATGTAACTCTAAACCCTCTATGCATCACCTTTACAATAAGATTCTTAAAAAAAATAAAATGGAAGGTTAAGAAACAAAGGCTACATACATACATTCTTTGAAGACAATCATGGACTTAACTAGAGCCATGGATATCAGCTGCTCTGTCTATATACCAGACAAGTGAACCTCAGAAATCTCAGGTATAACTGGAGAATAATAATTAGGATCTACTGCAATAGCTTATAGGTAGATTAAAACAGAAAACCTTGTTACTTCTAAAATGCTTTATAAATAGTTTCACTTAAATATTTGCTTAAATTTTGTAATGTTCTTACTAGATCTTCAATAAAATGACTGAGAATCTCATTTCATATCACACATATTTAAGTGATCCTAAGTCCTATATCTATATATCGAAGTTAAATAACAAATATACAAAAGTTGGGAGGGGTCATTTTTGCTGTTGAAGTTAATTTCTTTGAAGACTGTTTGGGGAAGAAATGTCTGGCAAATTACTTTCTTTGTTTTACATGTAAAAGTTTCAAGCATACATGATCACTAAACCAGAATAACAGAAGACACTTAAAAGAGTCCTACACTGAAAAGAGGAAGCAAGGCCAACACAGTCATAAGACCATGAGAAAAGTATCTCTAAAGGGCTGGGAAGGTGGCTCAGTGGTAGAGTGCCTTCCTTGCATGTACAAGGCCCTGGGTTCAATTCCTCAGCACCACATAAGCAGAAAAAGCCGGAAGTGGTGCTGTGGCTCAAGTGGTAGAG
>NW_012267313.1:11202128-11226328 GCF_000151885.1 Dipodomys ordii | reverse complement strand
GAAGTGGTGCTGTGGCTCAAGTGGTAGAGTGCTAGCCTTGAGCTGAAGAGCTGAGGGACAGTGCCCAGGCCCAGAGTTCAGGCACCACGACCAACAGAAAAAAAAAACAAAGGTCTCAAAAAAATGTAAACACAAATACAGGTGGACCCATTGCAACAATGAGATGTACAAGACATTATGTCGAAAAACGAACTTTACAACTTTGGTGGGGGGGAGGGGGAAAAGGGAGGGGGGTGTTGGGAAGGGGAGGCGGGGGATGAGAAGGGATGGTAAGGGAAAAGAAAGGAGGAGGCTACAATGCTTGAAAAGAAATGTGTTCATTACCTTGCCCATGTAATTATAACCTCTCTGTACGGTATTTTCACAATTAAAAACAAAAATGTAAACAATAAAATGACAATTCGGAAAGAAACGGAATCAGTTTAGTAAACCCTGGAACTTCTAAGCTATATAGGGAGAAATAAATAAACACAGATTCGGCAAAATGACATTAAAGAGTACTCACTTTTCAATAATAACTCTTAATGTGAATGTCCTCAAATTTCAATTAAAAGACATAAACTTGCTGATTGGAATAAAAAAAAAGTGCAAGTACTTTCAGCCTTTAAGAAATGCACTTCACTGGGAAAAGCACGTAGAGAAAAAGTAAAAGGAAAGAAAATTTTATCTCAAGCAAATATACTCCTACAGTAGCTATAGTCGTACCTAAAAGTGGGGGGGGGGGGAAGCAGATTTCAAGCCAAATTCAAAGAAACAGAAAAGAAAAATTCTCTCAACAAAGGGAACTAAAAGACTGGGCAGATTCACAGACACATTATACGAATGAATTTTAAAGAACTGACAATAATAATTCTCAAATTATTCAATAAAATAAAAAGGAAAATCCCTTTAATCTCATTCCACAAAACCATTATAATCTTGATACTAAAATCTGATAAGAACACAGACAAAAATATACATATGATTGAAGATAAAACTATTCAATTAAATACTTAGAAACCAAATTCAAATCATATTAAAAAGGGCATACCCTGCTTGGTGCTGGTGGCTCAAGCCCATAATCCTAGTTACTATATAGGCTGAGATCTGAGGATCATCGTTTGAAGCCAAACCAGGCAGGAAAGTTAGTGAGACTCTTATATCCAATAAACTTCCTAACAATCAGAAGTGACTCAAATGGTATAGCACTAGCCTAGAGAGAGAGAAAAAAAAAAGAAAGAAAAGAAAAGAAAAAGAGCTCAGAGATATTCAATGATCTGCCCAGGCCTTAGGTTAAAGTCATAGGATCAGCACGCACACACACGTGCATGCATACACATGCGTGCGTGCACACACACACACACACACACACACAAATCATATCCCATCATTTCATGAATGTAAATCAATAAATGTAACGCAACACATAGTTAGTGTCATGAAGATAAATTAACTGGGAGTCAGAGGCCCACATCTGGCTACTTGGGAAACACGTCAGGGAGATCATGATTTGAGCGCTCAAGCAAAAAGTTCGGGAGACACTATCTCAACCGATACCTGAGCACCTGTCATCACAGCTATAGGGGAAGATGACATCAGAGGATAAGTTTCTAGACTAGCTCAGGCAATAACGTTCACAAGACTCCATCTCTATTTTAAAAAAAGTCACATGTGATGGTATGCCTTTATATAATGAAGAGTAAGAGGATTATGTTTCAGGCCAATATAGACAAAAAGTAAAAGCATTTCCCCAAAATAGCCAGAACAAAAATGGTTTAAAAAAATCTATAAAACATCTGTCCAGCAAGTTTAAAGCCTTGAGTTCAAACTCCAGTAATAGCAAAAAACAAACAAACAAAAAGAATAATGTCACAATACCCCAAACTACAATTACAAAAACAGCATATTGTTGTCATGAAAACAGACACATAGACCAGTGAAACAAAATAGAAGAACGAGAAAACCCCACATATCTACATATCTTGACAAAGGTGCCGAAAGCATATCTTAGAGAAAAGATACTGATTTTACCATATATGGCTAGGAAAACTATATCTGCATGAAGAAGGCTGAAAATATATCTCATAACTCATGCTGTCCAAAATTCACACCTCAAAAGAGCTTAGAGGCATTAATGTAACACCTGAAACTTTAAAAGAACAACAAGAAACTGTAGAAGAAATATTTTGCGATCTTAGCATAAGCAATGAGATCCTGAATATGAATCCAAAGCTCAGTAAACACTGTAAGAGTAGACAAATTTTTTAAGGTAGCCCAAAAATAGAGACTAGACCTTTAGAGAAGGAGTGAGAAAGGAGAAAAGAGGAGCAGGAGAAGATAGTAGAGAGTGTGAGCATCACCAAAGTAGCAGATGGATGTATCTGCAAAACATGTCACAGTGAAAACTATTAATTCATACACTAGTATCACTACGTAATTATAGAAAATGAAAACTATTATCGTAACCCTTCAATCTCATGCCTCTGCCTCTGTCTCTGCCTTTCAACTTTGCAACGTGGTGCTCGTCCTAAAGGGTCAACTGTCTTGAGGAAAGTGCACTTGGTTGTGTCTGCATCGTACACTAAGTATAACAAGATCTTTTCAGGTCACTCCCTTTGACTGCAGAGAAACTCAATGTATTCTGGACACACACACACAAATTCCAGGGAGGATAAAAAGGCATCTGTATGCCTTTTCCTTAAAACAGCCACATCAACGTCAACATGTTTGATTTACTTCAGTCGTGGTACAATGATGCTGATACCTGACAACATCACTGCTCTTGATTACTAGAGTGACTGATTGTTTTCGCCCCCATTTGATACACATCTAGGATTCCATGTTGAGTCTAAAATCACTCACTCTGAGATGAGAACTCATCTCATAAGCATAAAGATGCGTTTTCATCTTATGCCTCAAAAAACTTCATTTGAAATGTTTTAAATCTTAGTAAATCAAGAAGTGTCAGCACAACCTACATTCTGTATGGCATCTGCAAAGAATCACAAGATTATAGAGTCTTCTACTGGAAGACAACGGCGTACGTGGTTGTTCAGGGATGTGTGTGCTGTGAATAAAGTCGTAGGCTGCCACAAAGGAGCTGGGTCTTGATGAAGCAGCAGGAAAGTGAAATGTCAGAACTTGTCTGTTTATAAGCAGGGCAAGTTAGAATTACACAGGGTGATAAGCAAGGGATGAGAGTCCTAGGCAAGATTTGAGAGTCATAAGTACAATGAACGTTTGTGGCTTTCTTTTCTAGATTATTCTGGATTACTTTATAAAGAAGAAAGTGGTTAAAGTAATCATATTATTTTTTATTTGGCATTGCTGCTTAAGAAAGCCATGCTTTAATATCTCTTTAAGATAGCAGAACCCTTATCTGATCACTGTTCTCTTCCCTATCTTCAAAAGCAATTAGATATAATTTCACAAAATATCTTTATTAGCTGAGTACAAAGATAAGAAAAAATAATATTTCTACACCATAGATCATTTTATATGTTTACAACACACTGCCAAAAAAATGTTAAGCTACATGAAATACTAACAGAGCATTTTTTATATTGGTGGCAAAAAAACATGTATGATTATCACGTGTAGGTTCATGAACCCATTTCTGTTTAGTATTTTCTAGCCTCAAAAGCTTGTCTGGGTCAGTCTCATTACAGGAAAAACCAACTTTCATGAAAATGTTCACAGAAGGCTGTTGAACATTATTTGATTAGTTTGCAAGATCTGAGATCATTATGACTTAAAAAGGGGACCCCTTCAAACACAACCATTGAAGAGCAATTTCACTAACAAGTGCCATTTTGAGACTTATTTGGCCCTGGTTTGTCTACATAGAGATAAATATCAATCTACATTCATTTGTTGATATTTTCTATCAAGATAAACAGGAACATAGCTGAGAAAATTTGCTGAGATAACAAGAGATGATTTGTTTTAAACAGAAAGCTAGAGCAAACAGTTCACAGGGCTGATTCATTAGAATAGCATGGCCTATGTGCAACCTCTTCAGTAGCTAGAGGGGACCACTGTAAGAGAAAGGGACTGAGAAAAAGAAGCGTTTATTTCTAGAAACTTACAGATGAGAAAAGCTGGAAAGCTGAGAAAATAATTCCATCTTATTACAATGCCCTAAATGCAGTATGACACCATTACAAGTAGATGAGGCAGCCTTCATAACAGTAATCGTACATTTGGATTCAATGTTCTTTCTAATCCCCAGAGAAACATCAAAACTTTGCAGACTGGCCTGATGTGAGAGAAAAATGAAACAAAGCAAAGTAAAACAAAGATATTTGAGGATTGTGTATATAGACTTTCATCTCTTCTAGACAGGTGAAGTGGGACTCCCAACTCCCATTACAGGAATAAACCAAAATGTGATTTGCTATAAAATCCATTTGGTTGTAAAAGAAAGTGACAGAATCATCATTCTAAACAAGCTCATGAAATTTTCCTCACAGTAATTTTTTCAATAAATTATTATTTTAATTTATTTTTCAATATGTATTTGATTATATATAAATATATTAATTGTACATATATACACAATTCAAAAAGTAAAAAGTATTTGGGGTTTTCAAAATGACAAAAAAGTTCAACAAGAAATATGTAAGCAATATGGACTTTCTTTCTTGGCAAAGAGCATTGACTTTAGCATGATACTACTTAAATTCAAACCCAGGCTTATTTGCTATGTGATAGGATCAAAATTACCTAGTCTTTCTATAGCCAATGTCTTTTTTAATTAAGTTTTTTTTCTGTGAAAATACTGTACAAAGGTGTTATAGTTACATGAGCCAGGTAACGGGCATATTTCTTATCCAGCATTGTTGCCTCCTCCTTTGTTTATATCTAGTTTCTTTATTTCAAATGTCTTTATTTCAAATTCTTCATTTCAGTTAATAGGAAGAATTAACTCAAAAATTGATTGTAGGCTGGGGGCCAGTGGCTCACACCTGTAATCCTAGCTACTCAGGAGGCTGAGATCTGAGGATCACAGTTCAAAGCCAGCCTGGGCAGGAAAGTCCATGAAATTCTTATCTCCAATAAACCACCAGAAAACCCGAAGTGGCTCTGTGGCTCAAGTGACAGAATGCTCACCTTGAGCTGAAGAGCTGAGGGACAGCACCCAGGCCCAGAGTTCAAGCCTCATGACCACCACCACCAACTACAACAAAAATTGGTTGTAACAATTAAATGGTTCATGTAAACTGAGCAGAATGCTTCCAAATGCATTGCTGATAGTTCATTCATATCTCTTTATAGTCAAGTGGGAATTAGCTATTGTGATTAGTTTATCAAAATATTTTCAAATAATTTCAGTTTATATCAGTAGCTTTATGTCTACAATCATAAGATACAGTCCAACACTCATTTTAAAGAGTAGCTATGGCCTAAAAAAAAGTGGAAAAGTCTCTAAAATAAATAAAATCATCAGCAAAAAAATAAGCCAAAGCAACATTTCCTTAAATTTTGAGATCTAAGAATCTTTCAAAATTATTAAACACTATAGACCTACTTCTAATAAAGTTAAAATAGCTATGTGATGACCTAGAATTCCTAATCTTAGGTTTTATGCTCCTAAAATTAAAAGATATGTCCAGGGATTAGCTCCATGGTAAAATATTTGTATAACAAACATTAAAAATCCATATAAAAAATCTACCAAAAGTTATGCACAGGAAAATTTGTGTCAGCCTTACTCACAATCACAAGCCATGAATACGAAAGGATAGGCATATTGTAGTCTGTTCTTATTGGAGAATATTGTTCAACAGGAAAGAATTGAATTACATATTGATAGCTCCAGTAACATGATGAATTTCAAAAGTACTAGAAACTAGGACTATGTAGTTGAAGAGAAGGCAAAAATAAGTCCTATTGATGAAAATCAGTAAGTGCTTATATGGAGTGCTAGATGGGAAATTGATGGGAAAAGGCCCCAAGAGAACTCTAGATGATGGAAATTTTTTTTCACATGTTGTTTTAAATGGTAGCTGCACGAATGTATACAATTGTCACAGTTCTTAGAAGTCAACGTTTAAACTCTATGCATCTTGTATATTATGCATCATGAATAAAAGAAGTAACTAAACAACTGTAAACCTTTTCCCAGATAAACATTTATACATTTAACATAAAAATTTAGATGGTAAATGAACCCTGATGTAATATTTCCTGATCTAAGAACTAGAGACTGAGTGAGCTAAATTTAAATGTCACAGATAAAAAGTATGTATAAAGATAACTCAGGAAAAATCTTCTAGAGGAAATGCTTGATCTAATTTACTGACATTTCCTATACACAAATTTTATTTTGACATCTTCCCTATGGCTAGACAAAACAGAACATTGTAGCTGTTGAGGGCACATTTACCATGAAATATTTTACCATTAATTTTGAAAGACATGTGTTTGGAGTCATTACCTATTTTCTTTGAAATGTGTGCAGAATGAAAAAGGAAGGGGACTAAGTATATTAACTATGAGGGTATCAATTCATGTCTCTGCTTAACACCATATTTGCAATATCCTAAGATGTTCTAAATGAAATAAGAGCTTGGGCCCTTTAAAAAAGGAGCAATTTTTTTGTTGCCAGGGGTCTATAACCCAGGCCACAGGATATATCTGCAGAAATGCCTACAGAGGCTAATAAAGGAGCCCCAATTGTATGTTAATTTCAAATTCACTTCTATACTTGCTGCGGGCTTCAAAACAAGCTGAGAGTAAAGAAATAGTTATAGGGAAGAAAATTACTCATGATTAAAAAAGAGACCTTCATATGGGATTCAAATTCATTTCTTTTGATTGTAGCAAATGGCTATGTAAAGAGAGAAAAACAAAAAAAATAAGAAAAAAAGTAAGACAGAAGATAGCTAAATATGAACATGACGGCCCCAAAGGATAACTAAAATGATTCAGAATAAATGCTTCTACTTAAATCTGTGGGCGAAAATAAGATTATGCTGAAGAATCATTGAAGTTTAATGAGAAGATAACTATGCTGTCTACTTAAGTATGTCTAATTGGACACTATTTTTATAATAATTTAATCAGCTAAAAGTCTTATTTCTTGTTTTATAAAGGAATTTTGTTTTAACGGAGAGAACTGATACAACAGGATAAAAGTTTTACCTTATATATGTCTATGTAGAGTTTTAGTCTTACATCAATTATTAATATAGACCAATAACATTCAAACTCGATTCAGGCAATCAGTAAGAGATATATTTTACATCATGTCTTGGTCAGTTTGGGATGCTATAACAAAACTGGTACCAACTTATTTCCCACAGTTCTAAAGGCTGAGAAACCCAAGGCAAAAACATCAGTTAATTCAGTTCCTGTTAGATATCTTCTTATATCCTCACATGATAAAGTACAGAGAAGACTGTATAGGCCTCCCCCCCCACCCCTGCCACCTCTCCATCTCCCTTCAATGCTTGCTAGAAAGGTACTCTACCACCTGGGCTATACTTCCATCTATTTTCTCTTCTCATACAAATACTAATTTCGTTGTGGACACACATTCTCATGACGGGATGACACCATCTAAACCTATTTAGCTCCCTACATTCTAGGTTTTTTTATAGTATCTCCTTGGAAGCGAATTTTTAAGAGGACTCAAAAATTCAGCCCTTAATATTCATCCTTTTGTCCCCAAATTTCTTCGGATTGATTGAATAACTGAGTGGACTGAATTCAGGACCTCAAGCTTACTAAGCAAGACAAACACTGTCACTTGAATTGTGACTACAATCTTTGCTTTGGTTTAGGTACTTATTTTATTTTATTTTATTGTACAGATGCTGTAAAAGGGTTTACAGTTACATGAGTACATTATATTGTTACCCCTTCCCTGCTGTTGTCCCACTATCCCTTCCCTCCCCCACCTTCCTCATCCCTCCCACCTCAAAGTTATAAAGATCGTTTCCAGTATACTGTCTTGTGGGTATCCTTGTTACAATGGGTCATCCTATGTTCTTGTTTCAGCATTTTGTTATTCCCCTTCCCCTCCCCAGATTAGACAAATGTATATACAAGATGCAGTGTACCAAAAGCAAGTAGTGACTACAGGGGTATACCATAGGGGAAAGAACATACAAAGAAAACAACAACAAAAAATAAAATCACATGGTACATTTAAAACAATAACAATAAAGACAGATCTCCTGTGTCTATATCTTGGGGATTATGTCACTTAGCATCATCTTACATGGTCATAAGTACATGGTTTTTGAGCTTTTCAGCTCATCTGATAAGATTGTCCTATATGTATACTAATTATTGCAAATAAGGGAAACCATGGGACCTAAATTCCTTTGGGACTGGGTTACTTCACTTAATATGATTTGTTCAACCACTCTGGAAATCAGTATGGAGGTTCCTCAAAAGATTACACATAGAGCTCCCCTATGACCCAGCAATCCCACTTCTGGGCATTTACCCCAATGATCACAAACAAGGCCATACTAAAGCTACCAGCACAACTATGTTTACTGCAGCATTATTCACCATAGCTAAGCTATGGAACCAACCCAGATGCTCCTCAGTTGATATACAATGGCATTCTATGCCTCCATCAGAAAGAATGACACTGCCCCATCTATTAGGAAATGGAAAGACTTGCTTTAGTTGTTTTTTCCCATTGATCTCACTTTTCTCTCAGGGCCTGACATAGACTGTGATCCTTTGGCCTACTTATGCCTCTCACATATCTGGGAATCATGGGTACATGCCACCATACACTGTTTGCTGAGGTGACAGCTACTCCCAAAGCATAATCTTCCTGATCTATACTTCCTTGGCAGCTGGGATTAAAGGTGTGTGTCATCACATCTGTCTCCTTCAAGCTTCATATCCTTTTCACCATGTAAAATACATTCATTCAATCAAGCACTGGTAGCTCAAGCCTGTAATCCTAGCTACTCAGGAGGCCAAGATCTGAGGACCATGGTTCCAATCCAGCCTGGGAAGAAAAGTCTATGAGACAATTATCTCTAATCAGCAACCAGAAAATCAGAAGCAGAGCTGTGGTTCAAAGTGTTAGAGCCTAGTCCTGAGTAAAAGAGCTGAGGAATAGTGCCTAGGCCCTGAGTTCAAGCCCCAGGACCAACACACACACACACACACACACACACACACACACACATACACACATTAATTCTATTCAACATCCCTGTAAGTCTTAATGTTTCTTCACTTTTTTCTAGTGTCAATTCTAAGGTCTAAAGTACAAATTCTTATCTAAATACTGCTTCAATTAGATGTGGAAGAGATTCTAGGTAGGCTTAACCCTGAAGTAAAATTCTTCTCCAAGTGTGCTTTCAAAATACAAAATTGAGACAGGAATTGCACATTGGTAATCTTATTCCAAAAGGGAGACATAGGAGCAGAGGAATGACCAGCACGTTTATACCCTAGCAAGACAAATCCCATAGATTTTAAGGCTCAGAATGTGTCATTGAAAATCCACTGTACATCCCAGGCCCACAAGGCCATTCTCACAGAGCACAAGTTCGATCTCTCAGGGAGCCATCCCCAAGCTGCACATCTCTGCTGTCATGGTGTTGCAACGTGTTCTCATTCACAGCTTCTGGTGGAGACCATCGGCCCTGTGACACGGGAGCAGTGGCTCCAGTGTCCTCTGTTTTACCTCCAGATCATTCTTTTTTCTGCAACAATGCTTGATAAGAAATGTACTCATTACGTTGCTCATGTAATTATAACCCCTCTGTATGGTATTTTCACAATTTAAAAAAACTTATTAATAAAAAAAGAATCGCTTAAAAGAAAAAGGCACAATCGGGCTGGAAAAGGTGTCTCTGTGGTAGAGCACTTTCCTCCCATGCATGAGGCCCTGGATTAGATTCCTCAGCACCACATAAACAGAAAAAAAAAAAAAAACAGAAGAGGCGCTGAAGTTCAAGTGGTAGAGCACTAACCTTGAGCTGAAGAGCTGAGGGACAGCGCTCAGGCCCAGAGTTCAAGCTTCACCACTGACCAAAAAAAAAAAAAAAAAGGTACAAGTTCATCATCAAATGCTTGAGAGTCGTTTTTGGAGTCTGTCCCATCTCAGATCAGTTCAAGCTGATCGTTTTCTTGCTAGGGCCATTGATTAAGTGTATGGTTCACACCCATACTAAATCTTTTTATCAAACGTTTGTGTAACCATGCCTCTAGTGCCCTTTTATAACAACTGTTTACTTTTCACTGAACAGATAGGTGGGATTTTTTTTCTTTAAGTTCTGGGGGTTTTCTTCACTTTCCATTTTACTAGAAGCAGTTAGGAGAAATCAAGATGTTCCTTCCATACTTTACCAATATTTTTCAGCTAAGTATCTAATTTTATCACTAACCCATTTTATCTACCACAAAGCATTAGAACATAATTTGACCAATTTCTTTGCCACTTAATAACAACGATTATATTTTCTCTACTGTCTATTAATACATTCAACAATCATATCTAAGCCCACATTAGAATCATGCTTATCATACTTAGTTTTTTGTTGTTGTTGTTTTTGGTTTTTTGTTTTAACCAGCATTCATGTATAGTTAGGTGCTATTTAAAAAGATAGGGCTTTCTCTCCAGCTTTCCTTATTTCTTTATTTCAGCTCTAACTTGTGGTTTCTTAAAAGGTCCTTTTGCAATTTTGGCTTTTCGCAGTATGCACCTCTTCTAGCATTATTGCCATCATCATTGCTTTTACTAAATATTGACTTACATGGTTACAGAGGTTACATGGTTTGTCATCTACCAGCAAAAGACCTAAAAAGACCAATAATGCAGTTTGGAGGCCTAACGGCTAGAGAGCTAATGGCATACATTTTCATCTAAGGCTGGCAGTGTGAGAACCGAGCGCACGGAGGGTGAAATAAGACAGCTGTCTGTGTCAAGCAGTCAGAAGGAGTAAATTTAAACCTCCTCTACCTTTCTGTTCTATTCAGTTCCTCAACAAATTAGATGGTACCCACCCACCCATATTAGGCAGGGCTATCTATCTGTGTTACACAGTTCACCAATTCAAATGCTAATCTTTAACAGAAGCACTCTCCCAGACTTGCTCAAAAACAATGTTTAACAAAATACCTTACTATCCTGATTCCAGTCAAACTGACATACAAAATTAAAGCATCAGACATATAATCCAGAATACATATTAATGTCACTAAAAGAAAAATCCATGAAACAAATTCAATGCTTAACCCAATGTGGTTCACTTGCTCAACTCTTTTCTATTCCACTTTTAACACTTAACAATAAAAAGATTTCACTATTACAGTTAAAAAAATTATCATAAATGTCCAATCTATTCCTCATTATATAAGTTCTCTCTAAAACCATTAATACAGTCATCATTTCTTTGACAACATACCAGATTCTGATTTTTTTTGGGGGGGTGGTCTGGTCATGGGGCCTGAACTCTGGGCCTGGGCGCTGTCCCTCAGCTCTTCAGCTCAAGGCTAGTGCTCTACCACTGAGCCACCTTCCCAGCCCAGATTCTGATGGTTTTAAGAGTTACTGAGCCAGGTGCCTGTGGCTCATACCTCTAATCCTAGCTACTCAGGAGGCTGAGATCTGAGAATCAAGATTCAAAGCCAGCATGGGTATGAAAGTCTGTATAACTGTTATCTTCAATAAACTACCTCCAAAAAAGCCAGAAGTGGAGCTCTGGCTCAAAGGCTAAAACATTAGCCTTGAGTAAAAAGAAGCTCAGGTACAGTACCCAGGCCATGAGTTCAAGACCCAGGCCCGTACCAAAAGAGAAACAAAGAGTGATAGAGAGGGCAGGGGAGGGGGGAAGGGGGGAGGGAAACTGGTCCTTTTAGAAACAGGGTCAGCATTTGCTCCATGATGCATTAAGGAAGGGCTCAATATTCTACTTCTTCTAATGAAGCAATATAAATATAAATCTAATAAATATCTGATCAATTGTTATTTTCATTCAGTTTATTATAGCATTTAATCCTAATTATTATCATGAATATATATATATATATATATATATATATATATATATATATATATATATATATAGCAAAGATGTTAGACATAGAAATGAAGGGTCTAGGAAAAGGAGAGGAGCATGTACCCTGAATACAAAAGCCAAGCCAAACCAAAAGCACAAGGCCCGGAGTGCCAAACCTCAGAGTCTATTGGAACCTGTATGTAATAAAGTGAAGACAGACAGTATTCTCTGAACTAAGTTCATTAGGCTTACAACAATATTCTAATGTCAAGAACAGAGGACAGCATGTTTACTCACTAGAGCCAAAGACTGGTGACAGTGTGGAGTATAAAAAGAGAGCTAGGCCTTGCATCCGTCTCACGCCTGTAATCCTAATGACTCGGGAGGCTGAGATCTGAGGATGACTGTTTGAGGCCAGCTCTGGAAAAGAAAAATCCACGAAACTCTTACCTCTCCAAAAAGCTAATCAGAAAAAGCTGGAAGTGATGCTGTGGCTTAAGTGGTAGAGTGCTAGCTTTGCAAACAAGAAGTTCAGGGACAGCTACCAGGTTGAGTTCAAGCCTCAGGACTGGCCAAAAAAAAAGGGAGAGAGGGGAAGAAGAGCTAACACTAAATTAGCTGATTGACAATAAAGCCACAGGGACCAGAAAATCCTTTAGGAGCACACGTTCTGGTCCAGTGACACCCTTTGTAGCATGCATCAGAATCAAAGCAGCCTGTAGTGAACCCTCAAGAAGTCCCATGCAACTGAAGTCAAGGTAGAGAAGAAAATGTACAAGCCAGTATTCTACCAAGACAGATGTTGCTTCACAGTCACATAGTTAATGAGCCACAACAAAGACCCAACAGAGACTGTTGACACTATCTGATTCTTCGTTAAATATAGAAATAAGAAAAACTAGGGAGAGATACTTAAAACTGTACGACTGGGCATTTATTCAAACCATGGTCATCAGTATCAAGAGCACAAGCTGGCCTGAGCTGGCTTTGAACTGTGGTCCTCAGCTTGCTGGGTATCTAGGATTTCAGGGGTGAATTACTGGTGTAGACAAGAATGAGATTTTTCAGTGGGGCAGGGGCATTGGCTCAGCTGCGGACCTCATCTCCTTTGCATAGTATAAGCATTAGACAAACTCATACGATGATGCTGTTTCATAGTTTCTTTCCTCACAGGACAGGGACTCAAATCACTGACCCCAGAACTTCACCATTACTCATCATGTTTTCATGAAAAACACATTCCAGCCTCCAGACAGCATTCTTTCATGCAAACTTGAGAACAGTCTGCTCAGGAACTGTCTCTACTGATCTGGGATATGCTTGTTTTGTACATGAAGTTTGTTTCAGACTCTCTGTGCAGAGAAATTTCCTGCCCTTGGAAGAGGACTTCAAGTAATAAATCGTCACCAAAAATGGACATGAAGATTTAAAAGATCGGGAAGCTGCAAACAAATCCATTTGGGAAAGGTTCTGAATGTCCTGGATGAGGCAGTTTTTCATTTTAAAGGAAAAAGTACTCATCTGACGTGAATGTCTCTGGCCGTGTTGCTTAATGTAGAATTCTACAATGTGAAAATGGGAAGTGTACCTGACATTGGTGCTTCTGATACTAAACTGCCTAGAAATGGCAGTACACTCTCTGAGATTTCAAATATTAAATGAAAACCTACAATATTGAACTCTTTTGTAAAGTTTTACACACAGGCCCATGCACTACAGCTATGCCGATGCAAATTCAGACAAATACAGGAAACATACAGAGAGCCCAATGGTTTCAAACATCCCAATTATATTAAAAGTTGTAAAGATGCTCTGCAGATTCATTCCTCCCCACCTTTCACATGTCATAAATTCCAAAGTGTTGGAGTCAAACCGTGCCAACTGCAGACATTTATTAATATTTGGAATCCTGTCAATTAACTTCCTAACTGCTGTTATCCATTTACTTGTTTATAGCCTGCTAATATGAACAGCACCATAACATAGTGTTCAGTCATCTCTCAAAACCATAAGTACTTTGCCTGAGGACAGCTTACATAAGCCAGCTTCTGGAGAGAAGGGGGGAGGAGGAAATAGCAAATTGCAGGATCTGCTGATCTTGGATATAGGTCTCTCTGCAGGAGCTTCCAAATGTGTCTTTGTTTACGCTCTGGGCTCTGGGTTATTGCAGGCCATAGGACTAAGGAGAAAGGAATTTGTTGCCTCAATAAAAAAAATGTAATTAAGATGTAAAAGAAAGGTTGGGTAAAAGCAAGATTTTTTTTTTAAAAAAAAGCTCTTAGTAGATTTTAAAGCAAATATGTACACCATTCTTGGATTTAAATATAATATATCAAAATCTGGTTTCAGATGTGGAGATAGTCATTCATAAGTCCTGATAGTTCCAGAGGAAAAATTTGTATAAGTATAGCAATGATGTACATAATTCAGATCCCAAAACTACCCTGAATAAAGCATTTATTATAATAATGCAGAATGTTCCTGGTTGGTGTTGTTAAGGATCTCAATTCTCTACTTGGTGGAGCTTATTGTATGCAGAAATATCATCACTGGCTCTGAGTCAGAAATCTCTTGGCTTCAAGCCTGCCTTGGCCAGCTCCTAGCCAAGGGATGTGTATATACAAGCTGACCTCTCCGCACCTCACTTTTATTTCCCAGAAAATGTGTACTGTAGAGAATAATAAATATGATGCTTTTATAAAATAAAGGAACGAAATAAAAATGACTACACTGTGTTTCTAAAAAGGTCTTTTTCTTCTCCCCCCCCCCCCCGCCCAGCCTTTTTCTTCTTTAAGAGCTACCAATACACATTTAATAAGAAAAGTTATAATTGATTCGAAAACTTATCTAGAGGAAGTATCATTTCATGTCACCATCCATCAGGTCATGAAAGAGTTAAGTGGGAACAACTACTCAAGAATCCCAGGGGGTGGGTAGGGAGGAGGAGGCATGGAAGATTTAATAGACTCAGGCTGAAGTCCTGGTGATATGTGGAGCTCAATCATGTTTCTTCTCAGACCCCAACCAGTCAGGAAGTAAGTCTCAAAGAAGTTTACATCTGCCTGTTCTCCTTATACTGCTGCACAGTGGGAAACCCAGGACACTGAATGCTTTTAAGAAAGATACGAGCATTTCCTGGAATAACATGAAAGCAAATGAGCTTCTTGTCACATACCATGCTATAAGAAAGCAAATCTCCTCCATGGCACTGACAAGACTCAACTTATATTCAGCCTTGAACACTTGCATTTGTAAAGGCCAAGAAAATGATGTCAAAGATAATTTTTTCTTGATTTGTTTGATTCTAATTCATCTAAGAAATATGCTGAGAATTATACAAGAATGAGTGTGTTCTTTGATTCTCTGCTCTCTTTACTCTCTTGTTCTCTTCTCTCTGTCTAATACACCTAAACACACACACACACACACACTCATACATACAAATATACATATCTTGTATATTTCAATTATTTCCATTTGATCCTTGTGTATTATCCTACAGTTGTTAAAGAGTTGTTTTCAATTTTTGCTTATTGATTGTACAACCAATTTCTCTTAACCATTACAGTCAAGACTTTGATATTTGGAGAAATCCAACCTCTTTCATTCATCATTTCTTTTTTGAATACCATGTCAACCAGGATGGCTTGTCCCTGCTAAGTGAATTATACATGTTTCGTAGGTTAGTATAGCAGTTTTTCAGAGGTATCAATGTGAGAGATTAAAAGATATTAGTTATGTTTATTCATATCTATCTGCACGAGGGTATAAATAACCAAATTCTACCTTCCAGACATTAAAATAGACCAATGACAGTGAATTCCCCTATAACCTTACTCTAGGTTAGATTTTCTACCTATTCTCCTTCCAAGTGATGATTTTCATGCCATTATCCTCCTGTCTTCAAATCAGAAACATTTACTTTTCTCACAATTTATTACAGGCAATTTACCAAAATAACACCCCAATGAAGACATTTATTATTTTTAAGTTTAAATATTTTCTCTACTTTTTTTCCTTTTGTCATGACCTTACAAGGAAACATAGGATCCAGCCAAATGATTTCCTCTCCCAGAAACCACATTCTCTTCCTCCATTAGGTCATACATATTAAATCACCAAGTGACTCTCTTCATCCTGACTCCCAGCGAGTGACACAGAGACTGGAATTTCTAGCAGCTATGTGCTGTCTCTAGTTTCCCCTACAAAGAAAAGTCCTTCGTCATCTCTCAAATTTCCTTTGTATTTCTAACAAAAGCATCAGAATATACTCCCTGACACCCAAACCATTTTTATTAAAACAAATGCTATTATATGTTTGTCCAAACCAATGTTATAGACAACACCAAAAGGGAACTCTAAGGTTAACTGAGGATTGGTAATAATATTGTGTCAGTGTAAACTCATGGATTGTAACAAATGTACCACCTGGTGGGTGACATTGATAAGGGAGCTGGGTATATGCATTTGAGGATTGGGATATGTGGGAACTTTGAACTGTGCAATAAATGTTTCCTATGATCCGCTCACTGATCTAAAAGCCTCATCAAACACAATATTTCATAGAATATAAATATAGAGTACTATTTAAGACAGTTTATAGGTTTTATGATTATTAGTATATGCAATCCTGTAACAAAACCAAGATAATTGTACTGATTTACAATTGACTTATTGTATTGACTTACATTGACTTACAATGTGGCTGCATCTTAATGAATGCATCCTAAAATGGAAATGTCATTAAGGCAGCACTCTATTTTTTCCTAACCTAGGGAACATCACAGCTTAGCAACAGCACATACTATAAAGAATGGGTTATCTCCCCCTCTCCATTCTGACAGAGTTCTGGCTTCTGCTGTTGCTCAGTTTGCTAGAGAGAAGCAGACCTCATATCCTTAGCCTGCATATCAGACTTCAAAGTACAGTTCTACTGCATGTGTATGGCTTTCCCATCATCATTAAAAATGAAAACTCACAAGTAGAAGTTGGGGGTCATGTATATTGCTAACCCCTTTATGCCAATAAAAAGACACTGCTTGCTCGCTTTTCAGCTTGCCAAATTATGTCTCCACTCACACATGACTTTCTTCCACCACACGCACAGGTCTTTTAACTATTACCCATAGTTGCTTCGTAGGGAAAGGGGAAAATGAAAGCATTGCTAGTGATTTTCTCAGTGAAGAGGAAGGTAAGAAGTCCTTTCACTCTTTCCTTTGCATCAGGATCGGCATATGGATTCTTGGTACTGGTCTAATTATAAAATATTCCACAAATTTATCTCATGGACTTGGAACTGTATTTCCCTGGTTTGTCCCAGGGTTCTTTGAAGATGTGTTTATTTTCTTCTCTTATATTGTCTGTTTTCCAAATCATCTGAGCATGTGAATCATTTGTTAACTTCAGAAAAAAAAACAGATTTTTTTAACAGCTCAGTGAAGTAAAGGACACATAAATTCTTTAGATAACTGTAACGATACCCACCAGAGAATTTTTCAAAAGACATGGCTATTTGTTCACAAAATTCAAATCCCTTTCCAGTGAGTTAGTTTCAAAAAATTGTTACAACTACAACTACAACAAGAACAACAACAAACCCTTAAACTAAATACAGAATTGCATTTTGAATATATTACCTACTCAAAAAGAACAATTATTTTTTAGGTAGAGTTGCTTGGATACAAAAGAAATCTCACAGAATGCAAATCAACTCAGAGGAATTAACAGTACTTTCAAAACAATAGAGAAATGATACTAAAGTAAAAGAGGTAATTGAAATCTGTCTTTGATGAAAATAATATCTAAAAGGAATATTGTAAGTATCTGCTGGCAGCTTTTAAAAATATTAATGACTACTGAAATGAAGACACATCAACAGTATGTAATGAACAAACCTCTCTGCTCCCCACTGAGATCTCATGAGATGAACAAGTGTTTCTCATCATTTTTTATTTTTATTTTTCTAACTTACTTTTTTTGCCAAGAAGTATGTAGAATGTTTAAATGTAAAAGGAAGATGTGTGGTCATTTCTGAATGCTCTATAATTGACAATTAAAATAAAGAGAAATGCCTTCTCTAAACTGAAAAATGAGTACAGATATTATTGTAATTTTCATTCTCTATGGCATGTCTTGAAAAAAGTAGTCAAGTATTTACTAAAATAATATTGGTCTTCAATGTTGGAGCTTACCGAAGAAAAAATATAGAAAGAGTATTTCAGAGATATCCCCTGGAGGCACACAGTAGATGTATTGTGTTCTTTGGGTTACATAACCATTTTGAGACAAGTTTGTCTGCATCATCAAAAAAGAATGTTTGGCACTGCCAGCTACTTTACCATTTGGCCCTACAGACTTCGAGCTTGCCTGGAGGAATGTGCTGTTGGGTTTCTCTTGTTGGGAAGGTGTACTGATTTCTGCTGAGTTACTTACTCCCCATGACTCTGACCCACGAGCCACATTCCAGCTGCTCCCATGTTTGTTTTTAATTTCATCCCACTTAATGGGGGTGAGGTGAATCACCTAGCATGCATGTCAACTGACATTTGTGTCCTGGAAACTTAAAGAAATTGGGCTTGAAACTGGAAAGACATGATTGTAATTTCATGGAGCAGATTTATTTTTAATTTCCAACTTATAGAAAGCTCTTCCTTGAACTTGATCTTTGTTGCTTAGCCTTTCTTCTGTGGAGCAAATTATTTCCCATCAACATATATCATATGTGGATTCTCACCGAATCTATTATTGTCTCAACACTGACTACATTTCAGAAAATAGTCAACATGCATATTTACATTTGCTCTACCAACAGGACTACAGATACATACGATACTATGATTCTTTTTCCATCTCTTCATGAAGAGACAGACACCAAACAAACCTAAATTATTTCCCAGAGCAGTCAGCAAGGAAGTGGCACAAAGAAGCACAGACATACACTGGGAGTCTAACCATGAAGTTCCTGTTCTAAACCACTCTGCTAGATATTGGCCCGCAGCCTAAATTACAAGTATGTACATCATTTCCTTAAGTCAATAAAGTAGAAATAAACTGGGGTTGTGGGACATACTTGTAATCTTAGCACACAGGAGCCTCAGGCAGGAAGATGGTAAGTTCAAGGCTAGTGTGTGCTACATGGTAAATTCCATGCAGTTCCACACCTGTCTAGGGTACCTAGCAAGACTGTTTCAAAAAGTTCAGATAATAATAACAAGAGTAATAAAATAGAAATGAACTAATTTTTCTAAGGTAATCTGGGGATGACTAATTGCCAAAGTGTTTATTTAGTTTTTGAGTAAAGTTAACAGTTTAAATAATAGCTCCTCCCCACCCCTTAAATGTTATAATACATTACTAATACCTACATGGACAAATAAAGATGAGAAGGGAAACAAATCCTATATTTTAGTAATTCCTATCTTCACATCAGTTGAAGATTCCAGAAATCCATAACTAATAAGTCAAAAAATGATCCCAATTGTTAGAGTGGCTCACCATTATAAAACCAACAATAACAAATTTTTACTTGAAATAAACATGCTTGCCTAAGACATATGATATATTTAGATAATTTCTAATTAAAAGGATGTACTAGATATATTTTAAAGAGTTTTATCATAAACAAAATATGAAGATCATTGTACTGAATTCTAACTTTTTTCATGTAACACTAGAGGAACTCTATTAGGATTAATAAATACTAATGGAAACATATAAAGGACTATGTTTGTACTCTTAGTTTGGTTTGGCACCAAATTGTCATATAATATCACCCCAAATCACAGTTGTCATCACAACTATTCTGCTGGAAACTATGCTTAAATTTGACTTGAATCTTTACTTGGCCTTTGTCAGTTCAGGTTACTGTAACAAAATATCATAGCCTAGGTAGCTTAAACAAAAACCACTTGTTTTCTTAAAGTTGCAGAAGTGAAATCTAAGATTGGGGAAGCTGGAAGGCTTGCTGAGGGTCTTTATCCTATGCTGCATATAACTGTCTTCTTACTGAGTGCTAACATGGTTTAGGAGAACTGAAAGTTCTGGTATCGTCCTAACCTCATAACAAGGGCCTGACCCTCTTCTCAGCCATGCCTGATTACCTCTCAAAGTTATTAAGCACTAAACATAGCATAAGGTGCTTCAAGGTCACATGCAAGTCTCCTCAAGAAAGAAGTGGAAAATATCAGAGAGAGGGAGACAGAGACAGAGAGACAGAGAGAGAGAGAGAGGAAGGGAGAGAGGAAAGGAGGGGGAGACGGGGAAGATGGGTTATGATTACAAAGGAAACTAGAGAAGGCACAGAATGGTGAGAGGGAAGTAAGGAATAAAGGGGGATGGGAACAAACCAAAGCACCACAGAGGAAGGAAGATGAGAAAAGAGCAAAGTTTCATTTTTCTCCATTCAAATCCCAAACTGGCCACTCTCAAAACAGTAACGACAGAGAATGGGGATTTTCCTTGTAAATAACTTTAATATAACTGAGCTTCCTGCCACAAATACATAGACTATGGGTTTCTGACTACTTACCAATTTCAATGTCCTTCTCTAGATAGTGGATGACATTCCCTATCTTTCTCATCATCAAAACCTCTCACTGTTAAAACTTAGTGGGGTTAGAGGTGTGAATTCAGCATAGATCTATCTTCTTTGACTCTTCACCACGTTGAACTATGGATGTAAGCAACCTTCCCCAGAGGCCAAGGCTTGTCGCCTAGAACACATTTTATAAGTGATCACATGTCTAGTAACCACCTGTGAACCTAAAGAATTTATCAAAGAAAGGACAAACAGAAGGGCCTTATAGAATCTGAATAATAGCTGCTGCCAAAATAGTGAAGTGATTTATATAGTATAAACACAGTAAATAAAACAAACAGCGACCAGGCTTATATGGAGACACATGCAAGTGTATTATTTTTAAAAAGAGCTTAAAAAGAACTAAATTGTTGGTAGCCAAAGAGCTGACCACACTGCCTTGTGCTAGTGAAACATTGTAAACACTAGGAAAGGATTTGCTCAGATGGGGGGATAGATAGAGGATGGAATAGTAATTAGATCTAATGAACTCAGTAGAGAAGAGGAACATTAGACCTCTCAAGAAGTACTTCCTCCCACTGAAAACTATAAGATAATAGAATCACAGCCCAAGAGAAGTGCTAGGAATATCTTGGGCTCAGCTGGATACTACAAGACATTCCATCATCTTAGACTTTATGTCCCTTGATGTCCAAAGTGCTTTGGTATTTCATTTGATGAAATGTGTTCAAAACAGGGATTATTCATATAGAGAATCTATATATCATGAGTAGATGATGACAAGGACAGACAGACAGATAAGAAACTAAGAATTTTGAGATGTACAGATTTCTAGTTGTTTTTAAACTTTCAGAAATGTTTGTTTTTAAACTTGCAGGCCACAAATGGAAACTCATAATCCTTGGCTATGGATATTAAAGAAGTACAGTAAGAAAACAAGTCCCTCCATCTTTCTACTCTCAAGACTCAAAGCAATCAGGTTAGCATTTCCTCCCAACGATTAATCTAAAAGTCCAATAAAAGCAACAAAAAGTTCAGATGACAAATGAAAAACATTCAACCTCTCAGTGAGAACTGTAGGTTCAGTGACCTAACTTTTTCTCAACGAAAGGAACAATCACTTTCAGAAAACCTCTGCCCCATGGAATGACACATCCGCTTCCTCCTAAACATAGATCACATTATCAGTGTTGCCAAATATATCAGCAACTGCCTGACTGTTGAACACCATGTTTATCTAATGGACCATAGCTGACAGGGAGAAGAAGCACAGTGGGAGACAGTGATCTCTAAAAGTACTTTCCAAGCCAGTACCATTCTTTTTTCTCCTTCTCCTTTTTCAATTAAGGGAAAAGGGTTTATTAAGCAAGACAGATACAAGAGCACTGTTGAGACACCTCCACTGAAACTAGTTGTTTTTTTTTTCTGCTGAAATGTCACGTTTTTATCTCTTCCTATAAGAACTAAGACAGAAAGGAAGAAGGGCCAGGGAGCAAAGTTTATATTGAACATCCAATCAAATCTGACTTGAATTGCATAGAGAAAATTCCGAAGAACCCCAGAGATAAATGCTCAACTTTTCCCCTCTCCATACTAAAATAATCCAAAGCCAGAGATCAGGATGAAGCCAACAGGGATTTCATGTAACAACTTCTGAGAAAAGTAATTATTCCAAAAATTTTACATGGTTTAAGAAGTCATGCTTATGAGTAAGCTAAAAAGAAAACATAAATCCTGTGTATTAAAGCAGGCTTATATTTTTCTTAATCTGATGTGTTCTGAAAACAGATATTTAAAAATATATAGAATGATCTCATATATAATTTTTCCAATTTGTGTAGTAATTTTTAATATACACTACGATGTACATATATTTTTCAAAAATTTTTTCCTATACCATTTGATTTGTTATCTGATAGCCCTATGGTATTTCTTCCACTGCATTTATCCAGTCCCTTCATATTGGTAGCAACTATTTGTGGCATGTATTTTTATGCATGTCATGAATATTCCTCCATAACACACTTGAAATATGCAACAGATAAAACTCCAAGACTATCATATGGTAAAGGTATCTTTTTTAAAAAAATAAAAAGCAATCCCAAGGCATGTATTGTCACCTGATGATAATACAAGGTCATCAGAACTATGCACACTAACTAACAATGGGACTCATCAAACAATATAAACAGATGTTTTCGTAGATTCCCAGAAAAGAACACTAATTCTTAATAACTTCTCACTTCATTGATCATTTCTAGTTGGAGACACTTTGTAGTAGGGTAATATCTCCTTTTAACATGAGCCAATCCAGTTGTTTTCTTGACTTTGTTTTAGAATGAATTTCTTCTACATCATCTAACACAGGGTTCATGTATTCATCAAAACCAATAATGCAGCCTTCTATCCACATATTCACTTGCTCATAGAGCCACACTTGAGTCCAAGATCTATCTTGTAAATATCTGAAGATAAGCTTGATGCACTACACCATCATCTTCAGCACCTTTTGGCCCTAGCCATGGTACGCCATGGTGGAATCTTACCAAGAGAAGATATCTTTCACCATGTTTATAAACATATTCCTTTCTACCAACACAGTGTGGTTATTGTGTTCTTAGGGCACTTTGTACATATTTGTTGGGGGTTTTTCTTACTTTCATAGATTCATGTTAAGAAAAACATTTCCATCCAATGTTACATACTATTATATACATCAACAAATTAAATTCATAAAAAATTTATGTAAACATTCAATTTCTTCAAATGATGGGGTCCATCTTTTAAAAATACACATCTATATAACTATTAGATTTACCATTTATGTGGCTATATAATGCAAGATAGAAAAAGTCGTCACCCAAATTTCTCCATACATGTATTCATTGAGCAATCTTGCCTTCATGAATTTCATGTGCTACTTCATAAAAATATTATACATACTATTCTTTATTTAATTAAATGTGTAAAATTATTATAACTACCTCTCTTGGATATCTATAAAGGACCCAAGAGGACCAATTATTTCACCTGTGTAAGTTGAATACTTTTCCATCTTTCAGGTTTATATATTCTCTATTTAAAAAACACTGTATTTAAAAACACCTTAAACATTAATACTTTGTAAAAATTTTAATCCATGAATGAGTATAGAA
The DNA here is from genome assembly GCF_000151885.1 of Dipodomys ordii. Classification (NCBI taxonomy): domain Eukaryota; kingdom Metazoa; phylum Chordata; class Mammalia; order Rodentia; family Heteromyidae; genus Dipodomys; species Dipodomys ordii. Next base: position 11,202,674 of record NW_012267313.1, on the reverse strand, counting down.
ATCAGTAAATCATGGCAACAAAAAGTACACAACCGCCACACAAGAACAGATAGCCAAATTGCCAAAGAAAATATTGTCTTCTTTATAGAACTTTATCCAAAAGGACATTTTCCCCTGTCCTCCTGCTACATTTTATTTTAAAAAAGTGGTCCTCGAAGAGACCTTTCCAGTCAATAGATCACCTGGGAACTTGTTAGAAGTAAACTGCCCCAGACATACTGAATGGGAAATTGTGTGCATGGGGCCCACAGCCTTGGCTTTCGTGAGATCCCAGTAAACAAGAGCCACAAATACATTTAAGAAGCACTGACCACAAAAACTTCATTAGAGAAATATCTGAGTAGAATTCAATAAAATAAAATAGCTGTAGCATTCTAGAACAATCCTTTATTGGCATCTTTAAAATAGACATTTTTCATGTGCCCTTTCCTCATTTCTTATATATTCATTCTTTTTTTTTATTGTGAAAATACTGTACAGAGAGGTTACAATTACATGGGCAAGATAATGAGTACATTTCTTATCAAGCATTGTAGCCTCCTCCTT
>NW_012267313.1:11162878-11197428 GCF_000151885.1 Dipodomys ordii | reverse complement strand
CCCAGATGCCCCTCAGTAGATGAATGGATCAAGAAAATGTGGTATATATACACAATGGAATTCTATGCCTCCATCAGAAAGAATGACATTGTCCCATTTGTTAGGAAATGGAAAGACTTGGAAAAAATTATATGAAGTGAAGTAAGCCAGGCCCATGGTTTCCCTCATAACTAATATATGTCTGAGAAGAGCAGAAAAGGTCAGATAAGTTGATGTTAGGCGAAACGAACCCAAGATAAGGACTCAAATGTTTTTTTTTCTTTCTTGCGATTGTTTCTAACATATTTATAAGATGATTTCTATGTTGCTTTGTATGTCCCTCCCCCATGGTATAACCCCTGTTTTCATTGTATTTGATGTTAGTATAATTTGTGGAGGGGAAGGGAAAAAACAAATTGTTTAAATAGGGATACAGGTGGACCCATTGCAACAATGAGATGTACAAGACGCTATGTCGAAAAACAAACTTTTTAACTTTGGGGTGGGCTGGAAGTGGGGGGAGAAGAGATGGGAAGGGATGAGAAGGGAAAATAAAGGAGGAGGCAACCATGCTTGATAAGAAATGTACTCATTACCTTGTTCATGTAATTGTAACCATTCTGTACAGTATTTTTACAGTAAAAAAAAAGAAGCTATCATTTGGTGTAAATCTATTACTACACATGGAGTTGATACATTTTAAATCCAAGTATCATTACATTCATACAATATAAAAAACACAAGTCAGCATTCTGGGAATAAAGGAATATGCAAAATGAATGTCCGCTGTTAATGTGAACAATGCTGACAAGAGAGAGTGATGGTCAGTCATGCTTAATTCTCATGATGGGGTGAGGGTTCTGGATTGGAACCCAGCCGTATTTTTTTTAGCTTGAATTTTTATAAAATGAATTAAAAAAACCCCAAATAACCAATATGTACATATCAAACCTTAAACTCAGATCTATTTCAGTAACTACACAGCATCTTTTTGTATGTCTATTTCTGGCATCATGATAATAGCATCATAATAAAAACACTGGGCTGGACACTCAAATGCAATGTTAATATCTATTAGCATTGCTAATAATTGCTTTGGTGCTCTGGAACTCTAGCTAGTCACTCTTTAAAGTTAGGGTTTCTTCAGCTACAAGATGACTACAATTGTTCTTACCTTCTCATCTAACAATAAGATCAAAGATATGTCATCTGATAGTTAAGTATTACATATAAAAATTATGACTCAAATATTAACTCAATGTTAATTAGGTTCATCAGAAATAAAAACAATAATAAGTATTGCACATGTGTAAGGCACAAACTACATGTCAGACATTGTTCCTATGTTTCAAATAAAGTAACCCATTAAGTCCTTAAAATCTGTGTGAAAGATATGTTTCCACTGCCAAATAGATCTACAGCTGTGTAATTAATAGTTGATTGTAAGTTAAATAAATCTGAAAAAAATAATCATTTGAAATGCAATATATTTGAGCATTGTTTTGGTATAAGAGAAAATTATCTGAATTCCCTCAATTTACAAGAAAGAAAATGTGGGATAAAAATGTAAAATCTCTGTGTAAGTAAAAATAACCTAAGACAATGTGTGATGCTTCTAGTTGTGTTTTTAAAGGGGAAAATTGAAGCAGGAAATCCAGAAAATTAGGCTACTGAAAAATTTATGGAACTTCCCATGGTGTTAGATTTCATCACTAAATAACTTACAAAAGAAAAAAAATCTTTATGGCTAGAGAGGTTGAGCATTTCTTCATGTGTCTATTGGTCATTCATATTTCCTCTTCTGAGAAGTATCTCTTTAAGTCTTTAGCCCACTTATTTATCAGGCAGTTGTTTCTTTGAGGATTTGTTGTTGGGGGATTTAATTTTTTTGAGTTGCAAGTATACTTTAGATATGAGACCCTTGTCTGTTGTGTGGCTAGTGAAGACCTTCTCTCAGTTCGTGGGCTTTATATTGATCTTGCTAGCTATGTCCTTTGCCATGCAGAAGCTCTGCAGCTTCATGCAATCCCATTTGTCCAACCTTTCTTTGATTTGTTGTGTTTCTGGGTCTCTATTGAAAAATTACGACCCATGCCAATGCTTGTAGAAGCTTTCAAGGTAATAAATTCATTTTAACTTTTTGTTTGTTTGTTTTAGTTGTGTCTATTCTTTAGCTAAAGGCATTCTGGAAAGGGTATTAAGGGGAAGGAAAACCATGTACAACCTAGAACTATGATCCATTTTCAACACTTCCCATTAAGACCAGCAAGAAGGAATAATTATATTGGAAGAAGCACACACACACACACACAAATATTTCGATATAATTTCAAAACATTTAATGGTAGTAAAGAGTGAATTATTTAACTCTAACCAGGGATAAGAGCCTGTTGGTAGCTCTCACTTGCTGCTGTAAATCTGCTGGAGTTTGCATTTCCTGGCTGCCGCTCTGTTTATTTAAAGTCATTCTGAATGCTCTGCTAGAAAGGATTTTGGTAGTGCTGCCAAATATTCACTAGATTAAAAAAATGTGCTCAGCTTATAATATTTTTATAAACACTGCACACTGAGCAAGAGCAATGTTCTTTAGATATCAATTTGCTGCTCTTCCACAGCCAGGCTTCCTGTGAGGACTTGTCAATGCATGGATTCTGCTCAATCTCGCTATATCTGAGGAGACAGGCTAGAGAAAGGTACATCATTGCCCTTATGGGTTAAATGCTCTATAGGATAGCCAGGACGACCATTCATCAGTGTGAAGGTTGGAATGCTTGAATATTTACTACAAAAAAGCAATGTCCATAAAGCAAAGTTCTCCATCTCCAAAGAAGGAAGCATAGGATTGGTGTCAAATGTATCTTATTGGAAAGGACCTGGATTGAAAACATCTCACCTCCATCCTAATGCTCAAGGAAAAGCTGCTGACAATCTTGCTTCAGGAGTCATAGTGAAGGAATTCTTGTTCTTTCCATCATCTCCTTAGATTCACTATGGGATGTGAAATTCACTGGTTTCATTAAAACAAATTTCGCTCAACATAGGTCTCTTGAGTGGCAGAGAGGAGTCTACACTCTAAAGACTAGTAATTCATAGGAGAGGATCACAAGGGCTCAATAGCTATGCACTTACAAACATATAAAATGATGCCTATTGAAATGAACTCCAAGAATTGGACACCATAAGTTTTTTAGTTTACTTTTTGTGGAGTTTTCTCTTGTTTTGTTCCCCCCACTATCCACCTCTTTGGTCACTGTGTTTGATTTCTGTACCTTTTGTTTTGTATGTAAGTTTATCTGATGTGGGGAGGGGAAGAAGCACAGAAATGGTGAGACAAAGGGTGAACCAATTCAGCAGTGATACGCACTAGACCCTACATTGGAAATGAACTATACAACTCGAGGGTGAAGGGAGTTGGGATGGGAAAAAACTGAGAGAAAATGAGAGAAGGGGGTGATAGTGTTCAAAAAGAAATGTATTCAATAACTAACTTGTGTAACTGTGACTCCTCTGTACATCACCTTTAAAATAAAAATATTTTTAAAAGAGTAGGAAAAGTTTAAAGTAGGAAAGGAGACCACATAATAAAAAAGTGCATAATAAGAAAAAACCTAGTAAAAAGGTCAAATGCAAATCGGAAACCCCAGAAGTAGCAGAACAAATGAATGTGACTATCCCAACACTTTCAGTGAGACAGTCACAACATTTTCTCCCTCCTTTACCCAGCTCTGCATCTGTCCCTATACATTCTTGACTTTCAAAGGAGAGTTTCCAAACTCCAAATGATATATTACATGGACCAAACTGCCTAGATCAAAAGTTTCATAGGGGTAGAGGGCTTAAATGTTAAACTTTCTATCATTTATCGGTTCCTTCCTTCCTTCCTTCCTTCACCTATGTATCTTTAAGTAGTTGTACAAAGGGATTTCAATTCAATGTGTGAATTCATGAGTTCAGGGCTTCCTGATCCATCATTGCCCCTCCATCTATTACTTAAATTTCTTATTTTGTTTTTTCCAAAGAGAGTTCAATGTTCCAAACAACAAGCTTGTGTTTTACACTAAATGAACTTTCAGACATGTACCGTTTCAATTTGTGCTTGTGACACAGTCCCCTACTTCATCCCTTCTAGTTAGGGACACTTGAATAGTGCAATTATCCCACTGAAAGGAATGATGTTTTAGAGTCAGTTAAAGAAAAGCTATTTGATTCTTCCCAGGTACTTAGACTTCCATCTGGTAGCTGCTACCCGCTTTTTAATGGGACCTCATTACATCAGAACAAGCATGGCCTTTTGACTTTCAGCAGAGATAGCTGAGACACAAAGTCATGTCTCAATTTGTTATATGCGTGTCACACACACACACACACACACACACACACATACACACACATAAATAAATCTAGAAAACAGCAAAATGAATTAATTTCCCTAAATATAAAACTTGAGACATAGCAGAGAATAAATGAAAGTCAATTCTGAGCAACAAAACTGTAAGTGATATATTTCTTCTAGATTTAATTGTACTCAGTGAGGCTAAAACGATTGAAAATGGGAGGCTGATGAACAACATGACCTAATTCTTGCTCAAGCTTACTACCACCATGAGATGCTTACAAAAAAAGACTGCTAAGCCCTACTTTTACAAAAAAAAATTTCAATTGCATCAGTAATTGGGGTTCAAGCTTAATTGTCTAGAACCTAACAAGTCAAGTGCCAAGAGAAGAAGGCAAAGGAAAGGGACTGGAAATAGTTATGAAGCTGCATAGGGCAAATTTATCATGGGAGATGAGAAAATCTGTTAGACTCAAGACTCTGAAATAGTGAATGAGGATCACAGAGATATAAGATACAAATGGCTATTATAAAAACCTTACCATCTTAGCACTCAGAAACTGAGGCCAGAGGTCATGAGTTCAAGCCCAGCTTAGGTTCCACAGTAAGACTCTATCTTAACACAACAATAAGGCGGGTACTGATGGCTCACGCCTAGCTACTCAGGCAGCTAAGATCTGAGGATTGCAGTTAGCAAGCTGAGCAGGAAAGTCAGTAAGACTCTTCTCTCCAGTTAACAATCAGAAAACCAGAAGTGGAGCTGTGGCTCAATGGCATCTCTAGTGACATAGCAGCCCCCAAATCAGCTAAGAGCTGTGACAAAAATGACAGAAATACCAATGTCAGCTGCTCTCATTGCAGACTGGACTACCTCAGAAAGGGGAAGCAAGGATAATGGTAGCACGGAGTCTGAGTGCAGAGAACTCTGATGTTCAGAGGGTGCACCCTGCTTATGGGACCAACTCATTAGGCACTTTGCAGCCGCCTGGGTATTAAACTGTGGCCTCGTACAATGCCTGTAACCCATGTTTACATATAATGGTCCCCAAAAATAATGATGCTTTTTTTTTTTGCTGGTTATTTTAGACATGTCATCTGATGGACTTTCCTGCCTGGATTGGCTTCTACAGTTAATCCTCCACATCTCAGCCTACTGTGGAAGGGTGAAGATTCCAGCCTGAGTCGCCACCAATGAATGGCGCCTCTATCTTCAGTTTCATTCTCTAGTTTACAGGGCATGCCATCAGAACCTCTTCGGAGGCTTTAAAGAACGTGGCATTAGTCACCCTCATTCCTGAATGCACTTCCCCTGCTTTCAGTGGCTCATGGTGAGGATAGTCTGAAAATTTTAGAAATAAACGATTCTCCAGTTTTAAATCCTATGCTATTCTGAGTAGTGTGATGAAGAATCTTGCCTGCCCCAGATTGTCTCACCCAGGATGTGAATCATGCCTTCGTCTTTTTAATTTTGCCTTTTTGCTTTTTATTCATTCTTTTTTAAAATTTATCACTGTTGTTGTTGCCTCTGTTGCTTTTGTTGTGATTAAGTCTTTGTACAAAGGGGCTACAATTCTGTAAGGCAGGTGAGGAGTACAATGCTTCTTGGTCAATGTCACTCCTTCCTGTGTTCTCCTCTAGTTTCCTCCTCCCTTCCCTAACCTCAAGTTGCATAGTTCATTTTGTACATAATGTACATTGAATATAATTACTACATTTGCACATCCATTTGTCTTTTGTCCAAAGTGCCCACTCTATATGCTTCCTACCCATTAGTTACTTAGTAGGTCTCCTGACAACCAGTTGGATTATACCTCTCATTCTGTTTGTGTTCAAATAACACTTATTTTAGCTAATTAATGGCCCTAAAAATGATGCTGGCAATTAATTTAAATATGCCAAAAAGAAGCCAAAAAATGCTTTCTTTTATCAAAAAAGTGTGAAAGCACAGTATTATACTTTGAGAGCAATCACATTTGCAAAAGTTTTGTTAAAGAATACTGATTTAATTGTTCTTTTATTATTAATCTATTATCATGCCTAATTTATAAATGAAACTTTGTCATAGGTATGTATAATCAGGAAAAAATGTGTGTATGTATATGTTAGAGAGAGAAGAGAGAGAAGGGAGAAGAGAGAGAGAGAAAGAGAGAGCGAGTCAGTACTATTCATGAGTTTAGGCATAAGGGCCTTGAAACGTATTCCCCCAAAATGAGAGCCAAGCACTATGTTTTCCTAATTTAACTAATTTTCCTAATTTCACAAGTGTAACTAAGCCCTCAAGTAAGTATCACTGTTCTCCTAAAGCAAAAAGCTTTACACTGCTTTTATGATCACAGTGCATTTTATTTATGTTCATTGCTGTAGATGTTTCAGCTTTTATATTAGACTGTAAGTGTGGAAAGAATATATAATAACTTATTTCTACAAGCTTGTATATGGTAGCCATGGTAGTATATGGGTGAATGAAATGAAAAGACATTCTAATTGTATGTCACGCTAAATATTAAGTAACATTGTAAAAGTACTGAGTGTCCGTTTTTAGTATAGTACTTTTCACACTTGTATTAACCTCTATAGCATTCCTTGCCTTATCATTCTCACCCCTTTATGTTAAGTAATGTGTATTAGCTTTTCATCACTATCATGAAATACGTAAGACAAGCAAACCAAAGAAGAGAGGCGATGCATAATGATTCACAGCAGGAGCTGTGAATGAAAATGCCGGAAGGTCACATGTAGAGCCATGGCGTTGAGTGAAGCCCAGCTTGTTCCTTTCAACACAACCCTCTCATGGGAACTCCAGAGACTGATCTAGAACTGCCTTTGGAGACGATGCACACAATCACCTAAAGACCTCTCAGTAGGCCCTGCCTCTTAAAGGTTCCACGGTACCTCACATGACCTCGCTCTAGAGACCAAGACTGCAACCACATGAGCCTTCACAGAACACCAAAACTGTATTGAAACCATACTAGAGGATCTCACATAAATGATGCTAATTTCTAAGTTTGTTTTGAGGCTAAAATGATGGGATGAAAGCATTCAAACCAGTTCTCAGTACTTTGCAGTGATTAATGTATGCAAAGTAGAAGCTGATTGCATATTTTCATTGTACATTTCATCTTTTTTTTATTGCTCTGTCTCTTCCTCTCACTGTCATTATGCAAACTACCATTTAATGGACTATTCTAGAATAAACATGGGACTAGGAGTCAAAAACTTCAGTTCTACAGTTTAACTTTTGAACAACCTGGTACAACATGCTTAGCAAATCTTAGCTTCCCTGTATATATAATAAAGAAATGAATGTTATGATATGTAAATATTCATCTTTAAGGTTTTTATGAAGTTAAAATTTTACGTGAGGTCAATAATGCTGTTGTAGTTATTCTTAATATCTTATTTTTAGATCACGCTCTTGATGAGTATAATAAAACAGGATTTTTGGCATTTCATTCCCTCAACAAAATCTGAAGCTAAAATGCTATTTTAAATATATAGATGCCATAAAAAGTAATTCAATTGATGGAACACAGATTGATGATGAGCTACACATATGACACCTTCAAGTAGTTATTTGTCTGCATGATGATTTTGAACTCAAGACATTAAGCCCTTTACTACTTGAGCTACATCTCCAGTGCTTTGTTCTTTAGCTATTTTTCATGAATGTGATAAGTAACAGAAATTCAGGCCCTGATTATCAGGACATCTAGGAACAGACTGACTGAGTGATATTTTACTCAATGGATCAGTATCTTCTGCACTCTTGAATATTCTAGAGACAAATGGACCTACATGCATATGAAAATAAAATATCACCCTAGTTAAACCTCTTCATACTATCTCAGACTACTAAAACCTTCTTGTATAAGAGGATAAAAATCAAATGAAATTAACAAAGAATTCCCAATGCACTATCTTACTTTGTATATTTGTTTTCATCAATAAATTCAGAAAGTAGTAGCTTTCATAAATGCAAATACTCCAAAATTGGCTAGTATTTTGCTAAGCACTTCATCATAAAATTTTTGCATGTTCTGGCAAAGATTGTCAGATCATTCTAGCTGAACGAAAACTAATTTCCACAAACTGCTATTTGCTATATTCTTCCAAAAGTCTGTCATTACCACCTGTACACATTAGCTAATTATCTCCTGTCTGTTGTTTAAATAAATGCATTTTGTTTACAATTATCTGCACAGCTAAGTAAGCGATCTTTTTAAAATAACTGATTGTGGAAAATTTGATTATGAGAGGATAATAAAAACTTTTGAGAAATAAAAATAATTTAAGAATGGATGAAAGTCTAAAGAACTTTGAGGGAAGTAACAGCAGAAAAACGAAGAGTTGGGGAAGTTGTCATCCATTTCATATATGTAGCTAACTTTTAAATGTGATAACAGGCTTGCATGTAAAAATAAAATATAATCTTTCTTAATAAATTATGAGAGGTTAATAGTTCTTTGATAAGACACCATTTTGAGAGAAAGACCTGGATTTGCATTAGGCCGTGGTAGAAGTGAGAATGATAATTTTATTGTGTGAAAGCAATGAGATATCTTGGCTACTTTTCGACACAGTTATAATTAAATACCCTTAAAACTACAATAATTAAATGCTAATTCATAAAGTGAAAATCATAAGTGTTATAGAAGTTATTTTGAAATGAAGATCTATTAACACCTAAACATTATGAGCTCTAATGCTTCATAGAGTGCTATTTTTTCACACTGTGTTTTTAAGTGGGCTGAGGCAATTAAAGAAAAAAAAACATGGAAAGGAAAGAAGTAGGGCTGGGCTTGAGCAGTAAGCATGTTGTAAACAAGTGGTAAAGATGCTTTATGACTTTGACAAAAATATTATGTCTACAGTTTCAGAAGTACATATTCAATCTCAAGCGTAGAAACGATGCTAATTCTTTTGTGGTAGAGAAAAAGCACATATACAGGAATTAAGGGGAAGCTAGGCGAAGTTTATAATAGACAGAAATGTGCCACAGGAGTTTTATTAGGCACCTACCAAAGATTTCTTAAGAGCACTCTTCCAAAATATATTTAGAATAACACAGGTTCTGAGCTCTGACAAAGGATCAGATAATGAAGCGAAGATTGTTGCTGGCAGCCCAATGAAAAAATATCAGCTCTCTGAGATAATCATTTGCAATGTTGCCAGTACTGTTGAGCAAAGATTTCTAAATGACTTCTCTGCACAAACAATCAATGTTAATTGAAATATTTAGGATGCTTTCTTTGAATGACAGCCCACAGTCACAATTCTATTCTTAGGCCCATCTTTTCTTCCACTCTTCCCTCAGAGTGTTTGCCCCCATTAATATTTCATGTATGTATATACCTACCTGGCAAACTATGCTTTTTGTGGTTGAAGTATGTAAATATATAGTGTACAACCCAAAGAATGTTTAAGTGAACATAGGAATGTAACACCTCTCAGAATGAACAGTACACTATTACTACAACAAAAAGGAAGCCTTTTCTATTCCCCCTTCTTAACAAGTAGCCACCACATTAATATCTATCCCAAGGACTTAGTTCTGTTTTGCATTTTGCAGTGAATGAAATCATAAGTATCCATTGTTTTATTTATAGGGGTTTTTATTTTGTTGTCACTTGATTGTTTGTTTGGTCATGGGGCTTGAACTCAGGGCCTGGGTACAATCTCTGAGCTTTTTCCACTCAAGGCTATCACTATACCACCATGAGCCACTTCCGGTTTTGTGGGGGTTAACTGGAGATAAAGAGTCTCAATGGCTTTTCCTACCTAGACTGGCTTAGAACTGTAATCCTTAGAACTCAGCTCCTCAGTAGCTTAGGGTTACAGGTCTGAGCCACCAGAGCCTGGCTATTTATAAGTATTTATTATTATCTTTAAGTAGTTGTACAAAAGAGTTGCTAGTTAACAAAGCAGGTTATGAATACAATATATCTTGGTCAATGTCACCACTTAAAACATTCTCATCCATCCCACCCCTACCCACTACTTCCCTCCCTCTTCTTAATTTTGTAGGATATACAGTGGACTATTGTCTGAATTTTCCCCCTCTTCTCCTCTTCATTCATTTAACCCTCTTTTCCCCACCCCCCCGCCCCCCAACCCCACAGGTTCCACCCTTTTTGAGTACCTGCTTTCAGGTGTTTTATTTTGTTGAACTTTGATTTTGGCTAAGAAATTACACTATTGGCAATCTCCCTTGAATCTACCATATTTCATTGAATACATTTGTATTTACTTGCATAGCCCCCAACATATTTTTAGCTTTTGTAAGCTAAATCTAGCTTCCACATATAAGGAAAACATGGGTCCTTTGTCTGTGTAGACCTGACTTATTTCACTTATTTCACTTGATTAATTTTCCAAGTCTTTCTATTTCTTTACAAATGGTAAAATATCATTCTTTCTAATGGGTGAGTAAAATTCCATTGTGCATGTATAAAACACTTTCTTGACCCATTCATCCACTGAGGGTCATCTGGACTGATTCTATACCTTGGCTATGGTGAGTAGTGCTACAATAAACATGGTTATGCTGATGGCTTTACTGTATCCTGGTTTGTAATCTCTTGGATATATGCCCAGGAGTAAAATTACTGGATCACAGGGTAGTTCAAGTATGCATTCTTATGTGTGGAACTTCTGTCATGCAATAGTATTTTGTGAGACAAATCCAAGTAGCCTGTTTTATTGAACAATTATACCCAAAAGATCTTCATTTGTTCAGCTGTTTAGTATATATTGGTGGCTGTGTTGTTTTCAAATATTAATAATAATACTGCCATGCATATGAATATGCATATATGTGTATAAAAACATTATGGTAGACATATCTTGAGAACTGAAAACACTAAGGTCACGAGGTATGAATATGATTCACTTTAGTTGATAATGTCAAGGAGTTTTCTGAAGCCATACAGTTTCAATTCCCATCTTCTTTTAAAATTGCAATTTATCTCTCTCTGTACTTACAGCTGGCATTGCTTGTGCTTTCATTTGTTGGTTTCAATTGTACCATTTCAGAGGGCAGGTATTGGAGTCTCTAAATGGTTGTTCTTTGCATTTCTTTGATGACAATGATGTTGGAGAAGAACTTCTAATGTACTTGGTAGTTGACTAGATATCTTTTTCTGTGAAAGACCATTTCCTGAAATAATTTTACAGACTTTTTCATTGGAGTAGCTGTAGTATCTAGAAGTGCTTTGTTGGTTATATATATTGCCATTGTTGGTTATATGTATTTTCCTTCTCTGTTGTTTGCCTTTACATATTCTTAATATTTTTTTGAAATTGTCTTTATCAACATTTCCTTTATGTTGATGCAGGGATTTTTTTTGGTCCATTTATTGAAACTGATGATTCTATGAACTTCTCGTAAATTGTCTCTTAAGAATTATATTGATTTATGGAAAAAACTGTTAAACAAAATGAATATCAGGAAGCTGAAACATGTTTGAGTAGGAGGATGTTAGTAGGAGAGTGAATGAGTGGGAAAAGGAACAGTGCACGAACACAGTCATAACAGCGTGTGTGTATATACATTTATTTATTTATTTAAAAAGTGAGAAAATTTGATGTGACTGGTGAGAAAAAAAGAAGGAAGGAAGTGGAGAATGTTGGAAAGGGTGGGTCTGATCAAGACCCAGTGTTGACATAAACCGACATGTTAAACTTTAACCTTTGTAGATGACCATTTGAAGATTCAAAATTCCTAACATTTTAGAAATGAATAAACATACAGCTGGTATGGAACTAATTTTATGGTATAAATTTTCCTCCACATAGATATCTAGTTGGTGCTGCCCCTCTAATTTATCTATGTATTGATTTGCATTGAATTTTCACAGAAATTTCACCATACATTAAACCACTAAATATTTATAGTGTCTTTCCTTGATTAGTAGTACACTGTATTACTGTAATATTCAAGTATTATATATTTATAATGGCTGACATTAAGTTCTGTCAGATCTCTTTGTAACTAGGATATTCTTCTTTGGTCCTTTTCATTTTAATATGTGTTATGTTTCTCAATTTCTACAAAATTTCCAGCTGAGATATTGATTAAAAACTGAAATTAATCTCTGGATCAGTTTGGAGACACATTATCTTTATAATAGTGAACTACTGAAATTAATCTCTGGATCAGTTTGGAGACACATTATCTTTATAATAGTGAACTATCCAATTCTTAGATATACTTTCACTTATTTAGGTACTTGAGTTTTGTAATTTTCAATATAAAATTATTTCACTCCTTCAACAAATTTTTTATCACATATTTGGTGTTACTTGAAGCTATTATAATGTATTTTATTATATCACTTTCAAATTGTTTATTCTTCTTATAGAAATATACCATTTTAATGTACAGTTTTAAAGAGCATAATTTTGCTAAAGCAGTATTTGCAAAATACAAATCATATCTATTTGTTTAAGTCAAATGTCTAAACATCAAAACTTTCCATCACTTAAAGAAAAAAAACCTCACCTTGTTTCTTTGTAATCAATTTGTCCTTTTGCCACAAACTGTTTTTGTCTATTATAGAATTCTATAAGAATGGAATCCTATAAAATATACTTTTTAAATGTCTGGTTATTTTCACTAATCAAAATGTTGTTGCATATTTTCACTGTTATTTAATGTTATTACAGAGTAGTATGTTATTTTATGGCAATACCAAATTTGTTTATCTATTCAAATATGGGTAGATGGATAGTTAAGCTGTTTCGTTGTTTGGCAATTATAACTAAATCTACACTCAATCTGTAGACATCTAATTTCAGTTGTGACATATAAACATATTGTCATAACTCTCATCATTTACAAAACATAGCTGAAAAGCTGAACATAAATTATACTCATTGATCATTGAAGAAAGAGAGAGACACAAGGCTACCAACGGTTACCCCAAAATTTGGGACTTTAGGTGTAGCAAGAACATGCAGAGGAGAACTGTTTACCTGAAACAAACATTTCCAAAGCCATATGAAGATAGTTTCTGAAATAAGAATCTTAAGGAATTATTGGAGACAGTATAAACATCCATGAGAATAAGAAACCCATGGAGATTGCAGACTTAGGAACTCTCCAACACTTTTTTAGTAGTTCTTACTTCAAGAATTCTAGCACATTCTTATGGTAAAGGTGAGAACTATCTCCTTTAGCATTCACAAAAGAAATGAAAATTACATTTTAAAATATACTCAGAGCCTTCTCAGAGCAAAAGTACACTTTTCAGGGAAAAAAGACGTTTTCCATCTTTATCATTGCTTAGAGAAGAATACTCCTATTCCAAAATCCTATTCCTCCTCTCAGGCTTTCTGTCTCACCTACAGGAGAAGTTTTCAAACAAATAGACTGAGAATGCGACAGGAGGGAAGCCGGTAGATATCTGGGGGAGTGGAGCATAAATTGTGTGAATGTCATGTGCCAAAACATGAGCGCATATACACATGCAGAAAACTGAAGCTAGATCCTTATACATATCACCCTGCACTAACATCAATTCTAACTGGATCAAAGGACTCAAGGTAAGGCCAGATACCATGAAAACATTACAGGAAGGGGTAGGGGAAACACTAGGATTCCTAAGCATGGATTGAAGCTTCCTCAGTCAAGATCCAGAACCACAACAAATCAAAAAATCTGGATAAATGATATTGCATCAAACTGAAGAGTTTCTGCCTGGACATAGCTAACAAGATAAACAGAAAGACCAGAGAATAGGAGAAGACTTTTACTAGCTATGCATCAGTCAAGGGCCTCACATCTAAAACATAAAAGACATCAAAATGTTAACCTCCCCCCAAAAAAAATAAATCCTCAAAGAAACAGCAACCCAATTAATAAATGAGCTAAAGACAGACTTTTTAGAAGAAGTAAGAACGGTCAATAAACACATGAATATTCAGCTTCTCTGGACATGAAAAAAATGCAAATCAAAGCAACATTGAGATTCTACCTCATTCCAGTTAGAATGGCCATTGTCAAATAAACTAACAATAACAGATGCTGGAAGGTATGTGGCCAAGGGGAACACTACTACACTGTTGGTGGGAATGTAAACTTGTTCATCCACCCTGGAAATCAGTATGGAGGTTCCTCAAAAGAGATTCCCTATGATCCAGCAATCCCACTCCTGGGCATTTATCCAATAGACGACAAACAAGGCCACACTAAAGCTACAAATAACTAGCTTTAGTATGCAGTGGGCTCTAATGGAACATGCTCTTTTTTTCTTTCATTCTTTCTTTGTTGGGTCAGGGGGTCAGTTGTGGGACTTGAACTCAGGAGATAGGCACTGTCTCTGGGCCTCTTTGTGCTCGAGGCTATCACTCCACCACTTGAGTCAAACACTAGTTCTGGGTTTTGAGTGGTTAATTTGGAGATAAGAATCTCATGGGGACTTTTCTGCCTGAGCTGGCTTTGAACCTCAAAACTCAGATCTCAGCCTCCTGAGTAGCTAGGATTACAGGCGTGAGCCACCATCACCCATCTGGAACATGTAAGAATAGCTTGATAATGAAAGAGATAAATATAGTTTAAGGGAAAAATCAAAAAGGAATGCAGAAATTAAAAATGTGGCAGAAATGAACGTCTTTGATAAGTTCATTATAGCTCACATATATACATGTGAAGATACATACAGATAGATAGACATTATAACTATATTCACTCATTTCCAGCAACCTTTTTTGTAGATTCTTTAAAATGTGTATGGGAAAATTCCATATATATGGTGTCAGTAAAAATAAAAAAAGACCAAAATCAGTTTCTTACCCTATTTCATTGGCTAATATCACTAGTACAAGGCTGAATGAAAACAGTAAGAAAGCTCTTTCTTCCCTTGTTCTAGATATTAAGGGGAAAGTGTCCACACTACTAGCATCATCTGAAACTTCAACTGTAAAATTCAGGTAGATATCATTTATCATTATCATAAATATATTTTCCAGTACTAGTTTGGTGAGAAGTTTTGATGTTTTGTTTTTCCAGTCATGAGGGCTTAACCCAAAGCTCCATGTACTAGAGAACTGTTCTACCACTGAACTACATCTCTAGCTTCTTTTATTATTTCTTTTAAACAAATGGGCATTGGATCACAGCAAATACTTTTCTGTATCTAGACCACCAAGAGAATTTTCTATTTTGTTTTCAAATGCAAATGTTGCATCTACTGGGAATTCAGACAGTGATAACAATTTATTGTTTCTAGGAACAAATGGATTTAATGAGCAAAAATTTCATTGAGAATATTTGTATCTATATTTATGAATTGATCTGTATTTTTGGCTTTAGCATCAAAGCAATGTTAATCTTATAAAATAAGGTTTCTTTGATTTTCTGAAAGAGTGGAGGGTGGATGTCTATTAAATAACTATTATTTAATATAATTTACTATTGAAGCTTTTCAACTTTAGTATTTCTTCATAAAAAGATTTTAAACTACAAAAACATTTTAAATCTATTTAGATCAACTTGTATTTTTTCTCATTTTCACTTTGTACTATCTTTGGTAATTTGTGTCTTCAAGGAATTTGTCCATTTGGGCTGTCACTGTTGTGCCTCATTAGTTGAAACTACTAAGATAAATTTTTATAGTATTTTATCATATTTATGTATATAGTACTTATAGTAATGGCTCCATCCTTTAATTCTTCATCTTGATAATCTGTGACTGCCCTGGACTATATCTTCTTGTATCAATCTGGCTAGAGATTAATCAGTATCACTAACATGTACAGACAGCAGTTATTTTGTCCCATTAATTTCCTCATTTGTTTTCTGTTTGATTCTTCCATGGTCTTATTATTTGTTTCTTTCTACTTAGTTTGGGTATACTCTGTTCATTTTCCTGTTTAAGGTAGAAGCTTATTTTTATACTTATTCATTGAATGCCAACTTTTGGTACAGCTACTTAAAGGTAATAAAATATATGTTATAAATAAACTTTTGAAAAGTTACATAAATATTTCTTTCCTAATGTAAAGATGCAATGCTTAACTGCTTTGTCAGGTGGCTGGTGCCTATAATCCTAGCTACCAAGGAAGCTGAGATCTTAGCATTGTGATTTGAAGCCAGACCAGGCTAGAAAGTTGGTGAGACTCTTACCTCCAATTAAACACCAAGAAAAAGCCAGAAGTCAACATGTGGATCAAATGGTAAGGTGCTGTATTTGAGCAAAAAAAAAAAAATTTCAGGGTCAGGTCTCAGGACTTGAATTCAACTCCAGGACTAATTCATTCATGCTTGTGCATGCACAAATACAAACACACACACACAAACACAATGTATAAAATTTCCTCTAACTCTCATTTATCAGTAACCCACAAATTTTATTACAGTATCTTTTGATTATCCTTGTTCTCAAAAGTAGTTTCTAATTTGCATTGTGATTATTTTCTTTGTTCTATCAGGATAGAACGTATTTTCCAACTATTGGTAGTTTTCTCATTATTTTGTTGATATATTAAAATATTATAGTAATTATGAAAGAAAATACTTTATATTACTTTAATTCTATGTTTTCTGAGAGCTAGTTCTTTGATTTACCATCTCAATGAATGGCCAATGTACAGTTGAAAAGAATGTATATTCTGCTGTTGCTCATTAAGCATCTGACAAATGTCAGTAGGTCCAAGTCAGTTGAAATTGTTGTTCATATTTATTTCATCCTTACTAATTTCCTGTTTCTTCTATTGAGAGCTGAGAATTCCACTCCCTCCAATAAAAAAATGTGACTCTTTTCATAATTTTGTACCCTACAGGGTACTCTTAGTTGTTTACTAATTTATTACTTTACTTTGTCCTCATGGTTGATCTACTGCTTAAAATATGTCTTCTCAACATTTACCTTCAAAAATATAGTACTTCACTTTTATTGTAAGGGCTCTTTTCCAATTCTCCCTTTCCATCTTCTGTACTAATAATTTTCTTTAAATCTTTTCATTTCTACATATGTGATAAACTTTGAAACACTTCATTGTTTTGGAGTGGGTGCTCTAAGTCATTGTCTTTAATTTTTTTACAATGTTAAAGAAAATCTTTCCATGTTTTCCATTTTTGGGATTTTTAATTATGTTTTCTGTATTCCCATTCCTGCCTTATATAATTTTCATTCTTTCTAAACAGCTACCATTGATATTTTTGTAGTGGTGGTTTTACTGGCAATAATTATTTCTGCTTTTCTATAAGTCTTTAAGTCTTCTGCAATTCTGAAAAAAATCTTCACAACTCTTGATATACAATCATAGGTCATTATTTTTTATTTAAAAATTTCCCTTTATTGTATTTTCATTACCATGTGTTTTTCATTTTTTGTTTTTGTCAGTCACTGGCCTTGAACTCTGGGCCTGAATGCTGTCCCTCAGCATTTCAGCTCAAGGTTAGCGCTCTACCACTTGAGCCACGGTGCCGCTTCCAGTTTCCTGAGTGGTTTAAGGGAGATAAGAGTCTCACAGACTTTCCTTCCCCGGGCAGGCTTTGAACTTCGATCCTCTGATCTCAGCCTCCTGAGTATCTAGGATTGCAGGCATGAGCCACGGGCACCTGGCTTTCATTACAACGTTTTAATAGAAACATCTTTGGACATTCTTTTCTTCTTACTAAAGGTAATATGTCTCTTTCTCTTCTTCCTTTAAATTTTCTCTTTATCACTATGTTCATTTTCATCAGCTTGATAATGTTTTATTGGATTTTTTTATTTGTATTATGCAATTACATAAATGACAGTTTTACATCTAATTTTATAATCCTTTATCCATCATTTTCTTGTCTCAGTTCCCTGATTATGATGTTAAATAGAATATAGAAAGTAATTTTTTCCTAATTTCTAATTTCTTGAAGAGAAATTCAGCTAGGCACTACCTCAGTCCCACCTACCATATCAGACAGACAGTCACATGGTAAAGTCATGTGGTCATCTATCTACAAAGATCACAGACATCTTGTTTCATTTAAAAACTGAGCTACCACTTTTCTAACAAATACTGGGTGAAATGCATCAGTTGTAATTATTCATATTGGAACAGAAAAGCCAGAGAGTAGTCATCTAATTTACCAATTTGCCAAAATGCTAACATTTCCTCTCCACCACGACTCACAAGTTAACATGAAAGCATCCTTAAATACTTCTAGGAATAAGCTGTATTTTATTTATGAATCGGTTTCATTAGAAATACCTTTATTAAATAAACTCCAAACGGTGTCCATTCTCTCATTCAACTATTTCTCTTTTTCCTATGAAGTCCTTCAGCCTTATATATATTATTAACAGTAGCGTTTGATAGCGTGAAAGAACCGAAGCAGTAAGTTAGAAAAGGGAGCAATGGTGTAAACTAAATTGAATTTCAGGTTCCTCTCACACAAATGTGTGGGTAAGGAGCCCAAAATTTGCATGATGGTGATCAGTATCAGGAATCCAGTCAAGCATGGTCTCTATAGTCCTAATGACATCATCTACAGTCTAGGTAATTGGGCTGAGGAAAGACAAGAGGAAGGTAATATTTCACAAACCCCATCTTAAATGGAAGCTTCCCCAAGGCTGACACATGACATTTCGGTCTGTTTTGGAGGCCAAATTCACCTTCCCATATCTAACTACATAGAAACTTGGGAGCTGTAGTAATACTCATGATTTAGTCCTTCTCAGCTGGTAATTATTGCTCTAGACTCTTGATAATTCATTTATACCTATACCTACCACTACTAACTAATCTCTCTCTGCAATGGCTGGTGAATAATCCTGGTCTCTTATGTAAATTGTTCATATCTCTCTTTAGAGGCTTTAAAGGGAAAACTTCCTAATAAAGCAAATTTTGGTGACCTAGTTACCAACACCGTATAGAATGCTGTGTGGCCAGAAGTTTCTGGCTCTGGAGGAAATGAGATGACCAGAGTTCATAGCCATTATCCTAGCCAGCCTACAGTAAGCTGCTTTGTAGTTTGTCATTCAAATATCCTCAGGGCATAAAAACTGCTTTTATATTCCACATATATTACAAAGAACATATTAAGAAGGATGTGTAGCATGTGTTTTGTTTGGTTTTCTAGACCACAAGTAATCTTCCTAATAGTTTTAGCATTGAAAATTGAAAAGAAAAAGACACTAATTTCAGCCTCTTAAAAATCGCTAGCCAGATGTTGTAAAAAGAACCACTAATGAAAGGTCTCTCTGGAGATTTTAAAAGTTTCTTTATATTCAGCCTAATGCTCTTAAAAAGAATATCACATTTCATTGACATACAAGGCATTCAAGTTCAATTAAATGGTTTGCAAAACACCCTTCTCTGAATTGAAGTCCAAGGAACTGTTTTTGAAGATTACCTATTTTTCCTAGGAGGACTTTTACTTCCCTCTGCCATAAACTGAGTAATTCTTTGCAATTTGAGTTGATGCCACTCAACCTTTTTTTTTTAATTAGCCCTCATAGTCAGATGCTGTGTTCAGGGTTCAGGTGAAACTAAGACCACAGTCACATTTGGTGTTTGTGAAGGTATCATGCAGTAAGCAGTTAAAGCTAGAACTTAGCCTTCAAAACAAAGTAAATGTGCTTTTTGTCCAGAAATCAGGGGCAAGAGTAAGAAAATTTAATTAACGATGTTTAATATTAGATTCCACGGGGTGGGCAGTGGAAATATCAGTTGCCATCATTTTTCTGTAGACTAGATTCAAGAAATAATTTGTGGATATCGTCTAAAGGGGACTCCAAGTTTTTGAAAAGCAATCTATTCAACTTGGTTTCAGTAGACAGCACATAGTTGTTAGAATCTTACTGCCACAACTTAATCCACATGATCTTTCTCTGTGTTTTTTTTCTAAAACCAACTAATTTTCAGTTACAGTTTTCATTCTGAGATGCTGCCTGCAAAAACTCTCTTCCTAGTTATTCACAGGGAAATAACTCCTCTCCCCACCCCCTATGATTCTGATGGGATGAGCTAACTTGAACACTTGTGTACATAACTCGTTTTTCCTCACTGCTGGGAAAACACGAGTTACCAAGGGGAGGGGGAAGGGTAGATTTTTTTTTAATGTCAGCACTCAGCCTCCCTGAGTTCATGTGCTAAAGAAAACTGGGAAAATGAATACCAGGAAGTAGAAATATGTTTTGGGGGGTGGGTAAAGGGAAGGGCAGTGGAAGGGAGGGAGGAAGGGTGAGCAAATGTAGTCATTGTATTCAATGTATACCGTGTAAAAAACTGAACTATGTCATTTGAAGGTAGGGATGCAAGGGGGAAAATAGAGAACAAAGGAAGGGGTGACATTGACCAAGAAGCATTGTACTCATAACCTGATTTATGTAATTGTGACCCCTTTGTACAACCACTTCGTAAGAACAATAAGAATTTTTTAAAAAGCAAACTGGGAAATGTTATAGTTAATTTGTTTCTTTTACCTTCCTATCACACAAAAGGGGATTTCAGCTAACGTGATCATAAATATAATTTTTAGAAGACTTAATTATTAATTCAGGAAATTGAGAGGGAAAATATATAGAGATTGTAGACGTTCAAAGTTGACATAGACAGTAGGTAGAGAACTTAACGCTGAAATTAGAGTGACAACAATTTTGGTAAGGATAGCTGACCAACCATCACAACTACTGCTTGGGTGGCTTTTAGAGATAAGCAGGTAGATTCTGCTCTTGTCAAAATAATCTTTCCTGGCTTCCATATTGTTTTCTGTGCACCATAAAATGAGCCATAAACAAAAGTGATAGTAATGAAGATGTTCCGCAGGAAATCATCTGTGCTGACAGCTCTCATAGGGGTTACAAACGTGAGGGTAAATAACAGAAAGTTACATTGGCCTATGCACAATAAATTGACACCTTTTATGCCAGACTCTGCTGATGTCATTCAGAGGGGAAAAAATCACTAGGAAAACCAGAAAGTTTGGGACACATGGAAGTATGCACTTATCTTTGGGTCTGTGAACCATTGCCTTCCTCCTATCTCTCTTATTTCACACTGTCCCCTGTCACAGCCTTTCTCTGAAAGTTCTTCTGGTCTATTTATGCAACTCATCATCTTAGGCTTCCCATTTCCTTGTGTCCTTCATGATCAGTAAATGTTTCAGTGCTCACAAATCATAAAGGAAAAGAATCCTGAACTTACCAAGTAAACAAATTTGGCATCTCTCACCTCCCCTGCTCCAAGGACACACATACTATGTTCTCCTCACACTATTGGGCATCTTCAAAGAGTTAATATACCTCCAAATCATCCTAGCCAGGACCAGACAGCTGTATCTGGAGATTTCACTTTTGCGTAGATTCTGAAAAAAAAAATCATCATCATCATGAGAGAAGAACATCCAAGATTATAAGCTATATTCAATAATATGCGACTATATTATATATTATATATTATACAGAGGTATATATTATATATAACATAACATTATATTGTATGTATTATATATACTAGATGTGGAAAAGGTTAATACTACTTTACAGGTTTGTCTTTCCCTTTCATAAACACACACACACACACACACACACACACACACACCAAGGAACTCCTTATCTATACCCAACAATTAACATCACCTATGGAAAAAACAAGCAGCAAAACTGACCTAGGATGGTATAATTCTATGCTATCAAAACTGACCTATTTTTGTTCTGAGTACACTTCTACTTTATATTCCAAATCCAAATAATCAAATTGAGTTTTTTTAATATTATGTTAATAAAATTCCTGCAAAATATTTACAAATTTAATACTGTAGGTCACTATATTAGCATATTATAGCATCACCATGATACACATTTATTACTAATTTATTGCTTTGCTAAATTGCCATTTATGAGGAATTAGCTTTGTCCCCTTAATAGAACTATCTACATATAGTTTTCTTTGCCAAGCAGTAACAGTCATTATAGCCAGAGATAATAAAATAAAAATTATATTACATCAAAATATTTTAAGCCTCTTCATCACTTTTTTATTTTTAACAAGACATTGCCACCACCTCCATGAAGGAGAAACAGGGTAACAATGAGCATGCAGGATTCCTGTACACACAACTGTCACTCACACTGAGTATGAGCATTGCCGAGTAGTCTCAGTGGTCAGATGACACATGCTAAAAACCTGTGCTAAATTTAAACAAATATAAATGACCAACAGAATGATAGAAGGGGTGACACTGGTCAAAACATTTTGTATCTTAGCTATGGTAAATAATGCTGCAATAAACATAGTTGTGCTGGTAGCTTTAGTGTGGTCTTGTTTGTAAACATTTGGGTAAATGCCCAAAAGTAGGATTGCTGGGTCATAGGGGAGCTCTATGTGAAGTCTTTTGAGGAACCTCCATACTGCTTTCCAAAGTGGTTGAACAAGTTATTTTAATGTTTTTTTCTTTCATGCATGTGTTTCTAACGCATTTATAAGATTATTTCTTTGTTGCTTTGTAGGTCCCCCCCAGTATAACCCCCACTTTCAATATATTTGATGTCAGTATAACTTGTAGAGGAGATGGGGAAAAACAAGTCGTTTAAGGATTCAGGTGGCCCTGTTGCAACAATGAGAAGTACAAATTGTCATGTCAAAAACAAGCTTTACAATGTCGGTTGGGGGGGGGGAGGAGGGAAAGGATTTGGGGGGGGGAGGGGGAAGGCTGGGAAGGGAGGTAAGGCTGCAATGCTTGGTAAGAAATGTATGCATTATCCTGCCCATGTAATTGTAACCCCTCTGTACAGTATGTTCACAAATAAAATAAAATAAAAAACATTTTGTACTCATAAATTGATATGTTGAATTGAAACCTCTTTGTACAAATAAAATTGTTTTTGTAAAAACAATTGTCAGGGCTGGGAAGGTGGCTCAGTGGTAGAGTGCTTGTGTTGCATGCATGAGGCCTGAGTTCAATTCCTCAGCACCACATAAGTAGAAAAAGCCAGAAGTGTCGCTGTGGCTCAAGTGGTCGAACACAAGCCTTGAGCTGAAGAGCTGAGAGGTAGTGCCCAGACCCAGAGTTCATGCCCCATGACCAACACACACAAAAAAAAATTGCCAGAGACATGAGGAAAACAAAATTAGAGCCTAGACAACATTAGAATCCCTGTCCCCCTATGAAAATTACACTCTATTTCCTACTGCTTCCCAAATGACTAGTGTGCACTAGGATATCATGAAATACTATGCAAAAAGTAAAGCATCACATTCGAAGCTTTTGGATACTCCAGGTTGAACAAAACTCCTTAATAGAGAAGTTGTTTATTCCTTTAATATATAACTGCATTTTTAAACACCGAAACGGTAAAAAAAATGCAGATTTTTTTCCAAACTGATTTTACTATGAAACTCTGTGATTACGAGAAAACATATTTAACATATTTAACAAAACACAAATTTCCCGAAGAACAGTTTGGATAATATGGCATTTGAAACTGAATAGTTAGTGCTATCCATGTCTTTACTTACAATACAATTATTCATCAAAATGATGAATTAATACAAAGAACAAAAATAAATACATAAAATCTAATTTACTCATCACTTTCCTAAAAGTGGCATCAGAAAAGCAAACAACAAATTTATTAGTGTGCATTTCCATTCTGCAGCATAACATAAGCATCAGAGTTCCTACCAATGTTAGAAACTGATATTGTAATTTAGGGGGGAATTTGACCTTTCTTTCTTTGCATGGGCTTGTTTAATCATAACAAAATGTAGCACAAACAACTTATCATTATAAAGCATTTGCTATCTCTCCTAATGTTTACAAAGTGTTTTAGAGATTTTCTACACTTACTTTTATCAAAAGATGAATGAATAAGTGGAATGGACCAAATTACATTGTTTTTGCAGCCATTGTTTATTAAGAAGCTTTTCAGATTATTTTCCACACCACTTTTTAATTAGATATAGAAGGCATCAGTGGCTCACACCTGTAATCCTAGCTACTCAGAAGACTGAGATCTAAGGATCATGGTTTGAAGCCAGCTCAGGCAAGAAAATCCATGACGCTTATCTCCAATAAACTACTCCAAAAAGCTGGAAGTGGTGCTATGGCTCAAGTGATATTAACTGAAATGATGAATTTGAAATAAAGAAATTTTAAATAAAGAGATTGGACATAGAGAGACTAGGTTATAATGATCATCATGTCACATAGCAAATGAGCCTGGGTTTGAATCCAAGTAGTATCATTCCAAAGCCAGCATTCTTAGCTAAGAAAGTAGGAAAGTCTACATAGCTTATGCTTTTCTTGTTGAATTTTTTTGTTGTTTCAACAATCTCAAATACTTCTTACTTTTTGAATTACAGATATATGCACAATTAATATATACAATTAATATATATATATTTACACACAAACAAATATGTAAAATTTAACTTAAAATAAAATAACTTAAAAATAAAATAACTTAAAATAAAAATATGGTAAAAAAAAATTCCTAGCCCAGAACTGGTGGCTCATACCTGTCAGCTACTTAGGAAGCTGAGATCTTAGGATCATGGTTCGAAGCCAGCCTGGGCAAGCCAGAAGTGGCCCTGTGCCTCAAGTGGTAGAGCACTAGCCTTGAGCCAAAGAAGCTCAGGGACAATGCACAGGCCCATAGTTCAAGTTCCAGGCAAAAAAACAACAACAACAACAACAAAAAATAACAAACAAACATAGAAAAATTCAGGTACCAATAACATGGTAGCAAGAAGCTTCTCATCTTAGATGGCTGGGATCAATCTTGTCTACTTTCACCGACTTTATTGGCCTCTATTCTGAAAACTAAGGATCTCTTTCAGACAGGAGAACTCCTTTACAAGCACTGAAACTGCTGAAGCAGTTTATGCTTACACAATAAAGCTTACATATAACATGTGTCATTCTATAACCCACATGCTAATCTAAGATAAATAGAAATCACACATGAACTGAAAACTGACCTGCTCCTTGAAGCATAATAGGAAAGCAGCATGTTTTTGTGACATTTATATTTAAAAGGGGGGAAAGAGGTCATTTTCTTTACCTTGGAAGATCATAGATCATTTTTTAAAGTTTGGGAGACAGCTAAATTTTATCAAGTACAAAAATATTTACATATATTTGAATAGGTATCAACAAACACCTAACTTCAAATTCAAGATTCATGTGCTGAAAACTGCAACTTTCTTTAAAGCTAAATAAAGGAGGGAGCCATCTTGTTTTCCACATCACTGGCTCCAGCATGCTATAGAAGATCACCATGACAACAGAAGCTGGTTTGCCTGATGTGAAGACAACAGCGTAGGCCTCATTTCCTAAATGCATATTTCTACTAAAGTTGAATCACCAGTTAAAAGACTCTTTTCTGACCTTGGAGGCTTCAGAGATGTAAATGGTGTGTGTTA
The DNA here is from genome assembly GCF_000151885.1 of Dipodomys ordii. Classification (NCBI taxonomy): domain Eukaryota; kingdom Metazoa; phylum Chordata; class Mammalia; order Rodentia; family Heteromyidae; genus Dipodomys; species Dipodomys ordii. The sequence continues at coordinate 11,171,762 of NW_012267313.1, read as the reverse complement.
GAGAGTCTAACTGGTCAGCTGTTATACCTACTAACTCCTGATAAGCCAAAAACTAAATAACTCTTGTTTAAATTTGTTTAAAATACACACTAGGTATTACTGAATTTGCACTGAGTTAGAAAGTAGTCAAACTTATAAGATTTACCTAAAATCATGAGCAACTATCCTTGTTATGACTTATAATTACTCTTTAAATCTTTAAAAGAGATTATCATGAATGTGTTTTTAAGTATTTTATTATCATATTACAAGAGAAACAATAATGTTTGTTAATTTGTCATGTTCCTCATGTGACTATCAAACAATGTAATGAAAATGAGATAAGTTTTTTAAGATTTTCAAATGTATGATGATTATATAAAAGTAAAACTGAAATATTAATCTGAATGTATTGTTAGAAAATATCTTTATGATTTAATGCAAGAAAATTCCAAGAAAGGATTTTTTAAGACCTACATTTACAAAAGAATTTTCTTCACATGTGAAAGCTCAAAATATAAGATGAATTTTGATTAAAGCTCATTAATGAAATTTAAGAAAGACATGGAAAAGTAATCTGGCCTGGATTTGTGGCTCATGCCTAGAATCCTAGCTACTCAGGAGGCTGAGACATGAGGATGACAGTTCGAAGCCAGCCTAGGCAGGAAACCTTGTGAGACTCTTATCTCCAATTAACTATCAAAAAAGCTGGAACTGGAGCTGTGGCTTAAGTCATAGATCACTAACCTTGAGTAGAAGAGCTTGGGGAAGGTGCCCAGGCCCTGAGTTGAAGCTCTACGGCTGACACCAAAAAATAAAAAAAAAAAAGATGGAAAGAAGTAGTCTGTGTCTCTATTAGGGAAAAACTAAACTAAAAAGTTTAATGTAAGTATTTTTAAGATAGTAGTTAAAATGTGCATCAGTATTATTCTTTGTACATAGTGATAAATATTTTCTACCTGCCTCATAATATATACTGTTCTATGAATTTCTTCTTTCTGTACCAATTTGATAAATACATTTTTCAGTTTTGACAATTTCCTATGTTTATTGATAAATACAATGTTAAAAATACATATTATGTTACTAAAAATATCAATGATCTTATATTAAGAAAGAGAAGATAGAAGAAATTCAACAAAATAATTAACTTTCTAGGAAAATTACACATTTCATTAATAGGCATATGATAAAGACATATGCTGTTAAATGGCACTATTTAGGAAAGATGTGCCCAAAATTCACAGCGCACGCCAGCCAATTTCCTGTAATGTGTGTTTGTATATTTAACTGTTTCTTTGCATAGCTAATTAAATGTTTGTTGCAAAGTCTCATGGGAGGCTCATTTGCATATACCTTGTTATAATGGCTAAACACATTCTCACTAAGTATCGCCTGATGAATAGATATTTCACAAATGCTTTCCATGGACACGACAACAAAGTACGGACATATGCCATTATTATAGTTCATGAGCACAACTCTCAAGGTTCTAGCACATAACTGGACTCATTTAGGAATCACTCACTTGTTTATGAGTGATAACTGGAATAGCATTACATTTAAATCATAAAGGTGTAATTAAAATAAAAATGTATTTCATTTGTTCACTGAAATATATGGGTTGTTTAATAGGAATTCATATACAAGTCAGAGTTCAGGAGAAAATACCAAATACCATAAATAAGTGTCCCATTCTGATCTGAACTGAAGAAAAAAAAATTACCAAACTATAAACCTAACATCTTCTTCATATGATCACTACAAGAATCATATGAGATAATATATGAAAATTAAATGCCAGTTGATAATAATAAACAGTAAGCAGTAGTTTCCTCCTAGCTTTTTCTTTAGAATAAAGCAGCTTGGAGTTACCTAAAAAGAATAGTAAATAGATAACATGAAATTAATTCTTCAGAGAGTCACAAGTCACATTGTCATACAGATCAATAAAGTATCTTTAGTTTGGGTGTTTTCTTCGTTCTGCAGGCAGACAATTTTATGAAAGCAGAAGTCATTACTCCTTTCCTCTCCTGTGAGTAATTGGATACTGACTAGTAAGCCCTTAACATACCTAAATTAATTTTTCCATCCAAATATTTTTCCTACTTCTTTCACATATTTCTAACTTCTTTAAATATTTGTCTTCATGGATGTTCATGACATATCCAAGTTTAGCATCATCTAAACCTAAATGAGTTTTTTTTTTCATTTTTTTCATGTAGCTGGATTAAAGATAGCATAGAGGTTGGGTAGGATTATAGCTCAGTGGTCCAGCCTTTTCCTGGGTTCCATCCCCCAAGCCAAAGGATGGAAACACCTCACAGTGTTTCGCCATGTAATACATTTTACTGACAAAATACCAAAATCGCCAATGATGGGTTTTTTGTTCTTGTTTCTGCTTTGTTAATCCTGGGGCTTGAACTCAGGGCCTGGGCACTGTGCCTGAGCCTCTCTGTGCCCAAAGCTAGCACTGTCCCACTTGAGCCACAGCACCACTTCTGGCTTTTTCTGTGTATGTGGTACTGAGGAATCAAACCCAGGGCTTCATACATGCTAGGTAAGCACTCTACCACTAAGCCACATTCCCAGCCCATGTTGTTTTTTAATGCAAACATTATATGGTCATTCCATTTTTGCCACTAAAAAGAAACCTGAATATTTCTTGCTTTCCAAAATTTGTGAACAGTTGTGGCAGCCATAATTTTGACATGGGAACAAATTTTATTAAGTCAACCAGAAATGACTTTAGATATTTCTATCAACAATTTTGTGAACATATGTGTAAAACCATTTTGTATGTGCATTTGTGAATCCACGTACATGTCAATGCCATATGTCACTGCAGATGTCCCAGATGCTCAGAGTGGTCAAATGACTCCGGGGTATAGGATGAGGGGGACACAATTAGGGGCACTTTCCTTTTTTTCTATACTCTTCTCAATGAGCATGTCTTATGCATTTAAAAATAATGAATTATTCATGTTTACAAAAGACTAGAAAGCACATACTTTCATAAATTGTTATATTGATGTATTTATGTATTTATATGTCAGCTCTCTCTGGGTAGTGAAGTGTATTGCAGTCGCTGCTTTCACAGTCTCCACAAATACCCCCACATGTGGCACTCAGAACTGAGTATCATGAAGTCCCTTAAAGAAGGAATTCACTTCTACAACTTATCTGTTTAGAATTTTAAACTTAGTTTATCTAATCCAACAAAACATAAATCTTGGCTGATGTAGTGGCTCAGGTCCATAATCCTAGCTCCTTAGAAGGCAAAGATCAGGGGATTTGGTTTTAATGCCAGCTCTGACAGGACTTCATCTCAACCAATAGTTGTTTAGCCCTGGAGGAATACCATTAATACCAGCTACATGAGGAAGAAAACATAGGAAGATCACAGCTTAGGCTGGCCTGACTTTACCTCAGAATTGACCAATGGGGATAAAGAACTGGAGGCCTGGCTCAAGGGGTAGAGCACTTACCTACCAAGAGTAAGGTTTGGAGTTCAATCCCCAGTATAGCCAAATATATAAATAAATGTAAACAAGATACAATGTACAAAATACTTCACTGGGTAGCCTATGGGATGAAGAGCTTATTCATCAGTAAACATGAATACTTTTATCGTTACAACAAAATTATATTCACTACAGCTACTATTTCTATTTTTAAGCCAATTAATTGACTTCCCTGAGAATGAGTTCCTCATCTTGCAAATGGTATCATAATAGTACTGATGTCACATGATGTTGCTATAATTGCATGAAGTAACTTCTGTCAATCTGTTTATTTATTTCTGAAGCAAGATATTGCTATGTAGTACAGAAAGACATCCAACTTGTGATTCTCCTGCCTCTACCTTCTAAGTGCTAGAATTACAGACAGGTACTTCCCTCCAGGTCTGTCAATTTGGGTCATTTTTGGTAAAACATTTAGAATGGACCCTGGCACTTTGCTAGAACATGATACAGTATTTATTATTATATGTATATGTATGTATGTACATATGTAAGTTTAAGATTACCTTAAGTTCTTTTAGAATGAGGATATTTTTAAGTAAGACAACAAATAAGTAAAATATTTAAGTGAAATATATACATAAATAAACAAAAATAGCTGAATAGATTGCAATAAATGGTCTACTGATATAGTCTATATTCTAATCAGGTGGTAAAACCAACCATGCAGATCATGTGACACATGTGCTGTGTTCAGTGGCTTTCTGAGTAAAGCCATGTGGAAATGGAGGCAACTGGCCGGTTCTACCTGAAGGTAGTGGAAGGCCCAGAAGGAGTAACACTCTTGCTGAAGTATCAGATAGAGATCTAAGACATGGGATTTGAAAAATCATGTCAAGTTAGGCCTGTCATAAATACTGTTTATATGCCCGGGATATGGAAACAATCCTGATGCCCCACTAGGGATAAATGGACCCAAAAATTGTGGTACAATGGAATACTATGAAGCCATTAGAAGGACAAAATAATGGCATTTGCAGGGAAATGGAGGGAACTAGAAGAAATCATGTTGAGTGAGGTACGCCAAGAGCAAAGAGACAAATGGCACATGGTCTCCCTGATAAGTGGATGTTAAATCCAAAACGTAAGATAATACGGTAAAGTAAACAAGACTGGAGAAACAAAGGACCTCCACTCATCTGGTCAAAGCATCACTAAATGACCCCATGCTGCTGACCACATATATGGTATATATGTGACATCAGAAGGAAACTAGGAGGTCACAGAATCAGAGGAAAACGGGGGGGGGGGGACATATAACAGTGGGACCCATCAGCTGCACTGGTCATTGATCAAAACGAACTAAGCAACTCAGCGGCAGCCATGGGAGGGAGGGAAAGAGGGAACAGCTAACACTAAGCAAAAGGAAAGAAATGTACATATCACCCGATGTGGAAGAAATAACTGTATTGTCAAAGCTCATAGAACTCATAAACTTTACAAACCACGATAAAGATAATTTGCCCCATGAAGCGTACAACGTGTTTGTGACTTTAAATATCACTATCCCACAATACTGTGAAATTTGCTAAATTCATGTAACCACTTAATCACAATAAAAAATTGCAAAAAATAATAAATAAATAAATAATAAATAAATACTGTTTGTAGGTTCCAATCCAAACAGACTAGACTTGAAATAAAATCTCCTACAACAGGCTGGTGTAATTTGTCTTTTCAGTTCATCCTTTTCCTTCTACTTAACACCCATTAGAAGTGCTTCCTAGATTTCCCCCAATCCTTCATCCTAATATGTTTCAGCATTCAGAATGTATCAGATTCTTCAAAGATAACTGGATGCACAATTTCAGGCTGTTTATCAGAGAAGTCTGTAATAGCACCACATTAAACCCATCAATGTAGCTGTGAAAAAAAACTATAAAATTATATTTGTATCAGGGGTGATATTTTCCCTGACAAGACTGACATGGAATGAGTTAAGAAAACTACTAGTTTTCAAAACATCTGGTTTGGAAAAATTTCAAAGGAAAGGTATTAGTTTATGTGCTCAAGTATGCCATGCTCTTTTCTTCCTAGGATCTATTTCCAATATCTAGAATCTATGTTAAAGTCCCTCCCCCTCCAAATGATTAATCCTTCCAGTCCCAGCCCCAATATCATTGCCTTGATAATGTATGGCAGTCATGATATTTTTCTGGGTCTCATTAAGTGCTTTGAGAATCTCCCACTGATGACATTGTACTTACGTGCTGATGACACATGTAGTAATTATTTATTTAAATGTCACTCCCTTTCAATGACAAGCTTTTAAGGACAGGGATTTTTTTGTCTTCCTCTTCTTAGTATCTTCTGTTTATTATGTAATATCTGGCATCTGGTGGATGCTCACTACTAGTGGCAGAACTGAATACAAAATTATGCAAAAAATCAACATCCCATGCATTGTTCAGACTAAAGCTGTAAATGAACCATTGAAACAAGTTTTTCTAAGTGCCTAAATGTATTGAGGAGCTATTTAGGACACAGTAATTGAGCAAACAAGTTTATAAAGGTAATCTAGCTTCAGACGCAGAAAGTGGCCCTGATGAGTTGGAAGGAATGATTCATATTGGGAGAAAATAAGTGCTAAGGCCACAAATGAAGATCACTGCCAAACTGAAGAGAGTTTGGAGCTAGACTGAAAATCTGTTTACAGCCTACAGCATATCACACACCAGTATTTTTTATGTTCCTGTTTTAGTCCAGGGAAAAACCAGTAGAGTGAAATTGAGCAATAAATCCTTCCATGCTGATATGTTATGTTTTGATAGGCAAACAATTTATACTGACTAATAAGCAAAACAATTTTTAGGTGGATGGCTGATGAAGGAAATCATTGCTCATTCCTGCACAGTGAACCATGAAAAACAAGTACAGGTGAGTTGATTCAACTGTGAGGCAGTAAAATCAATGAAAAAAAAGAGGTTAATAGTTTTCTCAAAAAAATGTATAATTGATGAGTGAATTTTAAAAAATGCTTTTAGTACTTTATTCCCTTTGCAAGGGGAAGCAATATTTTTGCCTGTGTAACAAAAATTGGGGAGACATTAAACACAAAAGGAGAGGAAATATTCCAGTTTGAAATTTTTTCATTGTTGACCTTGGTTGTGGAATTATTTTAAGTGAAAGTATGAAGTGCTTTGTGGAAGCACATTGAAAAACTGATGTTTTATATTCCTCATCGTTTTTCCCAAAATCTGTTGCCTCTAATTTCTTATCACTAGAATAGATTAGTCAAAATTTACGTTTTCAGAATGACAGATTGAGAGCAGATACATACACTTCTGTAATGTAATTTTAATAGATCTGTCAAAGACATTTCATACTCAGTCACTGACCTGTGGTAAAGACTCAATATTGAACATGAGATATCATCCCATTGAATCTATAGAATCTCTACTTCATGGGTTTTCCTATGGACATGTGAATAGTCTCCCCAACTAATCCTTTAAATCTGAATCAGCTGCTCATCAGCATCCATTCACTCTTAGCTACCAGTGAGGTTCAGGGGAGGGAGACCAGAGGCACCCCATCTAGAATGGAACCAGAGGTAAGAAAAGAGGCAGACTTCACTTCAGAACCTTCAGAGTATCCAGTGAAGTTCTGCACAAGGGAAGTGCATTTTCCAAAGCCCAAGCCCTTTCCTTTGCAGAACCTGGTTTTACAGCAAACAGCTCTCTCCCCATTAATCATGGGATCTGGAGCTCCTACCCCTGTCTTTTTAATTCTAGTCTTAACCTACCTAATCCTAGAAACTCTTGAATTGCCCCATTTTAGATCCTACTTCAGATTGAGCAACAATACTTTAAGAGATACTATTGTTGAATCACTCAGTAGAACAATCTATCCACTTTAACAAATGATAAAAATTATTTTCAATTAGAACAAAACAAGTTTCAAATCATTAAATTGGCACTTTAGAAAAGGCAATACCTTCTCTTAAGGATGTTACTGTTAATTTCAGAAGTAAAATAACATCAATATGTTAAAAAAAAAAGGTCTGCTAAATTTAGCTCTATCTTGGTAGCATGACATTTATTACTTTTAATTATAGATTTTTGATTCATATTACTGCAACAGACCCAAATTCTTTTCTTGAAACAAAAAGGACTTTAAAAATAAACAAACTGAAGAAGTCCACCAGCCTATTATTTTAATACATAGATCATATTTTCCTGGCAGACCTCTTCAAATGCTTTCTTATTTAACTGGTAAATGGCCTTGAAATGTTTAAGGTAGAATTTCAAAAGTAAATGTATTCACATAGCCTTCCCACTCACAATTCCATATTTTTATTATATTTTCTTCTATATATATTTAGCACAATGTTATGCTCACCATGGAGTCTGAACAATTTTATGGTGATTACATGGTGAAAAGTAATAAAATCAAGTTTGTGAATCTTGGCAAAATTTCTCCATTCCGTTTCCTCTCTTTTTCTCTCCCACCACATGCAAAGAAACAGAAACCTTTTTACCCACACCTGAAAGACATAGATTCTGTTAACTCATTTGTACCCAACCCTGAACCCAGAGAAAATAAATAGTGACTTATTTTAAAAATGTGTCACAGTAGCAGAAGCAAAAACATTTATTACAAAAAGAAAGAAAATGGCAGAGGGTGAAGGTTTATAGGAAATCCTACCTGAAAACCACAGCTGTGACCAGGCCAAGTTCGAGTTCATTGTTTCCTAGAAGTGTAAGCAGAGACAACATGATGGATTACAGAGCCCTCCTTTTCTACAGAAAAGAAAATGCCAGTTCATCAGCAAAGACACAACTTCCTATCCCTGAGTTGGAAGATGGATTTGTCAAAATGAGCTTTATATAAGGGACAGAGAGCTCCATCATGACACCTACAGCAATTTTATGAGCAATATAGATACGTTCCACCTGGCTATTTCTTATATCGCTCTGACATGTGCCAAATGCACATTTAAAGTCACGGTTCTAAAAGGCAGAGGGGAAGAAAATTAAGGAATGGAAAAAAAAGATGTTGGGAGAAAAGAAGGAAAAACACAGAAGTGTAGGTTTCTACAACATGGATTATTGCAAATTTATGCTTAAACAATATTGAAAACCTCTATGAAGCCATCATAACCCTCATCCCAAAACTAGGCAGGGACTCATCAAAGAAAGAGAACTATAGACCCATTTCTTTGATGAACACTGATGCAAAACTTCTCAACAAAATATTGGCCAATCGACTTCAACAATTCATCCAAAAAATCATACACCATGATCAAACAGGATTCATTTCAGGGATGCAAAGCTGGTTCAATATACACAAATCAATTAATATTATTCATCACATCAACAGGAACAAGAATAAGAACCACATGGTTATCTCAATAGATGTAGAAAAAGCATTCGACAAGATCC
>NW_012267313.1:11120904-11160633 GCF_000151885.1 Dipodomys ordii | reverse complement strand
AAGGATGTGAAGGGTAAACAAAAGGAGGAGGCTGCAATGCTTGGTAAGAAATGTACGCATTATCCTGCCCATGTAATTGTAACCCCTCTGTACAGTATCTTCACAAATAAAAAAAAAAACAATATTGAAAACCAAAAGGTTAATATTTTCTTTGAATATGTTTTTAAATATTAGTGTTTTCTGTGAGCTTTGGATATTATTTGACAGCTCACATCAATGTACTAAGTTGTTAGACATGGCACCTGACATAAAATAACAAATGTTAAAATATTATGAAAGTTAAACAATTTCTATATTTTCCCTACTAAACAGCAAGCTCACAGGCACAGGTGCCTCATACCTGTAATCCTAGCCGATTGGAAGGCTGAGATTAGTAGAAAGACCAGGCTGAGGATCCATATGAGACTTCTCAATAATTCAGTGCAGGGGGAACATATCTGTTGTTCTGCTTGGGTGGAAGGCTGAAAAGAAGATGATCACAATTCCAGGCCGTCCTAGACAAAAATGTTCATGAGATTCCATCTCAATGTAGTGAAAAGAAGCTGGGTGTAGAGGCACACACCTGTCATTCTATCCTCCTAATTGTCATTAGGAGCCTACAGCAGGTAGACCACAGTCTAGCCAAATGCCATGGCAGGAAGTGCGACTCTATATCTCAGACATAACCAGCATGAAAAAGTGCTGGAGGCATTGAGTGCCTGCCGGAAGCTTGAGTCTCTAAGTTCAGAACGAAAAAGGAAAAAGAAAGAAGAGTACATAGACACAAAGTGATCTATAGATAAGAACAAATTTAATTTGGTGTTTCTTCTGTAAAAAAATAGCTCTGTATCTCAATAAGTGCTCAGCAGAGATATCATAGTTCTGTCTTATAAAGTAATGCCCATTGCTATGCATATAGTTTATATGAACACTTGAACTCTCATTTTCCTGATGCATATAATTGGCTTCACAATGCTTTTCGAACATTAAAACTGTATTTCAAAGCTATAGTCATTGCCTAAGGATGAATGCTAGACATATAATCTGTAAAGGTGAGTTTCTTGCCTATCCTTTATTAAAAAAAAGAAAGCTATTAGTTTGAGATTTAAAACTATTCTTTATTACACTAAAAGTAACTGGACACTGCAAAAGCTTTGTAGTTAGACTTAGGTTTAACTCAGCTCTCACGTAGACAAAGGCCTTCATCTTTGTTAGCTTTTGTGCTCTCTTCTGTGACATGGTAAAGGCCATGTGACTACTTGTTCTTGTCATCCAGACTCTTTTTTCTTTTTTTTCCTTCCTTCTTTCCTTCCTTCCTTCCTTCCTTCCTTCCTTCCTTCCTTCCTTCCTTCCTTTTCTTTCCTTTTTTTTTTTGTCAGTCGTGGGGCTTGAACTTAGGGCTCGGGCACTATCCTTAAACTCTCACTTAAGGCTAGCACTCCTCCACTTTCTGCCACAGCTCCATTTCTGGTTTTCTGCTGGTTAATTGGAGATAAGAGTCTCAAGGAGACTTTACTGATTGGGCTGACTTTGAACCACGATCCTCAGGCCTGAGTCTTTCTTTTCAGAGGAGCAAAGGGTCTAGTTCATTCTGCATGATGTTTGTGGAATAAACTAGATTCATATTTCTTAAATGTCAAAAATATATATATTAAAATGGATATGTTCATAAGAAGAGAAATCAAGTGTCTTAAGTTGCAAAATCCCTATTTCTATAGCCCATATGTGAACAATATAAATAATGGGTTTTATTCTGCTCATGAACTGTGGAGGTTCTACTTTTTTTCTTCAGATGGATTTGACTAAGGAGATTTTTATGAAGACTATCTAGATCAATATCCTGAAGATAAATTTCACCAATATTTCCATGACAATTTTCATGAAGCTCAAGTGTGAGATTTTTAATTTAAGACCTGGTAAGCCAATGAATCCATTTGCTTCATGGATGAAATCATCGCTTTATCTATGGCATTCCATTAACAATAATTTTAATAGCCCACAATTTGATATCACTAGCTCAGTGATGGTCATTGTTAGAGGTATCTATAAAGGGATATCATAGAAAGCTGAAAGTGTACTAGTAGGATAATACATTGTTATGTATTTATTGTTTAATTTTCCAAATTTTAAATATGTATATGTTGTATATATAGTTATATTTTAATGTGAACTATTTCAAACGAATAAGGAATATGATTCTGTCAGTCATTGTGTATATTATCTACAAGAAGGAGTCAGTGTGAACTTTCATCTCTGTTTATCGTCTCTCATATAAACACCAGGTAGCATACAAAAAAGAATGTGGGCTTCTAAATTAGGTCATCTTATAGTTCTGGGTTCCTCAGTCTATTATTGAAGGAATCCTGAAAACACATACACACACAAGTAAATACAAGTTTAAGCTCCTTCAAACCCTGACTTCTTCATGTGTAAACAGGAGTGATAGAAACTATCTCTGTTTGAAGTTGACTTTTCTATTTTCAGTGGAATGTGACAAACTTTTCTTCTTCACATGAACATCCTGCCATGTTGAGACTGACACAAAGTATGAATGCAGGCCCAAGTAAGCTTTCATGCCATCTTTCCCTGCCAACATGGAGTAGATAAGGACAGGGAAAGAATTTCAGAGAAGAGTATGAAGATGCTATACATCTTCCCAGCTCCAGGCACTGCATGGAACACTTCAATGCAAAGGAGGACTGCAGGGTTATCTTGACAGCCATTTACACTTAGAAACTTTCCTTTCCTCACAGGCCAGAAGAATAACAGAACTCTCTAGGAATTCTCTGGGGCCTAGCATAGCACACCAGTCCAACTGCATGCCCTGTGGTTTCAGAGCATCCCAGAGGAAATCTTTCTGTGCCCTCACAGCCTTACAGGTCAATAGGACTGGACAAAATCTAGCTCTTTTGCGGTGGGGAGAGATAGAAAGGTGTGTGTTGGGTGGGGGTAGGCAGATCAGTCACATCTGGAGGGACTACGTGTCAGAAGATGAAGTTTGTCCAGGGTGGTGGGAAGACCAGGTTCGCTCTGTCTCTAGGAATCCCAGCCAAACACATCTTTTAAAAATGAGAGCTGAAATCTAGCCCCAAATATGTAGTGGTATTATAGTCGAATATCACAATTTTATATCTAAGTCTAATGACTTTTAAAACCCCTTAAATACTAGCACTGAGGTTAGATATCTTTTTTAAATGATAGCTAAAATCTCACCCAAAATATATAGGAATCCCAAATTATGCTATCATAGTCAAATATCTCAGTTAATTTTATATCCATGTCTTACAACATGTAAACTCCTTAATGATAGCACTGTGACTAGATATTGTCTCATGACAATGTGGCTTCACTTCAAAGAAATCTAGGCTTCAGACACAAGAAATTATCCTAAGGCCTTTAGCCAGATTAGGGTCAAATGAAAATTGTTCCATAGGAAGCATTCAATGAGAGTTAGTGTACAAGGATAAATAAATAAATGTAAATAAATTATTTTTATTCTATTCTTACCAAAAATCTCCCCCCCACCCCGTCTCCTCATAAACACACACACACACACACACACACACACACACACACACACACACACATTGAAGGCATCCTGATACATATGTATATGTATTATGTATATACAATATACATAAATGTATTATATATATAACATATACACATATAATATATACTATATACATACATGCATACATATGTGTATAATATATACACATATATACATACATGTGTGTTGATATGTAAGTATTATACATATATAATACAATATATACAATATTATATATGTAATAAAATATCAAATATAAAGAAAGCATCCTCACTGTGAAGTCCCAGGCTTGTTCTAATTGTTAAGTCATGACTGAGAAAGGCAAACCCAAATATTCATAGAAAGTTTAGCTTGGACTTGTTCTTCGAGAACTTGGCAAAGTGGTTTGTTAGAATGAAGCCTTGAATAGAGTTAAAAGTTGAAAGAAAATAAGATTATCATTTGGACACGAATGATGTAGGAAAAGCCATTTAACACTGCCATGTCCATTTCTATAGAAGAAAAGGACTTTCGGCAGATATTTCCGAGCATAGATAACTCCATGGTTATCAAATACGTGTCCTTGGACTTGTTTGGGCCATGCTTCAACCAAACAAGCTCATCAGACTGTTTTATATATAGCAAGTAAAGTGCTGTTTTCCTTGTCTGACTCTATTACTACTCTCCCTTCATGCCTCGCTGGCTAATATTGACAGCAGGGTTCTTTTGACCCATAGCCATATTTCTGTGGCAAAACACTTTTCACATCAAAGTGACTAGCAAAGACATAGAAAATAACCATAGACAAACAGGTCTCAAGGAACCCGCTCCAGCCACAGACAGCTGCTCCAGAAGCTGTCTACAACCATGATTTAACACTGTGAACTTGTTTGGAAACAGCTCTTTTCGACACCAGATGTCCAACAATGGCTATTTTCACAGGCTTTACGAAGTGTCCCCCCACCACCACCCCACCCCAATGCTCACACATGCCATTTTGTTCTAAATGTGCTGTATGAACAGCACGTCTCCACACTGTCTCCTATCTCAGGTTTCCTGAGAAAAGAAAGGCGCTGGGGTGAAATGGGGAGACTCCACTGGATTGATTGGTGTGTCTCAGCCTTATCTCCACTCCCCCATGTCTCAGGATAGTTTCGTGCACTTTGGTGATGCTGAGAACAGATTGATGCCAATAAGCCATTTGAGATAAGAACTAATTGGAAACAGAAGGTTGAAGAATGATTATGTTGGGAATGAGCAAAGGGGACAGACAAGTAATTATTCAGACAGAATTTCTTTACACAAAAGGCAGATGGAAGAGGGAACAAAATTCCTAAGTCCATGGCAGAAGTAAGCAGCTGCACATTTCTTTTCTTTTTTGGAGGCAAAGCAAACAAGAGTGATTTCACTGGGTTTGGTAATGGGCTTCATAGATCCCTAGGGGTTCACCATGTGTTGGCAGCCACAGCATGTTAAAGAACCCAGGGGTCTCAAACCCCTCACTGACTCTAACTGTGGGGCCCATCAGATGAGATGGGCAAGACCTAGGAGAAGAGAACTCTGCATCCCATACAAGTCACAGTGGTCAGAGGTGAGCAGTACAAACGGACAGGAAGGAAATCAGGGACACATTCCACATTTGTCACAAGTCATCCATCAGATTTAACTGAACATCTCCACTCACAAATATAAACCCAGTGCAGAAAGAAATCGGAGGAAGTAGAATTTTACAAAATCATGGTCAAATTTATCAGTCACTGGGTTCCTCTAAATAAAGACTCATGTTACCAGAAGTGGGATTTGTCCTGGAGAGACAAAGAGAGTCATAATTAGTAATCAGGAAAGGAAACAGCCTCAATATATCCCCTCAAAGCAAAATCCATTAGCAGCAGCCAGTTCTGCAAGATGAATTTAAAACTGTTTTCATGGCACTGAATATAAAAATACAAAACAAGAACAAAGAAAACCTTCATTTCTGTTTCAGGTTCACTTTATCTATCTATCAAATATCAATTTATCAATCTATCTATCTGATATCTATAAATGTTATATATGTATGTAATTATCATCTATTTATCTTATAATACCTATTTATTTATTACTCTGTTTATTTTGGCTTAAGGACATCATTAAGCTAAAGGAGTCATTAATAGACCATTCAAAGACAGCCCTTCCCCAAAATGATTTCAGGTATACACCACCAATTTTGTATGTGAATTCTCAATTAGCCGTGAGCATAAAACAAAATCCCAACCTTCACAGTAATGAGACAGATACTAATCAGTAGAAAAGCATAGAGTATACATGTATATATTTATATGACATTATAGGAAATAGAGCAATAATTTGGGAATAAGGGATACAGGAAATGTAGATATGTACAATAGGCACTAAATAAAACATGGCAGTAATAGATTTCAGAACAAGAATAATAATAGATTTCAGAATAGATCTTATACATGAAGGAGGTATAGATTCTCCCAATGATTGATTAGGTTAAGATTTTTAAGATTAGGATAAGATTTTAAAAATTGACAATAAAGTTCATTCGATTTCAACTTTTTCCCTGCCCCAGATTGTTTTTTTTCCCTTTTCCCTGGAGTTTCTAACTTTCTTCCTGCTTCAGGAAGGCATGTAGGTTCTTCTACTGGTTCAGCTCTTCTTGACATTTCCCTCTAGTTAAATCACATCAGTCTTCTAGCCTTGTTAATTTTATTTTCCAGTTTGCAATTATATATTTATTTCTGTGTTGATGTCAGGATTCTTCATAACCTATATCTCCATTTGGACAGAAACTTGCATGTTTTGTTCATTTGCATGTCTAGTCACCAGCAAGACTTGAATTTACCCTAATCTACTTCTATCTTTTTGGCACCCAATAATGTAGATGCTATTAGGATCCCTATTTTTAACATGAAGACAATGAGTCCCAGAAAGTTGAGTATCTTTCACAAAGTAATACAGCTTTTAAATGATTGAATTTATATTAGTTCACATTTGCCAGAGAAACACACCTGATAGAATGTGTGTGTGTTTGTGTGTGTGTGTGTGTGTGTGTGTGTGTGTGTATTTAAGGAAAGAACAGGACCACCGCTGAGCAATATCAAATATAGAATATGGGCCAATAGGATAGAGAACCAGGGAAAATTTGATGCTGCTATCAAAGTCCTCCTTTCTCAGGGGAAGTTGGTCTTTTTTCTTACACCCTTCAACTGATTTTATAAGACCTGGCTTTTTTTGTAGAAGATAATTTCCTTTACTTGAAGTCTACCGATGTAAATGTTAATCTCATCTAAAATATACTCACAGTGAAACCTAGAATGGTGTTTGATTAAAACTTGGAACCTTAGGTTAGCTAAATTATCACACAAAATTAGGCATGACAGGGCAAATATAAAAACTCCACTATCCAAATACTTAATAAATACACTACTGATGCCTTCAGACTATCAAGATTAACTGGCCCATTTAACCTGAATTTCAGTAGCTATATTGATTCTCCCTGAGTCTCTTTTCCTTACTTATGACAATATGATAATTATTTCATGCTGAAATATTTGTGGTAGTGATGTGTGTGTGTGCATGTGCACATGTGTGTGTGAAATACTGTGACATTTTGCCCCATTAACGTCCACAATGCCTTCATTTTATTTGAATACTATGAAATACTTTAAAGAAAGCATATTAGGCCAAGATTACTAGTGTATACCTGAATCCTAGATAGGAGAAAGAGATTGAGAAAATGGGGTTAAGGCTATCCAGGTTGACAGTTAGAGAGACTACTTTCTCAACCAAGAAACTTGGCATGGTGGTACATGCCTGTAATCCTAGTAAACCAGAAACATTGGATAAGTGGACCATATTCTGAGGCTGGTTCCAGGCAAAAATGAGAGGCCCAATATAAAATATAGCCAGAGAAATAAAGGGCCGGGGGTACAGCTCAGGTGGCGGAGCAAGGATGAGATCCTCAGTTCAAATCATAGTACTGCCATCAATAAATAAATAAATAAATAAGATATATTGCTTTTTATCAGTTTTCAAATGAGCTTTAAACATCACAAAAAGAGCCAAGCTCTTCAAAGAAATTGATGTACTACAGTACTCAAAGACAGCATAGTAGTTAAATTATCAGTGTGTTAACAAAGGAGACCAGTAAAGAGAAATCACAGTCCCAGAGTTTGGGCTATGAGTGTACCAAGAGGGAACAGGCTGTCTTTCAGAGAAGACATCCTGGGAACCTCAGAACTCCCAGACATTCTTCGTTCAAGAATCTCTACCAACCTTTCTTCAACACTAATGATCCAAATGTCAAATTCATTCCTTACAGTGAGGTACTGAGCTAAACACAACAAGGCTGCTCTGTGGGTCATGAGTGAGACTGTGGACACCCACAAGCACAATATAATTTACCATTTATACACCACCTTATTGGACAGCTAGGTCCTGTCAGAAAGGAACATAGATATCTTCTTGTTTCCTTTTCGCGTTTATAAAACAAAGAATGTTCCATTATGGATGTTAACCCACCATAGAATACTGGGACATGCAATTTCCCAGGCTGACTTCTTACAGAATCCTTTTTC
Organism: Dipodomys ordii; assembly: GCF_000151885.1. Classification (NCBI taxonomy): domain Eukaryota; kingdom Metazoa; phylum Chordata; class Mammalia; order Rodentia; family Heteromyidae; genus Dipodomys; species Dipodomys ordii. The sequence goes on along the minus strand of NW_012267313.1, from coordinate 11,152,539 downwards.
TTTCAAGAAGAGCTGGGCTTTGCAAAAGATTCTCCCTAGAGAATAGGAGTAAATATTTGTAAAGAGTTTTCTGGTGAGTGGAGGATAACAGAAGCTCTTTGCTTGGGACTTTGATCCATCATTTAAAATAGATATCTTGAAGCCTGGAAGTGAATTAAGCTCTACTCTACCCCCTGACACACCCACTTTTTCTAGAATTATCCACAGTGGAGCTGATATATTGACATGTCCCAGGAAAATAAGACTCTACAGGCCAGTTCCTCCAAGATACAGCAACCATCCGGCTCGGTGACAGCTCCATCAGTCATTAGAGAGACGTCAGTCCATCTAATACATTCAAGGTAGAGTCTAAATTGAGAAATCAGAATTGTATGTATAACTGGAGGCATGATAATTGATGATTTGGAGCACCAAGAAGCAATGTTTACATTTCAGACATAGAGAGCTTGATTTTCCTGGCATGAACATGAAAAAGACAAAAAGGATATACACAGTTACCCAGGAGGAAACTTGTGCCAACAATGAACACTGACTGAAAATAACAAGAGGGAAAAGCGGGGGCAGGGGGCCTCCTGGGGAAACCTGGAAGATAACAGAACCGAGTGAATAAGGAAGAGTTTACATGTAGAGATGATCTGAAGGAGGGCAGAGCCAGGCTCTTTAACACAAGGACAGAAGCCATCACATTTGGTATTCTTTCCCCCTTGTCTTGTCCTTCCAGCCCCTAACGGTAAAAAGAAAACTGGTTGTCTGTTGCTGTGTCCTCCCGTCTCTCTCCCTACCCCTAGTCCCCCTCCCCCCTAATAACACAATTCTTTGTGTCTCATGCCAGAAGAAATGCAGATAAGGTCAGAGAGGATATTATGGAAAGGATGTGATAAACATGGGGTCATGAGAAAACATTAGGAAAGAAAAAGGTGAATTATGAAACTGTCTAGTGGAGAAAAAGAGAGAGAAAGGCGACAAAACAAAGCAAAGCAACCATTTGCCAAGGGGCTATGAAAACAAGGAGAAGCAGAAGTGAAGTACTCTCCCAAATTGGAAGCAAGATGGCAGAGCAAACAGAGCCATCGGCCATCTCAACAGCAAAGTGTTAGGAAAAATAGGTGCTTTGGGAAGAAATATCAGCACTGAAGTGTTTGATGAAAGGTGCCATGCCTCTGGAGCCTGTTGACCTCATTTGGCACGCAGGTGGCCTCATCTGAGAAGCAAAGAAGTGTCAGGAGAAAAACATAATATACACACAGGCAGCCCCAGGAAGGGGAGCTGGTGGGATTGTGAGCATGCCCAGCAGCTGGTCTCTGGGCCTCAGAGGAGTGACAGAAGGTAAAATAGGGAGGTGAATACCGGAAAAGGAAAACTCCTGAAGAAGCCAGGCTCTGGAAACTCATCTTGTTAGTGATTAAAGCTATACCTGCACATCTTCCTACCTGCCATCTTCCTTGCATCTTAAAAAGATACACCGTCATGTATCATCTTGTGTGTTTAACCAGAGCACATATTATCTACGCTTCCAGTCCTAAAAGAAAATAAAACAACCTCTCTAGCTACTCAGGAGGTTGAGATATGAGGATTGAAGTCAAGGTGGGAAAGTCTTATAAGACTTTTAACTTCAATTAACCCCAAAAAGCTAGAAGTGAAGCTGTGGCTCAAGTGGAAGAGCACTATCCCTGAGCACAAAAGCTCATTAACATTACCCAGGCCCTGAGGCCAAGCCCCAGGACCAAGAGGAAAGAGAGAGACAGAGATAGAGACAGAGACAGAGAGCTACAACTTTTTGACATTAGGAATACCTTTCTCCTAGTTTTGTGGCTTTCCAACATGCTGACATATCTGTGCCTTGCTAGGTTTTAAAAATGAATTGTTTGAAAACCTGTCATCCACAAGTCAGAAGCAGGTTAGAAGGGGAAGCTCGTTTCCCTCCACCCTGTCCACTCCAATATTTTAAAAGTCGGTTATCCCCCATGTTTGTAGAGAGGCATGGAGCCACATTTCAATTTTCCTGAATGCAGTCTCCCATGGCTAAGATTTTGCAATAGTTTATGGAAGTGACAGCATTTGTGTGTGTGTGTGTGTGTGTGTGTGTGTGTGTGTGTGTGTGTGTGTGTCCTTCCAGTGTGTGTGTGTGTGTCCTTCCAAGAAGAAGGTGTTCTTTTCACCTCTTTGGGACTGTGGCAGAGAATGAAAGCCTCTACAGTTTACATTCGCTTTGTCAGCCCTGTAAGCCGCCATCTGTTTCTGTGGTGGAGTGCGATCTGTCAGTTTTGTTTTTAGGCTCTGAGGCAGTAGCAGGAGCTTGCTCATTGTGGTCTTCTTAGAGAACGGCAAAGTAATTAACCATTCCAGTACTGGCCACAAAAGAGATGGTCACTCTCAATGTTGGGCCAGATTTTTTGCTTTCTCCAGCGCTGAAAGTACTACAAAAAATTGAATAGCTATTCATCGGGTTTCATTGTTCCCTAAAGAGGCAACATGCTCTTTGTTATAAAGGCAACCTGGATTTTCTGACATACCATTTCATTTCAATGTCTGTGCGTCAAAGATGAAACAAAGTCTGGGTGCTGCAGACAAACAATCAAAACATGACAGTGACAAACACCCTGAGAGACCTCATTCACCAACACGTGAACAGTGAATTGTCTTTCACAGATGAAGAGAGGTGGGTGGGGGGAAAAATGGGAAGAAAATAGGGAAGAAGAAAGGGGAATTGATATGATTGGGGATGTAATGTTTTCCTGGTTAAACAGAATGTCATGGGGCAGGGTCCTAATAAATAAAGGACCTGTGGAAAGAGATAAAAGTCATCAGGTTCTGTATACCATTTCCAGATTGATCTTAAGTCTCTCTCTCTATTTTTTTTCTTCTTTCTCTTCATCTTGAATATTATGTTTTGTCTCTTTCCCCATCCACGTGATCTGATTAACCATCAACTTTGAAATTTAACTATTTCAATTCAGTGTAACAATTTAGGATACCCTTGAAAGGGAATCCTAAAATGGATGTATAGATTAGGTGCCAAGAACTTTTGAAAATAGTCATCACAGAAAGAAAAATGTAGAAGAATGTCAATCATTTATTGTTTTATCTCTGACACAATGACTCCATAACATTTGTTAAGTAGAGCTAGTCAAGTAGAAGTATGATCTCTATTTCCTACTCTTTTCTCTTTTGCAGCTAGTCAAGGCATTTAAATGAAAGAGAATGAGATGAGGAAATACTTTCTGTGATGTGGACCACGTTTTTTCACATCAGAGCCTGTTCTAGACATATATACAGTAGCAGTTTGAGTAATTAGCCTCTTGCCTTCTGATTATATTCTCTAAAAGTCATTTTACCATTTTTCCTGACAGCTTACTAAATTTCTTGATTTTTTTCCTAATTAACATCTATTATGCTTTAAATAATCATTTACAAAGATATTTTACTTTGCAATTAAATCTACTCCTTGCTCATTAATGAGAGTAATTAATCCACTTCCCATTCTTAATATTCCTTTCAAAATTTTTTAAAGGATCTTGAGTTTTCCGTTTTTCTTTACTGTACATTAAAATGGTAAAGGTTTAAGTTCTCCTCTGTAGATGTTCACTTGTTCATGTAAAAATAAATCTCCATTGCATGTTTCTTTTTTCAAATGTTGTAAACATAAGCGGTGCTGTGGTCTAGCCAACACTGTCACCGTGTGGGACAAGGTATCTACCTTCCTCTTTTTTTTCTTTTAGAAATGAGACCGTTTAAATTAGGAAAGTTTTTGTATTTCAAGTTTCATGATAGCCTTTTGTTTAACTTACTTATTTTAACAGTGATTCTCTATACGACTTCAAAAGCTTTCCAGTACTGTTTGTACCTTTAAATAACAGTTAACATCATGTAAATATTTCTGATACATTAATGAAATTCAGTTTTGAAGAATCATGTTCTTGGGTAGTAGTTTATCTCCAATAAGCTACTCAGAAAAAGCTAGAAGTAGAGCTATTGTTCCAGTGGTAGAGTGTTAGCATTGAGCACAAAGAAGCTCAGAGACAGCTCCAAGGCCCTGAGTTCAACCCCTAAGTCCAGCAAAGAACATAATAAATAAATGATTTGGATTCTTGAATCTTCCCTGTGAAGTGAGCTCTAGCATTTGGAGAATTATGGGTTTATTTATCCCACTCTCAGTATCCAAGATGACAGAGGTAACTCTTGCCAAGGTTTAGTCTTCTAAAGAACACTAGAAGCCCAGCCATAGAGCAAGCTCTAGCAAAAACTACAAAATGGTGTTTTAAGTTGCAGATCTCTCTTCCCTTTCTTTTTCACTTTCAGACCTAAGTGCTTCTGGTCACATAGAAGACATTAGAATGGAAACCTAGAAAATGTCTAAAACACTAAACTATACCCCATATTTCTCCCTCTCCCTCTCCCCCTCCCTCCTCTTGTCCCTGTCCCTTTTCCTCTGTATCTGTCTGTTTCTGTCTCTCTTTCTCTGTCTCTGTCTCTGTTTCTCTCTATCTCTGTCTCTCTCTGTGTGTCTATCCCTCCCCTCTCTCCTCTCTGTTCTAGAATCCTCAGAGTTCCCTTGAAGACCTGGACTCTCAAGAACTAGGCATGTTTTCTTCTAGAGTTATTGTCAGGGTTGTTCCCATAACAATCAACCATCAATAAAAATACCTAAAGTTCTATACATCTTTTAAATGAGATGCATATTTTTGCAATTTACTGCTTTGTCATCATTTCATTTATGGCTTCAACAACGCTCATTAAACATGCTATTTTACGATTGCAGCTTCATGAGTAGCCATTTACTCTTGGGCAACATCCTGACTCATAAAAGTCACCATTCTTTCCTTCTTTACATCAGAAATTTTGGACAGGAGGGAACAGTCACCAGGCAGCTAGTGTTTAAATTACTTCTCCTTTCAAGGCAATGGAACTGAGATTGACAAATGCCTAAGTACAAATAATTCAGCAGGCCCGGAGAAGACTATGAGCTCAACATACCAGTTACCTTTACCATGCATTTAAGTTCATGCTGCAGCTCAAAAGTTTCTAAAATCTTTGTTGATTCTCCTCCAGTTATCTTCAAGTTAAAGTTAGTTCTACTTGAACTAATATTTGTAAATATTAAAACAAGATATTTAAGAGGGAGAGTTTTTTGTGGGGGAAGGGATCTGAGATTTGTTATGCTTTTGTATTTCTCTCCTTAAGAAAAAATCATCATTGATAGTAAGTTTTGTAAAGGAATCTTTAGTCCAATCAATAAACCAAGTGACTCCCTGCTTTTAATTCCTATTGTAATGTAAGCATGGATTTTATTGTATGAAATCAGAATTGTAGAGACTCTGGAGATGGTCTAGAACAGAGTTTAGCAAACTATGGGCCCCGAGCCAACTACGTGGTGCTTATTATTATTATTATTATAGTTGTTGTTGTTGTTGTTGTAACAGAAGGGTTATAGTTACATAAGTCAGGTAATGAGTACATTTGTTTTTGAACAATGTCACCCTATCCCTCACAATTTTTTCCCTACTTACTTTTTTAAATAGAGTTTTATTGGGACACAGTCCTGCTGTGTGTTTACTTATTGTTCCTGGCTGATTTCCAGCGACAAGGGTCTCTCTCACTATCTTCTAACAGATTTGATGATAGTTCCAAGAGACACAGGGATTCTAGGCAAGCAGAGAGAAGAAGGGGTGGCCTGGCATTAAGGCCGTAGGTCTACTGAAAGGGATGAGGCATCTGTGGCTCGCTTCTGTCAGGAGGCTGAATTCTGAGGACTGCAGTTCAAAACCAGCGCAGGCAGGAAAATACTGGAGACTCGTATCTCCCATTAAGCATCAAAAAAAAAAATCTAGAAGTGAAGTTGTGTTCCAAGTGATAAGAGCACTAGCCTTGAGCACATAAGGTCAGAGAAAGCACCCAGACCCTGGGTTCAAGCCCTCTGGAATGACACAAAAAAGAGAGAGAAAGGGAGAAAGAGAGAAAGAAAGAAAGAGAGAGGCTGCAATGCTTGGTAAGAAATGTATGCATTATCCTGCCCATGCAATTGTAACCCCTCTGTACAGTATGTTCACAAATAAAATTAAATTAAATTTAAAAAAAAGAAAGAGAAAGAGAGAGGGAGGAAGGAAAGAAGGAAGGAAGGAAAGAAGGAAGGAAGGAAAGAAGGAAGGAAGGAAGGAAGGAAGGGAAGGAGGAAGGAAGGAAGAGAAAGAAAGAAAAAAAAGAAAGAAAGAAAGGGAGGGAGGGAGGGAGGGAGGGAGGGAAAGAAAAGGAAGGCCTAGTTCATTTGACAGAACAACTATCAGCAACTTTATTTTTAATTAGGTCCACCTTAATTAGTTCCATAAAGACCTTCATATGGCGGAGGAGTTAGGGGTTAAACAAGTTTCAAAAGGAAAAGAAAAAAATGTACCAGTCTAATCCATCTGGGAGGAATGAATGCCTGTGTTTATCTAGCAAATGTCATTTCCAGGTAAACAAGGTCAGGACACTCTGTTCCGGATCACAAATGTTTTCTTTCCAGGAAAATGGATACTTCGTTCTGCTACATCTTCCAAAGGCTACGAAAATGCCCGTGTTGGTTGGTGGTGGTTTCGTTTGTTTGGCCAGGTTTTGTGGAAGAAGGTCATAATTGGATTTCTTTTATGTTCCAATCAAATCTGTGAACCTTGCTGTCATCCAAACCCCAAATTACCTGTAGCTTGACTGAAGAAGAAACATGAAGGGTGCAGCGTGGACTTTGTCACATGGAAAATGAGCTGTGAAGGGGAAGCCATCCCAGAGACCTGGCCTAGGATCAAGTCAGGACACATGACAGTGGGAGTTTACTTATAAGGAAAACACAAATTTATAATCTTAGAGAGAAAAACTGCAGAATTTTGGCCAATGATAAATGGCTTTTCTATGCATCTGCTTGTTTTCATTGTTCAATAACAGAATCTTATCCATTAATACCTACAGAAAAAAGATCCCATTTGGTTTGAAATCTCTTCAGTGGTTAGACCTAAGGAAGAGTGGGTTTTTAGATAATGGAGTGCATCCAGATGCTATGAAAGAATTACGGACTTAGAGGGATAGTCTGCACCTCTACTGTGTCAAGTCCACAACCAGCACTTGGCAAGTGTTTACCACATAAATGTGGAAGGGATTCACAAGTGAAATCATGAAAGTGGAGGGAAGTTTGTGCAAATTGTTCCACTTTGTAGGCTTTTTGAAGACAAATGAGCCAACTTAGATAGGGTAAAGTGGATTCATCTATTGGAAAAAACTAAAATAAGGCAAATGGGTCTAACCTAGAAAAATGGATAACTGGGAAAGGAATTCATCCAAGACTACAGATCACTGACATTGCTTCTCTACCAAACCTTTCCTTAAAATCATTTTCTTTGCCAAATATTTCTCCGTAGCTTTAGTCAAATATATCATGCTCAGCCTTCTGATTGACAGTGGATGAATCAGGACCCCATAATCACAACCTGATTCTTTCTTGATTTTCCCATGTAAACAAGCAGAGAAGGAGGAGGCGGGCTTAGAGTGCTATTATAAGTTGAGAACTACTTTCCTCATTGTGCCATGACTTTGAAGAGTAAAGTATATAATTGGCATTAATATTAAAAAGAAAGAGAATTGTTCCAAGACATAACTTTCTTTCAAACCCAAGGTTTTAACTTGAAGCTGAAATTCTTTAGGAAAGGAAAATAAAGTTTAAATGGAAAAATTAGATCAAAAAAGCAATTTTCTTAGTTACAGATATACCTACTTTGGGACTAGTACTCTGGGAACATCCTGTGGAAATATTTTTTAAATGGTAGATTAATTCATACAAAGTGTTATTAATAGTCCTTGAAATGAAAATCTGAAGTTAGCGGAATAAATAACTTGTGTTGTTAGAGAAAAACTAACAGCTCAATGACTGAATCACTGGGAATCCCATCAAGAGGGTGGTCCCAAAACAAGTCCACCGTAATGAGCGTCAAAGTTGACCATAGTTTAATGTAGATGGACTTTAACTTGAGCTAAAACCAGCCACACTGGATACATCCCAGAATCTAATTATGAAAACATAAAGATTAGGAATGTGTATTCACAAGAAAGACATAGGAAGATCGTGAGTTAAAACATTAAACTATTTCAAAAACAAAAGTGACTGGGGATAAGGCTCAAGTGATAGAGTGTTGCTTAATATTAAAGGTCCTGGGTTTAATCCACAATACTGAGGGGGGGAGGGGTTAAAGGGAAGGGGGGAAAGGGGTATATTGACCTTGATTAAAAAAAAAAAAAGAGGCAGCTGGTGGTTCATGTCCATAATCCTGCTACTCAGGAGGCTGAGAACTGAGATTCTCACTATCTTCTAACAGATTTGATGATAGTTCCAAGAGACACAGGGATTCTAGGCAAGCAGAGAGAAGAAGGGGTGGCCTGGCATTAAGACCGTATGTCTACTGAAAGGGATGAGGCATCTGTGGCTCGCTTCTGTCAGGAGGCTGAATTCTGAGGACTGCAGTTCAAAACCAGCTCAGGCAGGAAAATACTGGAGACTTGTATCTCCTATTAAGCATCAAAAAAAAATCTAGAAGTGAAGTTGTGTTCCAAGTGATAAGAGCACTAGCCTTGAGCACATAAGGTCAGAGAAAGCACCCAGACCCTGGGTTCAAGCCCTCTGGAATGACACAAAAAAGAGAGAGCCTAGGCAAGAAAGTCCATGAGACTCTTATCTCCCATTAACTGCCAAAAACAAACAAAAAACCCAGAGGGGGAGCTGTGGCTCAAGTGGTAGAACACTACCCTTGAGCACAAAAGTTCGGGAACAGTGTCCAAACTCTGAGTTTAAGCCCCAAGACTTGCACACACACACACACACACACACACACACACACACACACACACACACAATCAAGCTAAGTTGCTAATGACTAAGTAAGCATTTATGGCATATTCCATTATACCCCATGCAACAGAAAAAAAAACTTTAAAAGAATATCTGCTTAATTTATGCTTACACAGATCAATCTAAAGTCTTTTTCTTATTAAAGTAAACTGGTGAAAAATACTTTCTCAGCAGGTTTGTCTGATATAGTAGAATATAAACAGAATGATAGTATCAGAGCTATTTAATAACAAGCAGGAAATCAGAATAAAAACATTTCTAAAAGGGTTTTTTTTACTAGTTTTTCTCTATTTTCACTATTTTTCAGGTTTTCTAGTTCTCCATAATAATGTATTAATTGGGATTCTTGCAAATACATTGCTAAGCATCTTACTACCTTATGGCTTGCTATTATTACACATTTGTTCTTGTCATAACCACTGCTAATTTTTCTCGAAACTGATTCTACTAAGGGCAAAAGCCAATAGTGATAAAAAAAAATCGATATTTTTTATCTCCAGTTACTCTCCACAATTCACCGACTTTTATTTTTTACTGAAGCTGTTGTAGATTATAACAACCAATGAAAATTCAAATTCAGGCTTAGAAATAATTAAGCAAAGCCCACAGCAAGTGGGAAACCACCTGTGAATTAACAGCATCCTAAGGGCAATACAACAACCTTTTTACCCTCGTGATACATTATGGTTTTTACATAAATGGCTCTGAAATCTGCACCATGATGTTCTGCTTCACACCTGAGCTTAGAAGTAATGCAGCCAAGTGACCATGGACTGAAACCTTTCAAACTCTGAGCCCAAATAAACCCTGCCTTCCTTAAGTTACTTTCTCAGGTCATTTGTTGCAGTGACAAAGAGTGACTGACCTGCATTATTGCGAGATAATTCCCCTTGTTTTAAAACAATTTGGATGCCCGGTGCCAGTGGTTCAAGCCTGTAATCCTAGCTATTCAGGAGGCTGAGATCTGAAGAACGCAGTTCAAAGCCAGCCTGGGCAGGAAAGTCCATGAGACTCTTAACCACCAGTAAACTGGAAGTGGCACTGTGGTTCAAAGTGATAGAGCACTAGCCTTGAACAAAAAGAGCTCAGGGACAGCGCCAAGTTCCTAGGTTCAAATCTCAAGACCAAACAAGAAAAAAAAACACAGGTATTTGGGTATATCAAAGTTGTACATTTAGATCATTCTGAACAGAGCACCTAGTCTTATAGTACTAAAGTAATTAGAAAAAAAACAGGTACTACTAAGTATATGCTATTTTATAATTTAATTACAAAATTAACCACATGGGATAGAAAATAAAAGAGGCATTATCTATCTATAACAATGTATAATTCCATTATGGCCCTAAAATTAATGAAATTAAATCTAAGGGATTTAAAACAACAAACAAACAATACTAGAGGTCAGATTGCATTGTTAATTTACAATTGGAATCATCACTAGACTCACTGATCAAATCATTTTTACAGAAATTTTTTGGTACATTTTTATTTCTCCTAATAGCCATTTGCATCTATTGATGTCCACTTAAGCCTTTATTTTTCGTGTTTTGATTTTCTGGTTTTGTCCTTTTTGTTGTTGTTGTTGTTTTGTTTGTTACCACCATAAGAACTAAATGACAAGTTTACTCAGCTATATAATCAACCACTATCCAATCTCCAGGGGTACATAGGGTATGGGAGCTATACCATAGCAGATAGGAAGAAGCTGATCCAATTCACTCCATCACTAAAACATGATGCTGGGCTGCTTTAACACATTTGTGCCCAGGGTTCCTCATCTCTTGAAGGATTTCAATATTTTTAACTTTGTTTTCAGTTCTGATCCTCTGTGTTACTACAAGGGTTGGTTTGCTTGCCAAAGTCTTGCTGTTGGTGCCATGGAAATAACTAGGTTGAGAACAACTTCACACAAAGCACCCACAAACGTGAGTATTCCTATGAAGACACACAGCTGTAGCAGGAGTAACAGGAGATGTTTGCAGAAAACACAGCTTTGTAAAATGAAAAGGAAAAAAAATGTAATGAGATGTACTATGCCAATGCCGTCAAAGCTGTTTGGGATGCACAAGGCAATCCGACTCAAAGTGAATATAATTAGCCCTGTCATCATTACCGAAGGTCTTCATCTCTTAAAAGGCAAGACCATGACGATTTATTCCTGTCATATTACAATCTACAACAGAGCTCTTCTTTCTACAGTGGGTGCTATGTAAATGTGTTTTTAATCAATTGGCAGAGGGTGTCTAAAAGAATAGGCTGACAAATCGGCACACAAGAATTAAGCAACCGATAAGCATAAGCAGAAACCTACCAAGCCCAACAAGCAACATCTGTGTCCTTAATATAAGGAACAAATGTGCTGTCCTTGCAAGATGGACGAAACCATTGTGCCAAAATTAGCCTCTAAGTCAACATCCAGAGGCGTAAGACATAGGAACAGAAGCTGGAGACAGAGAAGACTGCAATCATGTGTCTCTATTACTGCTGAAGAACATGATTCTCAGTGTCATTGTATAAACCCATTAAAAACTGTCAGGTCTCTCGTGACATATTATATCCTCATAAAATGACACAAATGCTAAATTAAGTTTGAATCTGAATTAGCAAAGAATAGGAAAATCAATTTGAGAGCTCCCAGCGCAATCTCAACCCTTGCCCCCACCCCCTGCTTTGCATCTGTGTATTTCATTAGTATATTTTGTTACATGATCATGTAATATTTATGCGGTAACATTATATGCTCTGTACATCTAAGATTAGAGGGGGGAAAAGTGCAGTTCCTTTCCATTATTTTGTGTCCTTTATCTGCTGAACACTGTGTAATACTACCCGGCCTTGGTGATTACGTAATCAGGGCTTCTATTGTAATAGACAGCATAGTTAGAAGACTGCTTTGGGAAACTTAAGTCTGCAAATCCTGAGTTTTAGAACAATTAAAGCCAGGGTTTTAATGTTACATTCACTTTTATTTTTTCTCTCTCCCTTCCCTCACTAAAATATTTTGCTTTTGTTTCCAGGCTCACTCCCCACACCACCACCACCACCACCACCACCCTCTCCCCGGCCCCCGCCAACAAAACCTCTACATACTACAGAAGAAATCGAAAAGAATTATGGGGAAAAAGTTCCCCATAAGATGAAATAACACCTGCCATCTGTGCACAACAGATGTGTGCTCCACAAACTTCTTTCTTTCCTTCTTTCATTTCTTTCTCTTTTGAATTCTCCTATCCACGTCCTGGCTGGGCCCAAACACTACACTGAGTTTATGAGATCTGACAACTTTACAGCCCCAGGCTGAATGACTACAGGCTGATGTTTTGCCTAGAATTCCCTGAAGCTCCAGAGAACAAACTAACAGGCTCAAGAATGACACTCGGAGGCTCTTGGCCTTCAGAAAACTGTAAGGAATGCCACAAAGTTACTTAGAAAAATATCCAGTCCCAAAAGATATTCATAGAAGATTCGGTGACTTAGAAGAAACATCTTCAAGGCCTGGGCATCCTCAGAAGTCATAGTTCCAGCCCCAGAGAAGGGAATGGGCATTGGGCGGCAGGCCTTCTCTCATCGTAGTGAGAAGCAGCCCGACCCAGATGAGCCATTCACCCAGGCCCAAGTACAACTCCAGGAAATGGAGAAGACCACCTTTCCCCCTGTCCAAACTCACATCCTGAAGTTTTTAGGGCTGGTGATTTCTTCCTAAGAAACCATCCCAGGAACCTGTGAAAAGTACATGGTCTATAGTGCCATTGCCTTTATGATTTTAGAAATCTGAGAACGTTTTGTAACCGTTCCATGCCAAAATTTAAAGCTTAAGAATTTTTTTTTTTACAAGAGTTCCTGGAAATTATATTGTCTTTTTTTTTTCTTGTCCTTGAGGAACAATTTTCTCCATTGCCCCCACAAAACAGCTCAGAGATTTTGGTGATGATGCTTCTTTCATGGATCACGAAAGGAACTGTGATCCAGAAGTATTTGACGTTAGAGTGGTAACAGCCCCGTTCTCTTTTCTCTGTGAATGTGTCCCTTGTCTCTAGCTCCTACCCACCCGGCACTGGTGAGCTCAAGGAAATATGTGTAACAAAAATAGTAGTCTCTAGTTCTGAGACAATGCAAGTGTAATTTTCAAACTCCTCCATTTACTGATGTGAGCTGGTTTTCACTTCCCTTTGTATCGTTGCAGGGTAAGTAAAAAACATTTTTTAAAAAATGTGTGGGAGCCAGGCACCGATGGCTCATACCTGTCTCCTAGCTACTCAGGAGGCTGAGATCTGAGGATTGCGGTTCAAAGCCAGCCCAGGCAGGAAAGTCCATGAGACTCTTATCTCCAATTATCCACCAGAAAACCGGAAGTGGTACTATGGCTCAAGTGGTAAGAGTGCTAGCCTTGAACTGCAAAGCTGAGAGACAGCACCCAGGCCCAGAGTTCAAGCCCCAAGACCGACCAAAAACATTAAAGCAAAACATGTGTTGGGGAGGGGGAGCAGGTGGGGCTCAGAACTGGAAATTCTACTCCAGGCCTTGTGTTTGCTAAGCAAGTGTTTTCTAACAGCATATTTTGTTTTGGTCATTTTCAGATAGGGTCTCATGCTTTTTTCTTAGCCCAACCTTGGACTATATTCTATCTACTGATGCCCTCTCATGCTAGTATTCCAGTTATGGGAAAGGCATAGGTGAAAAGCAAGTCAGCCTGTTTAGTGAGATGGAAGTCTCACTAATTTCTTTGCCCAGGCTGGCTTAAGTTGTGATTTTTCCTGTCTTCCATTTCTCAATTAGCTGGGATTATAAGCAAGAGCCAGTGTGCTTGGCCTTTGGCTCAAATTTTAATCAGTGGCCAATAATTGCCCCCCACCTTAAAGCCACTTTCATAGAAGCCTATTTTATTCCTATAGGGACTCAAACCATGTCGAAGTTTTTTGTGCTGTGTTTGTCCCATTTGCTTACACATTGTGAAAGCATTCTGTCCTTTCTTGGCTTACCTTACTGTCTAGCTATTTCTTCTGATAACATATTGCTTCTAGGGATGTGATGCAGTATTTGACTTTAATATCTGCTACTTTTTCTTTGGAACCAAGCTCATTATCATTGTCCAATTAGCCTACTGTATGGATCCTAGCCAGTGTACCTGGTAGTGGGAAGATAATTCAGTTCATTCAAGGTGACTTGTTATTGGGTGATGCAGTTAATGTAATTATGAAGCACAAATGTACATAAAAATCATTACAACATGGAAAATAATCCATCATAATTATGTATGTATGTCAACCAATAAACACTAAAAAAAAAAAAAGCTTAATTTAATTGGAAAACGCAGCAATAAGTAAGGCCTGCTATTGGCCTCTCGAACATAGGGGCTTTAGGGTCTATGTTCTGACCACAGCCCTCGTTTCACAACACTTTTATTGAACTAAGCTAGCAGCCCTACTCCCTGGAAACCTAAACCAAGTTCCTTGGGGGATGGGGAGGAAAGGGGAATGAAAACTGAAACCACTGTTATTTTCTGTCTCTATGTGAAATAAAACTAAGAGCAAAGCAAACTTGACTCTTCACCCCAGAAAATACTTGCTCCTTGTGGATGAAACTGAGCCAGCCGAAAAGATAACTTATTATACCTAATAGCTTGCTCTTGACAAATAGTTTAAAGGCTCTGAGTTTTCTGAGCTCACTAATTCAAAGCAACTCAATAATGCACTCATCAATCCCTATTCTATTTAACAAGATTTGACTTTAAAGTTTCCTAGTCCAGGCCCCAAATTTCTGTATGAGATCTTTCCTTTTCTAATATCTTTTTATTAAAAAAAAACACTAATAAGATTTGTCAGGGTAGGATTTTTCTCTCCTCTCATAAACTTAGTTCTCTTTGGTCTCCAAGTACTTTAGAGGCCTTTTAATGAGTCAACAAGTGATCATCCTAGAAGTCTCACCAAGATTCAGCCAAGATTTCTGCAATTTCTCTTTAGCCCTTAAGACTGGGGCCAGGGGCGTTCTCCCAGAATAATGTCTGACTTGATTTGGGCTTGAGCTTCAAATTTGTTTTACCAATGCATAAATATTAAGCTCATTTTCTCATTGAAGGACAAAGGAGCAAACTAAGAATTTTTTATTATTAAATAAATACAAAAAATTGCCTTTTATTTTGAACAATACTGGTTCAACTCTCTCTCTCTTCCCATTGTGAATCTTAAGAGAAAGATTATATGAAGAAGAACTATGTAGTTCAGGTAAGTGCATCCCAAAGATGAAATAGTTTAGAAGATGATCTCAGACCAGTATCCTTTAAACACAATTATATTTGGATATAGTTCATGGTCATAAATTAGACTCCATAAAACGGACTTAAAATAATCAAAGGCATTCCTGAAACTTGCCTTTGTGACCCATTCCCCCAACGTCTTTAGTTTCTTTTGTCATTGGCAGCCACTTGACAACTTGTCTTTGGTCCCCTTCTAGAGCACAAAGCAGAACCAACCTCATCTGACTTCTAACTTCTACAACTTATCAGAAGTCTCTTTTTCCATGTTATGATCTTGTTCTGAATGAAACAAGTAGATGTTTCTGATATATAAATACCCAAATTAACTTATGTTTTTAACATTTATGTAAGAGAGGTGATTCTTTTGACAAATTAATTCTCTATCAATTCTAAAATTTACACAACTGACACATACAGACAGACCCAATGCCTGATTTTCTCTCAAATACTTCTCAATGTTTTACTTCCTATAAGAAAAGGATATATTTAGCTGTTCTAATTATGATATCAGAGCACTTTTTGTAAAATGGAAATATCAAACAAACTCGTCATTGTATCAGTTTTTACTGAGAATTTGTGGGCCTATTATTATGAATCATCCTGCTGTATTACTGTACTTTTTCCCTCACATGTCTTAGATTCTATCATGACTAGTTCTGATAATAGTGATGATGACTCAGATAATCCAGAATTCAATTCCTCCAAAATCCAAAATTGGCCTGTTCTATTCCTGTTAAACATACCCACAAATGAAGATCTGAACCTAGCACAGAATTGGAGATTAAAACAAACAAACAAAAAATAACAGACAAAACATTCAAGCTCTGGGTGAAGTGTTAAATGTAACACTTGAACCAATCCTTTTCATATGGTTCATACTCAGTATAATAAATTAGGACAAATTCATAGAAAAGATAGAAAAACAGCCTTAACAATCTTTTTTTTCCTCAAATTAGGTTAACAATTATAAGGTTTTATTATGAGTACAAATGAGAGAAACCTTAGGAAATTGTTATTTAGGAACGAATACTTTGACAAGATTTTCCAAGTTCTTAACAACTAGAAATTCATCAATGCATTGCCCTATATCGGCCATGTCACCCATTAGAAAGCATTTCTAATTCAACATCTTCAATCTGGGCACATCTCATTGGCTTGTGACCAAGTTTTTTTTTCTTTAATCAGCCCCAAATAAGCCATATCACTTCATACTAAAGTTAACTATGTTTTTAACTGTGTGTGTGCGTGCGAGCGTGCGTGCGTGCGCGCTCGCGTGCGCCGCGCCAAAAAGGATTGAACCCAGGTCCTGAACTTATGCAAAACAAAAGTGGTTATGACCAAACAAACACACAATACCTTTTAAACACCAGGAGGAAACAATCTGAGAGGGTGGAACACTTGGGGTTTTCAAGAAGTACTTTATTATCTTTACAACAAAGCCCTAAGAAATGTTGACAAATAATTTTACAAAGATATTACCAAAGCATCACACAAAATGTTGTTCAAGAAATGGGAAGGCTAAAAGTCCACCCTCCTTGCAAGTCAATCTGAGATTCTGCTACAGTTTCATGGCTACTTCCAAGTCAAAAACAAAAGGAAGTTTATTACTGATGGCAAGAGCAGTAGCCAGAGAATTATTATTTCTGCACTTAGTTCTGAAATCCTCAATTCCCAGGAGGTGAGACACAAGAGGTCATAGGACATTTGAACACCAGTATATTTTGCTGCAGGAGACAATTCCTGAGTTTAGGAAATGAAATCTTTTATGCCAAAGAGTAAGCATATCTGTCATTGTTTTGGAAGAGAAATTCTTCTGTATCTTACAGGGAATATGCAAACTTGCCTTTTCTTCCAAAAGGAAATACCATCTCTAATTTCCCAGGATGTTTGCTCATCAAACACCCATGAAAAGACAGTCTGGAAGAAACACATTTCATGCCTTTTCTCAGAAGATGCACAGACATTAAGGTGCTACATGGATAATGGTCGATCTCCCAACAAATACCACGTGTTGATTGAGTCCTACCAGACCAGAGTACCAAACTTCAAGTTCCACTGCTGTGTCATATACTGAGTTAAATCAGCTCTACCATCTTACAATGTATGCATTCTCCAAAAGTGCCAAGCTACATTCACTTATGCAATAAAATTCATAGCTTGAGACTTTCCATTTCCTGCATGAAGAACAGAAACGTTTCTCTTTTTTTTTTATTTCTCCCTATTTTAATCCTATCCTAACCTAACCTTACTAAAACTTAAAAAGAAAACAGACACCATAACTTATAGAAAAATGTTGTCAGGGCACAATACCCAAAGAATTTGCAAACAACATATTAAAAACAAATAGGAGACCAGGTATAGTGGTGCATGCCTGTATTTCTAGCTATTCTGGAGAAAGAGATCAGAAGAATAGAGGTTCCAGGCCAGCCCCAGCAAAAATATTAGTGAAATACGATCTTGCCAAAACAAACTGTATGTGATGGTAAGTGCTTATTAATCCCAGCTATGTAGGAAATGTGGGTAAGAAGATTGCAATCAATCTGAGGCTGAGCCTGGTCAAAAAAAAAAAATAGTGACAATCAACCTGATACACAACTAAAGCAAAAAGGAGATGGGGATATGGCTCAAGTAGGAGAGCACCTGCCTAACAAGCACAAAACTTTAAGAATATATAAATACTACAGCAAATGTGGTAATTTTCCCTCAAAACAAAAAAAAAGTGGTTTGTTGTGGAAGTGAGTGTAGAGTTTCAGTTTTGAGTTATTGTGAAGTGGTGGGAAGCAGGTTATCTGAAATCAGATGGGAAGTTGTAACAACCTCACAACTCATAAATCCTCAGAGGCAGGCCATGTAGAGGGATATAAGCTGTGATCAGTGTAGCTGAGGTGTGAGATGTTGTGTGTATTTGGTGTTTGCCTCATGAACACAGTTCTCTGCATTCAGCTAATGTTTCTCATGGTTGAAAACACACATGGAGAAGCACAGATGCATGAAATCTCACATAACACAACGTTTGAGCTATGCGTAACTTATTCCTTCATTCATCCATCACATAAGGTGGGAGACTCATTTTCAAGACAAGCATTATAGCAGAGCTGACTTTATGTGATCTAGTCACAAATAATATAAAGTTCTCATTCATTCATTCAATTACATGTCCTGCAGAATGCTATCAACCAATATGTTCTGTAGCTTGATGTGAATTAATCTCTGTACTTAAAAGTACATTCATTTTGGAGGGTTTGTGTTCCCAAACTAAAACACAATTGTGAAAATCCAGAATAATCTAAATCACTCTTCATCTTTCCTTATTGCAATTCTTTTTCTACAGAATGAATGGTGTGAAGTTCAGTGTCATAGTTCAGATAATTACTAATATGTGATAGTTCCTTCTTACTCTTCCACAACTATGAAATAATTCTGTGCTTTTGTTTTATTCTGAGAATCAATATATTGTATAGATATTTCTGTTCTCACAGTGTTGTCACTATTAGGTAATATTCCATGATACAAATATAACTTCAGAGGTATTAGTGAAATTTTCTCACTGTACACATTCTTGAAAGAGAGGAAACAAGATTCTGTGTTCATAACTTACAACTGAGTTTACTGTAGAGCAAACTCCTGAGCATGACATTGATAGGAGAAAGTGTATGAAGTTTTATTTTTTGATAGAGATTAGCAAGATGACTAAAAGAACAGTATCAAATTAATTTTTGTCTCTATATCTTTCCCAACCTTAAATAATATCTATCTTGAACTTCTTATTGATTTGATAAATTGTTGTCTCTCCATATTTAAGTTGCCAAGAGTGAGCACTTTTTAGTATTTATTAGCTATTGCCTTTCATATCTGAATTATTTATTCCTATTCTTTGCCAGTTCTTGTCATTAGATTTTTTTATACAATTATCTAAATACTTACTTGTGGCTGAATATGACACAAATGATCTCATCAAAACTCTTTCACATTCTAACCATGGCATAACTAACAACCAAAAAAAAAGAGGTAATTTTTATTCCTGTTAAATAGTCTGTTGTTTTTTATTGTTTTCCTAATTAAGAAAAGAGTACCCTATATTAGTCAAGGGTTTGTAAGTGAAAAAATAAAATGGGGCATGCACAGCTAGGAAGTAAAAAGAAATAACAGAAGAGAAAGAAAACAGCAAGTCCAATAAGGTATAAAATGTCAATGAGAATTCAGAAAGACATGTCAGCCTTCTGGCCTTTTCTTCTGGATGAATCCTGTTAAGAGCATTATGACTCAAGTAAAGCTCTTTTATCTAGGGAAGAGAAAAGGCTTCTAATAAAGAATAACACAAATCTATAAATAATACTAAGATAAATTTTACATATGTAGAGAAAATGTAAAGGGAGGCTCTATTATTAGTTTTAATTATAATATCAATTAAAATGGAAAGACTGCATTTGATGGGTACAGTAATACTGCATAAAGAGTCTGAGAATTTCTGACATCCTAGAATTAGTGCCAATCCAAGGTCATATTTTATTTCCTAGATGCCCACACCAAAAGCTCAGGAGGCAGAATAAAATGCTAGAGGTCTCTGGCCTCCTAATACAAGAAGAGGTTGAGATAAAATAAATAACACACAGGCTTTGTCTGAAAAAAAAATTCACAGAAAAGGATAAAAGGCAACCATTTTCCACTTTATCTCATGACTTTAAAATATTCAAATATATTTATAACAGTTGGTAACTGCTCTTTATGTAAGGGAATAATACAAATGGAGAGAAATTTTTAATCCCCTCCCCCCTTCCCCCCCATGCATGCACACACACACACACACACACACACACACACACACACACACACACACACCATGTGTTCACCTCTACTTTCAAGGTCACTGTAGAAAAGAGGCTAAGGTATAACAATGTAGTGTCTGCCTCTCCAGATGGAAAGGAATAAAATACCCAACTGTGGAGGTGTGATTAAAAGACCATCGGTGAGAGTGAACCCTAGAAAAAGAAGGTATGTGTCTCTTGAGACCATTCTAGATGTGAGAGAAATGTAATGCACGCAAACAGATAGACATGGTGCCCACATTTCTCCGCCCTATATGTGATGCTGAGCATCTCTGGGTTCCATGATCACCATCAGGCTGCGTAGGGCAGGGATCTGGACCGTCTTTGTGCTCCCCAGTAAGAAGTGGTGCATTTCAAGTCACTAATCAGCATTGTCTGAGCATTTGCTCAGCTAATCTTCTGGCAATGTGTGATGAACAATCTGCCTATTGACTGTCACAGCAGTTGCCACCCCTCCACCCTCACCCCATGTTGATCCTCCTTTCTGCTGGCTGCTCTTTTTTTCCTATAAAAGAAGGGTATAAAGAGCTGTCCATTCCCATCCCCTCCCCCCAGGACACAATTCTCACTCTCCTGGCTGTCTAGTCCCCCTGCTCTCAGGGATTCCTTCTGGAATTTGAAAAATGCTGCCTAATTCTTAGCTGGCACTTGGATACATAACTGAATTTGAACCCCTCAGATAGGAGATGCCTTTCTGCTTTCTGTCTCTGTCTCTCTCTGTCTCTCTGTGTGTGTCCCTCTCTGTCTCTGTCTCCCTTTCTCTGTCACTGTCTCTCTCTGTGTCTCTGTCTCTGTCTCTGTCTCTGTCTCTCTCTCTCTCTTTCTCTCTCTTTCTCTCCTCTCAGAGCTAATTTACAGCAAATAGGAACACTTTGGTAACATCTGTCATCACTTTATCTAGAAATACTTGTGATTAGCACTTTGTATTAGGAGTGAGAGCAGGCAGTCAGGAAGATGTTGACCTCTCTATTGCTGGGGTAAATGTGTGGATTTGCTGGTGGATCCCTTTGCAACACACTCTTATGAAGGGGATATGGAAAACCTCTGGCTTCCCTGTTTTATTATAACCATTTATGTTTTCCCTTCTTGTAGGAATCATAGTTAAGAAAAATATATGCTAAGACTCAGCATGAATGCCTTTTTCAAAGGAAAATATAGGATAAACTCTACTGTGAAATATACTTAGTTGTTATTTTTAAGGTTAGTAGCACAATATAAAATCCAATAGCCTGCAACTACATTTGACTTTTCCTGTTTGCATGAAGTTGCTTACAATCAACTTCAGCCAAACAGGCACTTCTTTTGCCATGGTCAAAGCACAAAAGGAAATCAGATAATTACCTATTTTTCCACTTAGCCTTACATTCTGCGCTCAACCACATGTAACTACATCTAATGAATCTAAAATAGAAAAAAATCAAGTTCTGTGCAGAAGAACACACACCACAAAGAGCATTTGTACCTCCTCAGACCCCTATTCCTTCCCCTTGTTTTTGTTTTTTTTTAAATTTCTGTAAAAGAAACAAACACATAAATATCACCATTGGAACAGAAAAGTCTTAAAGATAAATATGTTCCTCTGCTGCTGATCCCAGGATCTTAGAAAACCCACAGCTTAAAGACTCAGGAATTCGGAGCATGCTCAGTTGTCACATGAAAGCTCATCTTTAGGCATTGATTCTAGAACATCTGTGCTTGAGCTCTGTGGGATTTCAGATGGACCAGAAATGACCCTGAAATTTAGAAAGTACATCAAGTCTCCTTCCTCACACTGGTTAAGTCTTGTGCTTACCCCAAATTCTCCACTTACTCCAAGGAGTAAGAGACTCTAATGGATCATATACAAAATCATATATGCTTTAAGGAATCAATGGAAAGAAGTAACATGTGCAGTATATTCCCTTCCTCCCCCCAGCACCAAAGCAGTTGGCCCATCTTTGTAAAAGCATTTACATATATTACATTGTCATTGATCTTTAGCTGAGTCTGTCAACCTTAAAAAAAAAAAAGCTTAAGTGTCATTTTCATTTCTCTCATCATTTATGCAATGAGGCAACTTTTATATATTTGTGTGTATATGTACACATATTATATATGAACTATCTTCAAGCTGCTCTTTGAGGGATTCAGTTTTTGTTTACAAGTACTTATATGTGTGTATATATAATTAGTTATGTAAGTACATGTTCCTGATCCTTGTATTTCATGGGCTTCCTACAAAGCCTGGCAAGGAGCAGATGATCAGTGACGTTTCATTATAAGAACTAATTTGTGAGTTAACATTGAAATAGGGATGCTGGATTTGAGCGGTGCCATCTTGGCCACGTGGTGGATGACAGGGTATTGGGTTTAACTGGTGCCATCTTGTCTTCATGGTGGAGACAGGGAAGTCCCACCTTGCAGGTGATGGTTGTGCCTGAATTCTGAGAGGCAGGGACGGGCACTTGGACAACAGGTTACTGGTGGTGAACTCTCAGGCTCCCTGTGACCCTGCTCCCTGACCTGACCCTACTTAGGCCCAGACTAGTTCAGGCGCCATTAAGCCATGCCATGTGTGCTCCTGTCCTGTCTCCTGGTGCTCCTCCTGGTCAACATGGTGTCCCATTTCAGCTCTCCGTTGGAGCTTCTCTGGTTTCTTGGTGTTTGCTTTTCTACTTTTTCTTTCCTCTCCAGCTCTCACACTCAGTTTTCTGGCAGTATTAAGTGTAATCGCGGGGCTGCCAGTCTTTGCAACAAGAATCTACCTGCCGTCGCCTGGCCTTCTAATAAAGACTCCCGATTCGAACTCTCAAAATGTGTCCTTCTCTGCTTTCTCACCATACAACATAAAGGAAGGAAGGAGAGGTAATCCAACTTCAACCCCAGTTTAAATTCAGACCTTACCTTAATCTTCACTGTCTTTCAAGGCCACTATCCATTTTTGTTTTTCTGCTAAACATCTTCCAAGAAATGTCTGTACTTACTGTTGCTAAGCAGAAGTATCCAAGGGACAACTGAAAGTCTTACTAATTCAGATAGTCCCAAGATGAGAACTATGTGGTGGAATCATAGTCACTAAAATATTGGTCTTGCCTAATTTTATCATGAAGCGTTGCTATTTTATTTTAAGAGATAAGCAAATATAGGAAGCCAAAAAGGCATCTACAAGAAGAGTCAAGTTTCCAGAAGTCCTCACTGAGATACTCATGATATTTTCTCATTTTATTCTGGTCTTCTAACAACTTCCAGTAGCAACATCTCTTGTTCTGCTTTTTTTTTAGAAAATGCTTTGAAGAATACTCACTATCTAGTCCTTTGGGTTCATGGTATGAGTAACTTTAAAAAGCTTTTGCCTTCTTAAGTTCCAAGTCTTTATCAGAACTTCAAATATAAATTCGATTTTTAAGTACCTTGTATGAATGTACTAAAAGAAACAACTCTGCGGCCTAGTATGGTGGCTCTGGATTGGAATCCTAGCACCCAGAGGTTGAAACAGAAAGATTGGGAGTTTGAGGCCAGGCTGGGTTACAGAGCTAATTCTAGGCCAATTTGCATTACATGATGAGATGTGTGTTGCAAAGTGTGTGTGAGAGAGGGGGTTGGGGGGAAGGGGACAGAAGGGAGCAGAGGGAGGAAAAAGGCCTTTTTCCAGGAAAAAGAAGTAATCTAGCGGACCATTGCTCAGGGTACAGCATTCACCCTCCATCCCTCTGGGAAAGTCCTCTATGTGTCAACTGTAAGTGTGAACTATGTACTGAACTGTGTACCCTCATTCATATGCTGATGCCCTAACCCCAAAGGTATGGTTCTGGATAGCTGACTTAGGTTTCGATGACTGTGTGGGAAAGGGTGGAAGCCCACTCTCTGAGATTAGTGCTCTATGAGCATAAGAGGTTTCCTTTTTATTCCTCTCTGCCATTTGAAAGCACTGCAGGAAAGTAGCCATTTGCAAAAAGGAGGAAAGCCTATACTAAACAATCAAATTCACCTGGCATACCAGCCTTGGATGCCCCAGCCTCCAGAACCATCAAGAAAAAAATGCTGTTGTTTAAGCCACCCAGTTTGCAACCAACGCTGATTAAAACATCAATGTACCAAGAAGGGATAAATGATGCAAAAGCTTTAGACCTGTGGTCCTTTAGTTATTGTTACCTGCATTCCAAAAGATAGTCAATGTGCCAGTATTTAGGTTAGTTTTAACATTGAATTGGACATCTTTGAAAACAGAGTCACATTCCCTAATCTGTTCTGTTGGAGAATAAAGAGCTTTATGATCATATAAAACCTTGATGGTTCTAAAGAAAGAGCCCTCATAAAGTTACCCTTCAAATACTTGCTCTTGTAAATATCAGAGCTTGAAATCTAATATTTTACAAACAGGAAGTTGTCAAGTTCCTTCCTTTCATTATTATTACAAACAAGTTCACCACTGTATGAGTGGAGAAGTAAAAATATAAATAAATATACTCCCCCAAATCAGAGGACAGTAATGAAGAGGAAATGGCCACATTGCAAAGATAAACCAAATGTTACACTCCCCAAAGAAAATTAGGAGAAATTCAAGACCAGAGACCAAAACATGGGAACATGGGTATGCTTATATAATATCAAACTTAAACGTTGAAAAGAGCTTATATAATATCAAACTTAAACGTTAAAAAGAAGATTTAAGACATATATTACTTTTTATTCATGGTAGAAACAGAAAGTTTAAAACTAAAAGAAGGGCAGATTTATACCTATTGAAAGTAATTTTATAGACGCCTACCGCAACAGAAAAAAGGGCTTATGAACTAGGTTAAATTATATCCTCTATGAGCTGAATGAAGACATTACAGCAAAACAGCAAAGCCATTGGAGAAATAGGATGCAGAAACAGTAAAGAATTCCTGGAAATATGAAAATGATGCGTCTATTCAGAAATTGCCTTTTCACTTAAGGTTTTCAATGTACCCAGGCTTTATTTGTTTGTGTGTAATTTAAAGAAAGGTAGAATAAATCGAACAGTGAAGAAGTGTGCTCTGAATTCAGCCTATCTAAATTCAAATCCCAGCTGGGCTAGCACTTTCCTAGATGTGGGGCCTTTGACTGATGATTTAGTTACACGGTAGCATTTCTTTGTCTATATAATGGAGCTGATCATAGAAGGCCAATCAGAGGGTAAATTGAGTTAATTCATACAATGAACTGTATTTGGGAGTTTATTCTATAAAGCTTGGCTCTCCTTAGCCTCATGCCTGTCTCTGTAGTACTTCTGTGTTATGTAATTGGCCAGCTGATCCTGGTGCTAGGCTTGTGTGCCACAAAAGCAATAGGTCAGAGAGAAACTATGTACCTATGTGCAAGGCACACGGGCATGAAGTCCTTCAAATCAGATTGGTGTCATTGGAATGAGGCCAGAGCACAATCCAATCATCCTTATTTTGCAAAGAAAGAATTAATCGGGCTAGGTTTCACCAACTTCAAATGCAATTGTTTGAATTGTATGATTTCTTTTCTTTTGTAAAAGCTATTTTATTGAATAACACTATACCAGTTTGTTCCCTGACTCCCATTTCTGAAACTGCTTTGCCAAGATAACATCATCCATCAATGAGAGAATGTGTCAGCAGGGGGCTTCTCTTCTTTTGCTGAGGGTCTCTGATGTTTGTTTTTCAACAGAAACTGAGCTCTAAGTAAACACATTTTTTTCTACATCAGAGTGTAAGTGCTTTTGAGTTCTACAGCACCTTTTGTTTTCTGAGAATGTCAATTTTATTTTGGTTCTCAAGTTGACAGAAAATGAAATAAATCATTTAAAGAGCTGCATTCATTTCTTGCAACAAAATGATCCAAGGAAATAGCCCAAATGTGAAGTAAAGCAAGGCATTTGCTAAAGAAATGAACATTTCACCGGCTGAATAATGAATACAGAGAGACACTGCACTCCCACAGAGGAAAGAAGGAGAGGACCAATTAATAAATTAGGCTAGCCTTAACTTTAGAATGTGCTAAGGCATGGTACATCTCAGGGAAGATTGTAAAACCCAAAGAGAAACTGTTTTGCTCTCTGTATCCACAAACACTGAGTTCAGGTTTGTGTTCCTTCTTCTGTAAAACACCAAAAAAGGAACTTGAAATTAAACATGAAACATGATTAAAATCAGCTCCTGCAAAACACACTTATTAGTGCAGTTTATAATTTTAGTATCTGTAGGAGCTTCGCAAATGTGTGGGAAACAACTTAAGCATTCCTAATTACTGATACAGCAATCCAGCTTGCCAATTTCACATGTTAATTTAACAACTGCTTCTAAGGATCGGGGACATATGACACTTGTGTCTCCTGCGAGCTATACCCTGCACATCACACACATCATTCACACGTTCTACAGAGTTGTCTGCAAGTTGAAGTTTTAATGAGCACCGTTTAAAGAGCCACAAAATCAAGTGGAAGGTTGGCAAGCATCTGTTGAATTTGTGCTCCGTTGAGGAGACAATCCCACCATGTAGAAACTAGAGTGGATTGTTTGGCCCTGAATGGTGTGAATTTCCTCTCCAAGCCTTCCAAAAGCACCGAGAATGATCACGTTGTACAGAAGAGGCCTGCTCGAAAAGGTCTCAAGACCAGAAATAAAATCATATATTGTATTCCTTCTTGAGGAGGTCAGCTTGCTTTATGCACACTATCTAATCAATTCTCAAAGCATTCCATTGAAATGAGGGAAAAGCAGCTACAATATTCGCTTAACCTGAGGCTCTGAAAGGTTAAGCAGTTTTTCTAAGGTCACATTGGGCCAATTCCACAGAACTGCAATTACCTGGGCAACGGAGGCACACGGAAGGACAATGCCCACAACACTAAAGGAAAACAAGGACCAGGCTGGAGTTATACAAATAAGCTGCTTATATTCCTCAGATGATTGACAATTTTCTATTCAACTTGAAACTGGAAACAGCTAGGCAGGGAAAGAGCAGGAATGAGGTCACAGATCTGCTATTTAAAGGCTATCAGCCACCACACTCAGCTGCTTTTCAGTTAAGGTGAATATTGAATGTAATTTTCTTTCTCCAACTCCATCCAGAGAAACTACTTTCAGAAAAAAAAAGAAAAGAAAAAGAAAGGAAAGGAAATTACAGAATTTAATAATATTTCTTATGACATGGTGATTTGCTTTGTGACAGTCTCAGCGATGGTCCTCACATATTCATCTGGGCTTATTGACCATAAATAACAATGCAGTCACATTCTTTCTTGCTCCATGGATTCTATTATTTAAAACAAAATGATAAGGATTCCATGTGCTTCTTTTGCCCCTGCCCACATGGAAAAGACTCATTGAAATGTTTTGCAAAATTATAACAAAACAGAGTATCACCACACACACTCACGTGTGTGCACGCACACACACACACACACACAAACATAGCCTAACATGAGACTATCTGGTGGGTCTGTTAGTTTGCCAGAGTTAATTCCTGGAGTGGGGGAGGGGTGGACCCTTCTGCACATTTTTTTTGGCTGAGCTTGGTTTAAAGCCTTCAGACAGAGAGCCTGGGGGCGGGCCGGAAGCCTGTAGTCTTTTGATGTAGATGGAGGCATGACCAGCCCCTGCCCTAAACATCAACTTTGCTTTCTTTTCTCTTTAGCATCTCTCCCCAGTCATGAAACGGCATTCCTTTAGCCTAAGAGCCACAGATCAGAAGCTGCAGATTAAAAAAGAAGAGGAAGAAGAAAATAGCTTGTCTTTTCTGTGATTCAACAACCACAACCAAAACTAAAACAGCAAACTGAAAAAGAGGTTGGGGTGACTTTCAAGATTAAAAATAAATGTTAAGAAACCGAGGACAAACAGCCCTCTTCAAGTTCTCTTTGGGAAGGAAAGGACTAGGATATGATCAGGGACTGTGACTCTACCTTTTCCTCAGGGAAAGGTTCTGAGTCAACTTCTCAGGAGCCCTGGACCACTGAGCCAGCCTGAAGCTGCTGCTGTGGAAGATCATCTGGTCCCAGGTCACTAGAATTGGTGCCCACACTGACCAAATAAGGGATTTCACCAGGAGCATGGTTAGCAATTGCTTTAAAAAAAAAAAAACCATTGAGCAAACAGATTCCCAGACTCCACCAAACTGAAACCATTTTGATCAATTTAACTTGAGTTCCAGAACCTCAATCTTCTAAGATCACACATAAAGACAAAGAAATTTATTGACACTGCCCCCTAGAGGGTGTTCCCAGAACTACTCTCACACCCAGAGCACCACCATCAACCTGCACTTGACAAAGATGGAGGCCCACCTATTTGACAACGAATCGCATGTCAATACCTAGACACAAATCTAAATTTTATTTAAGGGCTTCTTCTCACTCAAATACACACACACACACACACACACACACACACACCTCCAAAATGAGTAAAGGTTGTATTTCTTTAGAAGATCATTAATGTAAAGGTGATTTTGAAAATTGATCATTGTTTTCCTAAAGCAAGATTTGGTAAAAACAGAGCAAACATCTCACCCTACCATCCAACTTTTTACATAGCAGAGCTGTGTATGTGGAAGGGGTGTGTGTGTGTGTGTATGTTCAAGAGCAAGTGCGTATGAATTTCTTCCACTGTATTCCAAGCCATTCCAAGCCATTTGCCCGTCTTCCTGTATTACTGCTCCTCATCCTCCACTTGACATCGTTTCAGTTAGTATCCATGCAGCAAATCTGAAAGAGAGGAAGCTTACTAGCCAAAGAGTTGACTCCACGTAAAAAAGAATAAGAATCAAGATGCCGGGCGCTGGTGGCTCACGCCTGTAATCCTAGCTACTCAGGAGGCTGAGATCTGAGGATCGAGGTTCAAAGCCAGCCCGGGCAGGAGACACCGTGAGACTCCTATCTCCAATAAACCACCAGAAAACCGGAAGTGGCGCTGTAGCTCAAGTGGTAGAGCGCTCGCCTTGAGCTGAAGAGCTGAGGGACAGTGCCCAGGCCCAGAGTTCAAGCCCCACGGCCAACAAAAGAAAAGGAATCAAGATTATAACTTACCATTCATTACAATTTTAAATTAACCAAGTATGTTCATATACTGTCATTTGATTTTTTACAAAACAAATTATGGAAATAAATATTATGTCTAATGAAGACATTGGCATAGGAGAAAAGAAATGACTATTTCTAGGTCATTGTGTAGTAAAAGGCAGAGCGTGAGACGTTTGGACCAAAAGTTCATACTTGAGTGTGTGTGTGTGTGTGTGTGTGTGTGTGTGTGTGTGTGTGTGTGTGTGTGTGTTGGTCCTGGGGCTTGAATTCAGTGCCTGGTAGCTGTCCCTGAGCTTTTTCTGCTCAAGACTAATGTTCTACCACTTTGAAGCACAGCTCTTCTTCTTGTTTTTTTGGTGGTTAATTGAAAAGAAGAGTCTCATAGACCTTCCTGCCCAGGCTGGCTTTGAACCATAATCCTCAGATCTCAGCCTCCTGAGTGGTTAGGATTACAAGCATATACCACCAGTACCTGGCAAATCCATGCTTTTTGTTACCCTGCTCTTTATCCATACAATTGGGGAGAAGGAGACTTAGAACCACTCAGATATTTTTTTACACTATTAAAGTGTTCTACCTTGAAACTTGAGTTCAAAAAAACAACATTCATTACATAAAACCACTGGACTGTAAACAGGATTCAATTTATCCTGAGGTAATTTATTCAATGGTGTGAAGCATTCTCCTAGAAAGGAAACAAAATTCTTTAAAAAATAGCCGAAAACAGTCATCCTGGAAACTTGAAATGAATGTTCAGTGTTAGATAGTTAGTTGGTCAGATAATTCCAGGATGGCTAGCTGTTTTCTAAGTCAGCTCAATGGATTTTTGTTCATTATAAAGTTGATCATTCCAGTCGACAGAAGGACAATACTCAATATCCTACTAGTTGAAAAAACTGAAGAATTAGTTGAAATATACCAAAAACAATGTAATGTTCTTCTAACAAATCAAAACAACCACTAAGAACAAATTGTGTTTAGGCAAGCCACAGAAAACACAAGAGAAGGTCCATCTTCCAATTTAGCAAGTAAGCACTGATCTCATCAATGAGACAAAAAACTCTCCTGGACTTTATAACCTGTAATCACAGCAGCGAGGCCCACAGGGTTCTAAATCACACTGTTCCCTGCAGCCTTTGAAGAGAAACACAACAAGGAAAAGATGATGATCAACTCTCCATTGCTCTGCTGCCTTCTAGAAGTTGTAAAACACCCTTACTATCATTTCTGGCGAGGGTTGGGGGATGGGCGGGGAGAAGGGGGCAAATTTTAAGAGGCGATTAAAAAAAATCATTCTAAGACAATTGCAAGTTATTTTGAAACAACTTGGGGCCATCTTAATTTACATCTTTGATGATCAGAATGTAAAAATTTGAATTCACCAGGGATTTGATGCCATGGAATCCAAGGGACTGTGTCTCCTAAACCTACAGACACCTTCTCCAAAAAATAATGCATCAAAGTCAGAATTCCATCCTACGTTTGTTCCAAGTAATTATCTCACTTGGCTATGTTTATATCTGGTTCAAAGTATGCTCTCACCTTCTTGGAGACCATGCGTATGGCTCAATCATCTTATTTAGCTGCTGTGGGCAGCTAGGATCTGAAACCTCAGCACTTTCTGGATGTTTTCTGATTGTAGAGGTCAAGAGAAGCAATAGCTAAAAAACTGACTGAAAATTTTGACCCAAAGGGGAGACTACTTAATGACAAGGGTGGCAACATAGGGACTCCATAAACTTTACTTGGATTTTATATGTAGAAGATGCTGAAACAAACTATTCATGTCAACTATGAAAGAACTTGTCCTGTATCAGAGCCTGTCACAGCATGCTCTCTGACTCCCTGCATCTTGACGGGTCATAGTCATAAGAATCTCAGGCACAACATCTAGATTGATTTCCCTGAAGTATAACTGCAGAACTGTACACATGTATCTGTTCTTCTCTTCCTGCATTTACATAACTTTAAAGAATGGTCATTCTCTTGGGGACCTCATCTGAGTCCTAAGGCCTCCACAGGCCACCATTCTGGATTAGTTACTCCTCCTTTTGTGACTGAATAATACTGATTGACAGGAATTAGGTAAGCCACCAGGTCGTGAAAAACACAGTTCCAAATTGTCTTTGCGCCTCATCCTTCCATTCCAGTTTATCCTCAACTCCCAAATGCCCAAGACCTGATTTCTGACCTAACATTCCTACTTCAGAGAAAATAATCTAGTTTAGTAAAATAAATTCCCACTAGGTAATTTGTAACTTAATGGATTCTTTCATGCAAAATAATTTGCAGAAGGATT
Organism: Dipodomys ordii; assembly: GCF_000151885.1. Lineage (NCBI taxonomy): Eukaryota > Metazoa > Chordata > Mammalia > Rodentia > Heteromyidae > Dipodomys > Dipodomys ordii. The sequence continues at coordinate 11,121,303 of NW_012267313.1, read as the reverse complement.
AAACTAACTAATGATGGAATTCAGGGCATCTTCCATAAGCTATTAAAGGCATAGAAAGGTTTTCTTGAAGCCTCACAAATACTACATAGTAGTATTTGTGACCAAAAACATCCTTCTGTAGTAAGTCTTGACAAGGAATGCAGATGGAAAGCTTTGTAGTGGGATGTTAAGCTAGTAAAGAAGGCAAGTTTTCTTTTGACTAGTGGGACAATTATAATTCTGGGAAAATGTTTTGAGGAAAATAAAAAGTATATCTTAGAGCTGGGAAGGTGGCTCAGTGGTAGATTGCTTGCCTTGCAAGCCTGAGGCCCTGGGTTTGATTCCTCAGCACCACATAAGCAAAAAGAAAAAAGCCAGAAGTGGCGCTGTGGCTCGAGTGGTAGAGCGCTAGCCTTGAGC